>NC_139591.1:10003406-10484358 GCF_946808225.1 Silurus aristotelis
TAAAAGATCACATTCTGGTTTTCTGCACGTCAGAGATGACATTTTCCTCTCTAACTATGTAGTTATTCTGACATGCATCCTGAACTGTACACATGCCTAAAATACCAGAGTGCAATAACAACCCAAGGCCATCTGCCAGTTCCCAGCTTGCATTATTGATTTGCTAATTGGACAGCATTTTAACATGCAAACACGCTTCGTTATCTCTGTCTGTATTGGCATAAGTTGTAATGATTTATCAGTGATTAATGATGGCATGTTGAAATCTGAAAAGCAAGGAACCTAAGGTAGTCAAGCTTGGTTCGGCTTTGTGCATGTTTTTTTTTTCACTGCCGCAATAACATTTATGGAGAATTGAGTTCTTGTTTCCTGCATCAACCTTGTTTACCCCAAGGTGCAGGGCTTTGCATTAGAAGCAGCCAATTTCATGGCTGTTGAGCTACTAGAGTGATGACATTGATTACTGTTTGCTGCAGAGTCATGACTCTGATTTGTCTGCATGCTTTTCCTTAATGGTGCTTACTTCATACCGGAACTTTATATGTAATTTTCCAAGATCTTTGCTCTCAGCCAAGTTTGTCTGGCTTATAGAGTTTTTTTTAGTTTATTTCACATCTCAGGTTAAGCCTTTTTGATAATTACCCCTGTCTTTTCTACCGCTTTCTGTATTTTTTATTTTTTATTTTTATGTATTTCCTTTTGCAATTCTCACACAACCTCCTTTCATGCCATAACTGTTTACTTATTACTTTTTCCCTTTCTTTATTCTTTCTAGCTTGTTGGTGGTGAGTTTGATCTGGAAATGAACTTCATCATCCAGGATGCGGAGAGCATCACGTGCATGGTGGAGCTGCTGGAACACTGTGAGGTGACGTGCCAGGCTGAAATTTGGAGCATGTTCACGGCCATCTTACGCAAGAGCGTGCGCAACCTGCAGACCTGCACCGAAGTTGGCCTCATACAGCAGGTGCTGCAGAAGATGAGCGCCGTTGACGACATGATAGCAGGTACTAGTGGCTTGTGCTCAGCTTTCAAGTCTGGATGTGATAATTTTTTCAATGTCTCAGTTTTAGAAAATTATTAAAAAATAATTAGAAACAGGCTTTTGTCTGTTTGGTGGAGTTACATTCCATTTCCATTTGCAGCAGACATAGTCATAAGAAGCTCTACAGAAATCTGCTGGCGGATTTAAATCCAGTGTGCCATCCAGAGACTACAGAGGCAAGAAAAGGAGAGGAATAGAACTAATCTGAGTAACTTTGGATAGTCGGATTATAAATCATTACACTTCTCCAGTTGTATGCTGTAAAGACAAACACTAAGTGTGTTAAAGGGATGTTCAGTAAGGCGGATATTGTAAATAACAGATCCTTGGATGAGGTCTTTATCTTATATTTCTTATAGATCCCATTGACAGTATAATCTAATCCTTTACAGATTATAGTTTGTGGTGAAAGGAAAAAAGGTACCTTTTCTCTAGTCATTGAATGCTTGTGTGAATAATGAGCTATATCTACATAATTCCAGCAGTGGCCTGTACGTTTTTGTTCTTACTGTTCTGATATGTCAAACTGCACGTTTTAACAGACTCATCATTTTGGAAATCTTTATATGCCATTAATTAGAAATTTTTCATCATGTTGGGCTTTTAGCATAATTAAAATATCAGTTATTACCTCTTTTTGCATCCTGTCTGAACAGTGATCCAGTGATTTTCCTGCATTGTAGAGATTTATGGAGCTGGGTGTTGGCAAGTTTCAACATCACTAGTGCAAGCTCATTATGTAATGATTAAAAAATGACTAACAGTTGTGAACATGGAATGCTGTGCTGCAGTTCTTCAGTAATTTGTGTTTAGATGACTCGACAAAAACTTGATTAAGTTGCTGCATTAATCAAGCCGACACACACATGGTTCAGAAGTCTGACAATTGGTTTGTAATCAGGCCCTGTATTAAGTGAAAATAAAAATAAAAAGCAAGCTGGGAAATATAGTTCATTCGGGCTTAACGCACTTAAACCTGTTTCTCTCTAATTCTGATTAAACAAACAAATCAAAGTCACATTAAAACGGCAACAGAAACAGGTTAGAACAGGATATACATTCTATATTAGCTATGCAGAATTAAAATTAGTAATAAAAAAAAAACAATTTATTGCTATTTACAGCAGTGACTCATAACTCTCACTGGGGGAGCAAGACAACGAAAAGACAAATAAAATGTAGTCAAATTTAAATTAAAAATTAAGTTCCAGTGCAAAATGTTTAACAATAAAAATTTATTTGTACACCCTAGACACAGCCTTATTTTATAATATTTTGTGTGTAAATGTTTGCATAAGCCAAACCAAACAAAAAATACTGCCTTTTTTTTTTTTTTTACTTTTGGAAACATTGATCTCAGATACTTGCCCATTGTCTATAAATTACGAGGTGTATGCAGAGTGCAGCCGATTTACATACGTACACAAAATTCCCTAAAAGGCAAAATGCACTGTACTTAAATGGGGTTTATGGCAATAAAAAAATAATTTGAATTGCAAAAATATTTATTGCTGGGAAATGTGCAAGGTGAAAAGGAAATTGAAAAGTGTTTCCGCAGTCATGCTGGCTCATATGTCTTGGTTTATAAAGATGTTTTAGCGAATGGAACCGATTTATCATCAAGCTGGTTTATGTACCAGTTTCTCAGAATGCTCTTGATGGTATGCTTAATCCCTTACCTAATTTCACACTTTTACCCAGAAACATTTTTTTAAAGGATTTACCGCATTTTTGTGAGTAACAGATTTCTTGTGTAAATGCCCCCTATGAGCAAACCCTCTCTGATCCAACTTTGATGCACTCTGTCTACGTTTACATTTTCTTGCCCAGAAATGAATTAGATTTTAATTTGGAATATTTTTTGTAGCTCATGAAAATGAAAGCTGTGAAGTTTAGTGTAAAAACTCAAATCTATCCCATCTGCTTGTCCTTCTACATGTTTAAAGAGTGAGCATAGGGCACCATGATTCTGTGCCTGTACAATATTAATTCCAATGGCAGCTAAATGAGGCAGGAGTTTGCTGTCAACAGTCCATCACTAAAAACTTGGCTTACAGTAAATCTTTTATATAGCCTATTTTTTTTTTTTATTGTTTTCTATTGTTGTTTAGAATGTTAACAGTATTTGAAATGAAGAAATGAGAACAGAAATGGAGTAGTAAATGAAGACTTTTTGAAAATTAGCTCAAGGTTCAGTAATTGTGTCTGAGGTTCAAGCATAGAGGGTAATATTTCCCCAGTGTGGCCTTTTTGTAATATATTCAGTTTTATTATAGTGTGTTATCGGTTATTAGCATAGGTGTAAGTGAAGGCTCATAAATTATTTATGAGTACAAAGTTTCTTTTTTACAGGAAAAAAAGTAATGATTTTAAATTGCATGTTCAGTGGTTTTTCTAACTGTTGTTCCAAAAAAAAATTTTTTTTTCTTTTCAGTTTATAAAATATCAACTTCTCTCTATTTCTCTCTATTTCTCTCTATTTCTCTCTCTCTCTCTCTCTCTCTCTCTCTCTCTCTCTCTCTCTCTCTCTCTCTCTCTCTCTCTCTCTCTCTGCCTTTTAGACCTATTGGTGGATATGCTGGGGGTTTTGGCCAGCTACAGTATAACAGTAAAAGAGCTGAAGCTACTATTTAGCATGCTGAGAGGTGATAATGGCATATGGGTGAGTAACAGACACATATTCCACTAACATTAATTTATCCATCCATAGCTCACAGATTGTCATTTACACAGAATACAACTCTCTAAAGAATTTAATAGATGTGGCTCCTGATGAGAAAAAATCTTAAGGTCTGACATCAATGAGGTTTTGAGCCTAAGGGAAGGAATGTGCTACAGGCTTCTTTAGTGCGAGTTGGCAGGAATGATGGACAGGCTATTGATTAGTTAAGGTTTGGATTTACACTGGGGTCATAGCTGAATATGGATTTATTTTTTTCATCTGATAATTTCATTCCTACATACTGAAAAATGGCAGTGGCTCTGGGCTACTGATCAGAAGGTTGCGAGTTCAAGCTTTAGCACCACCACGCTGCCTCTGTACGCCCCTTGAGCTTGGCCCTTAATCCTCTCTGCCCAAGGAGTTTGTATCATGGCTGACCTATGTGCCGACCCCAGCTTTATAACTAAAAGATACATGCAATGAAAAGAGATTCCCTACATGTATACTGACTATGACAATGAAGTCTGTCTTTTTTAATTATATACAGTGGAACCTCGGGATACGAACGTCCCCGAATATTAGTGTAATTCAGAATACAAATCGTTATTCGTCAACATTTTCGTATCGGTTTATGCATAAAAAATTGGTTGGTTCTTCTGTCACGCAATCCGCGCGCTTTCCCTCCTCAGAAATTAGAGTCTTTAATTAATTGTGATAGCACCGTCTTAGTGCTGTTTATCCGCCGAACGTCATTTCCATCACGCCAGCATTCGCTCTTCTCAAAGTTAAAGTAAGTTAAGATACTGTTTTCCTCTTTCAGATGTTAAGGTACCATTATTAAATGCTAAATACTGAATAATATTAGTCCATATTGGTTGTATTTTTAATTTTATATGAATATTTGGGGTCGTTTGGAACGCATTATCCCACTTTCTATTATTCCTTATGGGGAAATTCGTATACATTTTTCAGGGTGCGAATGGTGTTTTGAAAATAATTTAATTCGTAACCCGAGGTACTACTGTGTACATAATTATATTATCTACTTTTCCAAGCATTATTGCATTTTCTTTTTATTTTATTTTTGACCCTGGTTGTTTTGCAGCCGAGGCACGCGATCAAGCTGCTGTCTGTCCTGAACCAGATGCCTCAGAGACATGGACCAGATACCTTCTTCAACTTCCCAGGACGCAGTGCAGCGGTGAGACACTGCTTCTTTTCCTCACAGATAACTTAAAATAAGATTGAATTTTGACCAGAAAACAGGATGAAAGTTTGTGTCTGCTGGAAAGGTGTATAAGACATCTCTCAATACAACTGTCAGTGATAAGTCTATTTTTATTTTAAGGGTTACATGTTCCCCTTTCAGTATGCGATTTACATTTGTGTAACTATACTGGTGTCAAATTAATGCTTCTATGTGCATGCTTGTGTTCTGATGTGTTATATGTGATATCTACTCTGTCTAGGCCATTGCTTTGCCTCCCATTGCTAAGTGGCCTTACCAAAACGGTTTCACTCTCAACACATGGTTCCGCATGGACCCTCTGAACAATATCAATGTAGATAAGGACAAACCCTACCTATACTGGTAAGTAGTGACATTAAGGTATGGTTTTCTTTTCAGGCTTCAGGCTTCCCATTATAACTGTAAATCGTTGTATTAAAATAAACACCACTGATCTCAGGAGTCTGAACCTGGATGAATGGAAAGTGCTACTTTTTTTTAGGTGAAAGCATACACTCTGGACTCGGCCTCACAGGGCCCGCTGTTAATTTTGTTGGCCTATATCTCATGTAACTAAGAAAAGCCCTTGGCTGGAAGGTGTCCTGTATGGCAGATAAGGTAAATATATGTGACTGGCTAAATGTCACATGGAGAAACAATGTCAGATAAGGTGTTTACATAAAAAACAAATAACTGTAAGATACAATATTGTATCTTGTATAATAACATAATAAACAAAGGGTTGGTTTTTTTTTGTTGTTGTTGTTTTTTTAACACCAAATATAACGTGTTAGGAATTATTTTTTAGTTAATAATGTGTTTTAAAGACTGAAACAACCTACACTCTTTTTTTTAAATAACCAGGTTGTTTTGAGTTTATTGTTTGTGACTTTATTATTTATTCTTTTTATGATTCAGATTTAAATTCATGATGCTTGTGGTTTTCTAATACACTAGTGTATTAACTGTGTACTCGATAAAGAACTTGCCTAAAGGTTCTTGTGCAGGTATATGGTAATGAATATCTACCCTGTGCTCTGTGCAGTGTGTGTGTGTGTGTGTGTGTGTGTGTGTGTGTGTGTACGAAAGCACTGAGAGCTGAAAACATTGCTCTCATTAGTTATTATGCTTAATGAAAGATGTGTGCAGTTAGGAGCACAGTGAAGGAGTAAGAATGTAAGGGAGTAAGTAAGCTCCAATTTGTACTGCAATGCCGATACTTGTCTGTTTCCACAAGATGCTGTAAAACATTTCATGCCGCAAGTCAAGGTTCTAACCTTTGCAAGTAAATATATAACACATTTATTTTGTAAAAATTTTTCAGCACGTCTTCTGTTTTATATGGTCTATCAGATATTGTAGACTTGTAGTGCACTATGTAGTGTATGTGAGGTAACACAGTTTGCCTTTAAACTTTAAAGGGACCACATGAAACTCAGTATACACTCTGCAAATATTTGACTACAAAAGGTGCTGAGGTTGTGTTTTTTTTTTTATTAAGTTTATTAAAATTAGTGGTTTCTTAAAAAATTTTCCATTTGACTAGGGAGGCTTACTTTCTGCACTGATGATGGCAAATACTATTTATTAATAGTGAATACTACTACAAACACCTGAATCGACTAAGTGTGAAAGTGATTGGAGAACTGCTTGTGTTGAATGTTTTTGTTAATTTTTTTCCTGCATTTGATTCTCTTTAGAATGGTAGATGTCTGTAACCATGTCATAAATCAGCATGGAATTCTGAAACTGTGAGGGGAGGGAGAGAGAGAGCGAGAGAGAGAGAGCGAGAGCGAGAGAATAGGAATAGGAATAGGAATAGATATAAAAAAATAGCTCTTATAGTCTGTCGTCTTATCATCCAAACCCAGCTTCTTCCGCAAATGCTGTTCTTTATGCTGCCAGACACCTACAGCCATGTATTTCTGGCATTCTGTGATACTGTTCACCTACTCTGCTATATTATAATATGAGATGTTATTGGTGAGATGAGAAGGATTCTAACTATGAGCCTAGAACTTCGATTGAGACATCTACTCTATATAGGCAAACCGAAATGTGTACCTCTGCCTATACTATTGCACTCAGCTGAAATGACAGGTTTCCTACTTTTAGAAAAACATGAATATGGTGATGAACATGAAATGTTTTAACATCTAGACACAAACTTACTGTGTCTGAGCAGTTTGCTGGCATTCAATGTCTTCCTTTTTTTTCTCATTTTGCCTCCTTTCTCTCCTAGTTTCAGAACGAGCAAAGGCATTGGATATTCTGCCCATTTTGTTGGGAACTGTTTGATTGTGACATCGCTAAAGTCCAAAGGCAAGGGCTTCCAGCACTGCGTGAAATACGACTTCCAGCCCAGGAAGGTGAGAGGTTATTTTATTTTGTGACACTTCAACGGTGCAGTCACACTTGACTTTCTGCATTCAACATATTTTTAGATACCTTCTAAATAATGAGTGACAACCAGCATAACCATGATATAATATACAGTCTGTCCATTTATGCAGAACACTGCAAACCAAGCAGCTTTTGTTGATTTTATATGTGTTATTATTATTATTATTATTATTATTATTATTATTATTATTATTATTATTATTATTATTATTATTTTGAAGCAGTGTTGTCCAAATTGGGATGGTTTAACTTTGCTTTAATCAGTGTTTCTAAATATTCTGTGGTTTAAATTGACTCTACTGCTCCAGAGATTTCCTCTGGAATTTGACAGTAAATATCAGCAGCATATATCTTGAAATATCATTTGTTTTTCAAGAGCTATTAGCCAACTGTGAAATCTACCGTATCACTCACATGGCATGGAATTTAAGAATGCACAAAAGATCACTGCATTATACTGTGAGATAGACCCAGTGTGACCCAGTACAAGAACTTCATCTCTGGATCATTACATTGGTTTAGAATCCTGCATCTAACTAATGCAAGCAGTCAAATTATACTCCTGTATTAGATCTTTAGAAATTCAGCTAGACTGTATGTACATATAGTATGAAGATGATCACGTTAATTTAATGATCGTTTAATATAATGATGTTCATTTAATAATGACTTCCGTAATGGAAATGATCACACCCAGGACACATGTACATTTTCAAAACCTTGTTTTCTATGTAAAACAAAAAAATACAAAATGGTATCGCTATATTACAGTAGATACACAAATTAGTTTCATTTTAAATAAAGGGCTAATCATCAAATGTCTTAGTTTTCTTCTTCTGGCTTGGTTGTCTATGGCAACCGAAATAACCAACTGGAAAAAGGTATTAAATTTTGCACACTAATTGGAGAATGTCTACTGTACATTGTTATCAAATTTGGCCCAAGTACTACCAACACTGTAGCACCATCATCGGGCCTTATTACAAAGTACAATTTTGTCATAATGTTTAAACCATGTATCCACAATTGAAACCATCCATGAATCCCTGCATTTGCTGGGTCAAGATGTTTATTGTGTTTAGTCTTTAATTAATCAGAAGAATTCTACAACAAATCTGACAAGAATTGAGGAACTGTCTTTGAATGCAAATAAGCAAATGACTTTGAACACTGTAAAGCTTGCTAGTCATCTTAATGACCTTGATCTGCAGCTATTCAAAAACAATTTTTGCCAGTGCCACCTAAATTAAAAATTACAGTTATTGTTGCTTTTGCAAATATTGTCAAATATTACCTGATTTTATTTACATCTATTTGTTTATCTATATATTTCCTCTTACTGTCAGAAATTCTACAGTCATCCAGGGGCAAAAGAAGCACATTATGAATGAAACAACGAATCACTATTAAATCCCATTGCCTAAGGATAGCTCTGATTTTCTGTGATTGCTCAGGCAACAGTTGAAGCATGTCTGTGAATGTGCTGCTCTTTAAATGTGGGTGCTTGGCCTCTGAGCATGCTGCTTGGGGCTTTAATTTAGTTGCGCTCATAATAAACACTAAACAGTTTAACTTAAGTTAATTGTTAAAAAATGTTAAACATCTCACAAAACATCTGTCAGTGGGGTTGGGAAAACGGCTTCTGTAAGATCTGAACAGTGTGTTAGTGTTAACTTGGTGATAAGAGACTAAATACAAATGCAAAGCCACAGAGTGAAGAAAATTTACCTCCACAAAGTGTTAAACACCTTGCAGTAAATTCAGACATTTGACTGAACCACAAAGATTCCCTGATTTCGCATTGACATAAGTGCTGTTTTTTCTGTACATGAGAAAAGTTTTTAAATTCTATTGAAAATCATAGACACATGCAAACGCACACATATGTTCCTGCCCAGACACAAATGGAAGACCTGGCAGCAGTATATGTAACACTCTGGTGTTCACGATCTAGCACCTCTCAGCACGGCATGAAGGGGACAGCAGCTGGAAAGGAGCTCTGCAACTTCCCCCAGCCACCTGCACACCCCCTTTCTTTCTCTCTGTCTCTCTTTCTTTCTTTCTTTCTTTCTTTCTTTCTTTCTTTCTTTCTTTCTTTCTTTCTTTCTTTCTTTCTTTCTTTCTTTCCTTCTTTCTTTCTTTCTTTCTTTCTTTCTTTCTCACATGCACGTGCATGCGCACACACACACACACACAAACACACTTTTGCTACACTTCGCACTCTTGCACACACTTTTCATCTTTTCTCAGTACCAGTGCTCAAAAGGCCATAGCCACCTCTTTTACATCTAGTTTTCCATTTTGACGATTATATTGCTGCCTTGCACTACAGCAACACAGAATGTTCAATATGAAATTAATATTAAAGCCCAAATGTTAGGTGTGGTACTATATCTCCTGCTGATGGTTCTGGGATTGGCTTGCTATTTGAGTAAATTGTTACAAGATCTCCTAGATTTGACAGGCAGAATCACACACACACACACACACACACACACACACACACACACACACACACACACACACACACACACACACACACACACAGGCTGTTGGATTGTGCATTCTGTGTAACAGAAGCTTGCTCACCTTATTAGTGTGCTACTTTGTCTGGCATTTGTCACAGCTCTTTGTGTGTGAATGTGTGTGTGTGTGTGTGTGTGTGTGTGTGGGAGGGGGAGTTAGGTGGTCAAAGAAAACAAAATCCCCAAAATGAAACAATAAAAAGGCAAAAAAGCAAAAACGCTGTTTTTTTTTCGCAACTGATCAAATTAGAGGTGTGAGTGTGCATTTTACCTACTTTGAGTATGGCATCTGAATCTTGAGTCAGCACAGGCTTCGCTTTAAATAACCATCGCATCATAAATAAGCAGTGGCACTAAAACCCAAAGCACTCAGATCCTTTTTTTCTATAATGTTGTTTAAAGCCCCGCCACACATCGCTGTTTTAATGCTTAGATGCTTAGTGTTATCTTTAGCTTAATGTTCTTTGTTTTTCAATGTAAGATTTGCTTTTGAACATGCTTCCTGCTGCAGTCACATCGTACAGGAATAAAAAATAAAACACCCCTGACTGAGTTTTTACATTGATGTTGACCTCCAAGTGCTTATTCCAAGTTTTAAGAGCTTTCTGCTAGCCCTGATTTCTCGGCCTGTAGTGAGACACCTGACAAACTGAACATGCTGTGCATCCAAGAAAATAAAGTCAGAAGATAATGTCAATGTTTTTAAACTCGCTGGAAGTGGCAGAGCAGACCAGTCACTCACAGCCAGCACTGTGATAGCACTAGAAACTGTTTACTAATTAAATCCTGCAAAGTGTTCGACTCACAGTGTGTATTAAAAAAAGTAGTAAGGTTGTGGAATGACAAGGTCGTTCCTAATCTTCTTTTTTTTTTTTTTTTATCTTGACAGGTTGTTTACCAAAAAAAAAGAAAATAGTCACCTCGAGTCATTATGCAATGCGCACACGGATGTGAGCAAGGGAGGGCCAGAGGTTTTTGTGCCTTTTAATTCTACATTTGGCAAAGGCTTGAATGTTGACATGTTCAAGCTGTTAGGATGATCAGACATTGAGCTAAAACACTCTCAAATTAAAGCAAGTTTGCATATAATCAAACACTTTCTTATGAACAAAAAACTGAAATAAACAAACTTGATAAAGACACCATATTGATATTATTACTGCTTTATAATGGTTATCTTACCCCCCACAATCTTCCTGTTTTAATCTGCTTTTGATCCTTCACATAATCAAATAGATAGGTAAATGTTTTCTAGTTGTGTGCAGTTCTGGACAGCTCATGATGCATAGGATGAGGCCTGTTGAGTCTTGTTGAGGTTTTCAAATATATTTTTCAGAATTTCCTTTTCTGAATGTGAACAGTGTGATCTCTAAACACTTATTGAATCGAACACTGTCTTCTCCTTGTCTTTCTATATTTTGCCCTTATTCTCACCTCTTCTCTCTGTTATGCAGTGGTACATGATCAGCATTGTGCACATCTACAACCGCTGGAGAAACAGTGAAATCCGCTGCTATGTGAACGGCCAGTTGGTCTCCTATGGCGACATGGCCTGGCATGTCAACACCAATGATGTAAGTGTCTTCACAATGATAAGTGCCTTTACTTTAGATAAACTCTTCTCTCAGAGGAGACAAAGAAAGCAGACAAGGAGTAATAAAAAATTATGGGTTAAAACTACCAGCAGCACGTGGTGATAAATCTGACCTTTTGGATTTCTTGTGTGTGTTAGTGTTACAGTGTATTTTGTGCACATGTGATTTAGTGTAATGCAGTGCAAAGCAAGTTCAAGAGGCTCCCCAGAAAACTGTCCGATAATTCAATTCAATTCAATTCATTTTTATTTGTATAGCGCTTTTAACAATGAACATTGTCTCAAAGCAGCTTTACACAGATAATGTGGTGATTAAACGTAAATATGTTCTTTGTAAGTATGTTTGTCCCTGATGAGCAACTGTGGCAAGGAAAAACTCCCCGAGATGGCATAAGGAAGAAACCTTGAGAGGAACCAGACTAAAGAGGGAACCCATCCTCATCTGGGTTGCACCAAATGTCCATTTGAAGCAGATATACAATGCTGCGGGGTACAGTGATGACGATCAGAAGCAAACTGCACTCCCGAGTCAGTGCAGCAGACCGCCGACACCAACTACAGTCCAATCCATCCTCAAAGCACCCGTTCTACTCCGGAATTACATGGAACCACCCAAGGTGTTGATGAGAGACCGTCCCAAGCTGCACAGAAGTGTGAAGTTCCACGGAGGGGAGAGGGGCAGGAACAGTGGTCACTGGAGCCTCAGGAGCATGTTTAACTCGACCGAGAGAGAGAGAGAGAGAGAGAAGGTGACGGGAAGAGAAGGATATGGATTATTAGGTGTCCCTATTGGTGTATGAAAGTTAATGTCACTGTGCAGTTTGGACTCCGGCAAGACTCGCTATGGCAGCATAACTAAAAGGGAGAACCAGAAGGTAACACAGACATGAGGGATCTCTGGGATAAGAGACGACCCACCACACCACCAACAAACCCGAGTGAACGTGTGAATGTGAGGGGACGACAGCATACAAATATACCAGTTCCCCAAACACTCTATATCCATGTTCCCTCCAGATCTGCTCCTTTACCTAAGAAAAATCTACTGATAAAAGGCTTGACTAAATCAATAAGTTTTCAACCTCGACTTGAACACTGAGACTGTGTCTGAGTCCCGAACACTGGTTGGAAGGCTGTTCCATAACTGTGGGGCTTTATAAGAAAAAGATCTGCCCCCTGCTGTAGCTGCATGTGGTCCTAGTAAAAGTACTTCCGTCTTATCTGAGTTGAGCAGAAGAAAGTTATTAAGCATCCACTATCTAATGTCCTTTACACACTTCTCAACATTGTTAAGCTGATCTCACTCATCTGGCTTTGCTGAAATATACAGCTGTGTGTCATCAGCATAGCAATGGAAGCGAATCCCATGTTTATGAATGATTTCACCAAGAGGCAGCATATATAAAGAGAAAAGCAGTGGGCCTAATACAGATCCTTGAGGAACACCAAACTTTACCTCAGAGAGTGTGGAGAACTCACCATTTACATCAACAAACTGATAGCGATCAGTCAAATAAGACCTGAGCCAAGAGAGAGCTGTTCCCTTTATTCCAACAACGTTCTCAAGTCTAGCAAGTAGTATAGTGTGATCACTGGTGTCAAAAGCTGCACTAAGGTCGAGCAAAACAAGTAATGAGACAAAACCCTGATCAGAGGCCAATAACAGGTCATTTACCACCTTAACTAGCCCGTCTCTGTGCTATGATGAGGCCGAAATCCTGACTGATACATTTCAAAAATGTTATTCATAAGTAGGTGTGAGCAGAGCTGCTGTGCTACAACCTTTTCTACAATTTTGGATATAAAGGGGAGATTTGATATTGGTCTGTAGTTGGACAACTGACATGGGTCAAGGTCAGGTTTCTTAATAAGGGGGTGGATAACTGCCAGTTTGAAGGATTTTGGTACATAACCAGTGCTAATGGAAGAGTTAATTATTTTTAAAACGGGTTTAATTACCTCTGGAGCTATCTGTTTAAAGAAACTTGTAGGCAAGGGATCGAGAAAGCAGGTTGATGATTTTGATGAGGAGATTAATGAAATTAAGTCATTCTCATGAATAGGAGTGAAGCTTTGTAGTTGATTGTCTGCTATAATTACAATGCTGTTTACAGGGTTACTTGTAAAATAATTTGGATTTATATTAACCGTCTGGATTTCTTGCCTGATGTCAGATAATCAGAACCAATACACTGATAAACAAAGCTATTCGTTTAATCTCCCACATCTGTTTTTTTTTTTCATCTCTCTCCCCCCCTCTATGCTCCAGAGTTATGATAAATGTTTTCTTGGCTCCTCTGAGACAGCTGATGCCAATCGGGTTTTCTGTGGTCAGCTTGGGGCTGTGTATGTGTTCAGCGAGGCACTTAACCCAGCACAGATCTTCGCCATTCATCAGCTCGGACCTGGATACAAGGTAACATACCTGTAATGGTTGATGAACAAATAATTTACATATATGGCATTTGGCAGATGCCCTTATCCAGAGTGACTCACACTAGTCTAATTGATAAAGCTGAGTAGTAGAGGGTTGAGGGCCTTTTTAAGGACTGTGAATACTTATGTACATGCAAATTTTGGGGGGTTTTTTCAAACATTTTTCACAATGTCATTGTAGGATATTGTTTGTAGAATATTGAGAAAAATTATTATTTTAATCCATTTTGGAATAAGGCTGTAACATAAAATGTGGAAAAAGTGAAGCGCTGTGAATACTTTCCAGATGCACTGTATATCATTTAGTCACTCTAAATCACCTGTTTTATTTGGGGGCTCATTTATAATGTACATGATGCACCACAAAAGTGGTGTTTGCACCTTAGATGATCAGTCCACATATCTTCTGTATGAACTCTAGAAACACTGCGTTTATGAATAGAGCAACTGTACACTTCATTTCCTTTCTGGCAACTCCTAAACTTCCCATTAGTGTAAACATGAAAAACATTACATGAGCGATTCAGGGCAGTGAACAAACAGCCATTTTCTTTTTCTTTTTTTTCTTTTATTTATATCTTATATTTTCTTTACAATTTGTGTGAAGATATCACATCCAGAATGCTAGATATTTAATGCTGCCAAATTAAATAAAGACTAGTATGTGCTATCTTAAAAATCTATGTAGGAGATGCAACCTGATGGCAGGGTGTTGGCAGGGGAAAGTGTAGCTAGACCGCATTGGATGGTGGTCTGTAGGATGGTTTTGGAGGTGAAGAAGAAGAGGAGGAGAGTGAGGACTGAAAGAAGAATAAGATGGGAACTAAAGGAGGAAGACTGTAGTGTGAGATTCAGGGAAGAGGTCAGACAGGGGGTGGTGGTGAGGAGATGCTGGATGATTGGGCATCTACTGCAGAAGTGATAAGGGAGACAGCTAGAAAGGTACTTGGTGTGACATCTGGAAATAGAAAGGAAGACAAAGAGACATGCTGGTGGAATGAGGAAGTGCAGGAGAGCATGAGGAAAAAGAGGTTGGCAAAACAGAATTGGGTTTGACAGATGAGAAAAGTAGGCAGGAGTACAAGGAGATGCAGCAGGTGAAACAGGAAGTGGATACGATTGGTAAGAAGGAAGTGAGAGCAGCGATTAAGAGGATGAAGAGTAGAAAGTAATTTGGACCAGATGACATGGAGATGTTTAGGAGAGATGGAGGTGGAGCCAGGTTGTTCAACAAGATTTTGGAAGGTGAGAGGATGCCTGAGAAATGGAGAAGGAGTGTGCTGGTACCGATCTTTAAGAATAAGGGAGATGTGCAGACCTGCAGTAACTACAGGGGAATAAAGTTGATCAGTCACACCATGAAGTTATGGGAAAGAGTAGTGGAAGCCAGGCTGAGAGAAGAGGTGACCATTTGTGAGTATGGTTTCATGCCGAGGAAGAGCACCACAGATGCATTATTTGCTTTGAGAATGTTGATGGAGAAGTATAGAGAAGGACAGAAGGAGTTGCATTGTGTGTTTTGTGGATTTAGAGAAAGCACACGACAGGGTGCAGAGAGAGGAGTTGTGGTAGTGTATGAGGAAGCCAGGTGGGTCAGAGAAGTATTTGAGCGAGGTGCAGAACATTTATGAGGTCAGTATGACAGCAGTAAATTGTGAGTGGTTTAAGGTGGAGGTTGGACTGCATCAAGAATCGTCTCTGGGCCCTTTCCAGTTTGCAGTGGTGATGGACAGGTTGACGGACAAGGTCAGACAGGAGTCTCCATGGACTATGATGTTTGCGGATGATATTGTGATTTGTGGGAGAGTAGGGAGCAGGTTGAGATGAGCCTGGAGAGGTGGAGGTATGGGCTGGAGAGAAGGGGAATGAAAGGCAGTAGGAGTAAGACAGAGTACATGTGTGTATATTTTTGGCTGTGCAGAACTTTGTGTCTTAAAATGTCCATTATTGACATGTCAAGGTTTTCAGGGATATGCATTTCAATTAAGCATCCTTCATAAACTATAATGCCTTTAAAACCCTTAAATGCTCTTAAGGTATTCTGGAACATTGAGAGATGTATTGTCTGGGTCTTGGCAGCACTGTGGCAGCCTTTAAGACTCGAGAGATCCATCCACATGAAGTGCTATGATCCCATACACCTTTAGTTAGATAGGGACGTGATAAAGTGAAAAACAGGATCTTGGGAAAAAGGCAGTGCACTGAGTGAAATCTGTGAGGTGAAGATGATTTAAAACTTTGACTTAACAGCATTCAAGGCCTGTGCGGTAGTGCTCTTTATTGCATTAGAGCTTTCTGTCAAAGTCCTCAGTTGGTGTTCTGGTTTGAGAGGACAGGCTATTTGATACAGGTGACTTGGCTGACGGAGAGAATTTAAAGACTGCAGATTTGGACAACTGATTTAAACAGCTCGCCATGTGCAGTTCTTATGCTGATGATGCAGTCTGGGAGCAGTGTGGTGTCAAAAAAAAATAGGGGGAGGTGTGTGTGACCTCCTGGTTTCAGGTCAGAACACACCAACCTGCTGGAATTGAAAGTAGTCCATCTAGTGTTTAAATTTCTTGCTAGTTCTGACATTGCCAAATATTTGTCCAGCTAGAACACTAAGCTATATGAACCATTAAGGGCAGCAACAGGTTGAATGGTTCCACCTTGCCATGAATTTCCTGAGACTGATTCATTCATAATTAGCCTCACTGAGGGCAACTCATTTGCTGGTGCTGTACAGTGGTATAGTGTATGCACAATCAAGGTATTGTATTTTTGCACCCAGGTGTGGAAGCCTAACTCTGGGAAAGGTATATGTGGACCTCTTTGCCAGTGGCATATTCAAATTGAAAGTTGTGGTTCTTTCCGGTAGATCTAGGCAATCATGGAAGCTTGGGCCCATAACTGGCAATAACATTTGTTATATGCATTTCCACCTTTGCCTTTGATTCTTTCTCTTCTATAGAATTCAGCAACTAGACCAATCTTTTTTCCCTGAGTTAACCAACAAGACCTTGATTTCCCTGCTCTAGGGGACATGAAACATGGTACAGATTTTATTTAAAGGTTTTACATGGTCAATTTATCCATGTTGGTTTTGTAGTTTTGAAGTCTGCATACTCCAATCCAGGTGGAATTTTATGTCAACAGGTCTGATGAGTGACCTTGGCACACAAGGCCAATTTTACAGGGTCTGTTTGCAAACACTAGGCAGAGCAAATTGTGATAACCACATTTGGAATCTACTATAACCCAGGTTAGTGGACCATCAGCCCATATCCTGGCCCATATCACCCCATATCCTGGCCCACATCACCCATCTCCAGGAATATATCTTTTAACCCTGATAATAGATATTGTATTGCCAGCACTAACCCAGATTTCTCTTTTATGCTGCTAAGACAAAAGAGGAATGTCTAGTCAGCTGTAAGGCCAGTGTTCAAGTCCAATTCTGACCCAAAGGATTTTTTTGTGGAGAGAAAACGTACTTTAACTTCTGAGCTGCAGATTAGTGACAATCCAGCTAAGTTGGCTGGCTCTGCAGTAAGCAACATGCTGTATGTACAGTATGTTAGTCATAGGCCTACTCGACTATAGGGGGTGTGGAGTATAAGAAGGAGATTTAGCCGTGGGCAATTGCCTGCTTACAATCTAAATAAAAGCAGGTTCAGGTAGGAAAGTTGTATAAGTGTACATAAAATGTATAACAATGAGGCAGCTCTTATAACAAGTATAACACGTATAAGACTGAACTCTACTTGGGAAGTATAGGTGTAGGAGAAAACCCAGACTGCAAAATGATGTCTGAGATAAACCTGTCTAAAAACCTGTTGTGTTCAACTTCAGGTCTTTTCACAATCTCTGATTACTTCTCTGCAGGCCTTTTTCTCTTTTTCTTTCTCTTCCTCCTCACTAGCCCACCTACAATCACAGTAAAGGTGCCTCCTTCTCATTACACTCTGTTTCATCCATCTGATTGGACATCTCTGCTCACTCCACTGATAGGAACTGATTGCTACTGAAGCTTAGATCCCATTCACTACATGTAATATGTTTCTCAGTGTGAGGATGAGGAGTGAAAAGGTCTTGTCATTATTGATTAAACAATTAACGGCCTAATTTCCGAGGCGAGTAGGTGAAATTGATGCCATCAATGTAAAATGTGAAAATCCTTGTTCAGCTGTAATAAGAGGAATTCTCATATGTGTTTGTGTGTGCATGTGTGTATTTCAGATGATCTTTAGGATCATGGGGAAATCACCACACATTGTCTAATTAACTGTGTTTAGAACTTTGAGTCTATTCAAAGAAATTTCTGAATAACTTCAGTAAATTGCAAGATTCCATAAGAATGCTTTAAATTGTTGTGGCAGGTGTTGGAGGATCCATGAAATATAAATTGGATTTTAGAGAATCACTGCTGGTAAAGGAACTGTTTGGAAGATTTCATGGAGCATCCTTAGATCTTTATTGTTCTTGGATCTGGATGTAACATGTGGGGTTTTCTTTCTTTATTTATTTATTTTATGCTGTGAGAAACATGCAATTATATGGTATGATTATGCCAAGTATGAAATAAAGTCTTTCTCCCACTCATTGTTCTAGTTGCCTCATACAGATCTGTCTTCTTCCTTTCTTGTCTCTCTCTCTCTCTCTCTCTCTCTCTCTCTCTCTCTCTCTCTCTCTCTCTCTCTCTCTCTCTCTCTCTCTCTCTCTCACGTTCTCTCTCTCTCTCTCTGTCGCTCTCTTTCTCTCTCTCTTTCTCTCTCTCTCTCTCTCTCTCTCTCTCTCTCTCTCTCTCTCTCTCTCTCTCTCTCTCTCTCTCTCTCTCTGGGATGTCCCTCTTCTGAACACTCTTGACTCATCATGGCTGCTTCTGACTGGGGGTTTTAATTATTCAGTAGCAGAGTGAAGCTGCTTGCGGCTCCATTTTCTCTCACTGCTGCTCACACTAACCACAAATGCATCAAACGAACAGAAGCTGTAGATTATTCATGGCACTGTGTGTGACGGTGTGTTAATGTGCTACAGTCAGTCTACAGGACTACGTAATGCCAATAACTGGCAAGTAGCTAAAACTTACATTTGTATAAATGATAGGCAAAGGGTAGAAAATTTAAAATGTAATTTTTCAGCATGTGCAGTCATAATAAATAACATTAAGTATATTAGTCATAAGAACAGAAGACAGCAGACAACAATAAAACTAATCTGAAAACCAGTTTTAAAACATGGACATAGATTCTTTGGGGGACCAAAGAAATCACGTGTGTGATTCCATTGCTTCTGATTACAGCATATTTTGATGATTCCTGTTCAAGAAAGGCTAGTTTAAATTTAATAGGCCATACGGTTGTAGCATTACACGAAATTCTGTCTTTATGGCCATAGCTAATTAGCTATGGCCTTTCCGTTTAATTAGCTAAGGCCCTGAACATGACCGAACCTATAATGTTGTATATTGCAGAATGAACATTGATAGTAACACTGTCTGTATTACTCATTAGAAGATTTAAGATAAAAAGAAAAATAATTTCATGTTTCATCTATTTTATGTTTTTAAGAATATATAACGCCTTTCTATTCAATACATGATCCAGGTTTATTTAAAATCATGCTTGGACTGAATTGTGATTTATCATAGTGTTTCATTTATTATTAATGTAGCTCATATTGTGTTTTTTTTTTTTATTGTATTGCTGAACAACTAATCAATCAGGCAGAGGTGGAAAGAGTAATAAAATATTCTACTCAAGTAAAAGTTTTGTTACGTTAATAAAATTTTACTTAACTACAAGTAAAGTTACCAGTCTAAACTATTCAAGTAAAAGTAATAAGTAACTCAAATGTTAAGTAATAAATAACTTAAAATGTACAATGTTTTAGAAACAGCAGGGGCGGGATGAAGGATATAAAGGAGATATAAATCTCATGTTTTTAATTGAAGGTACAAATTTACAAATTGAAGTTCAATAACAAAAAATTTATAAAATTAAATAAAAAAAAATCCACTACAGTCCATGATTTGAGTCGTAAGAGTTTTGCACTCTCGCAGCAAAAATAAAATCTCCTGTTAAAATGTTATTTATGATAATGAGAGAAATTACAATGCAGATTCAGAATTCAGACAGTGAACGCACGCATTGAACAACCGGGCGTTTTCCGCAGTGAAGAATCAAATCTTCACAATGCTAATAAAGCCAGCCTAATTGTGCATTGAGAATTTTGTCCCTGGTGAATTTCTAACCCTGGTGCTAACCTACATTAGCAATGTCCCAAACTGATGCAAAGCACCAGTCCAATGATTATGTAAACTAAAGATGCAGAAATGCTGCAGAACTTGTCAAATTCGGTACTCGTCATGTCATGACAACTGGAAAATGTTTCGGCACTCGCCGCATGCTCAGAACTCGACCACAACTCTCATGATGAAATTCTTGATCACTTCAGTCTCTTGGTGAAGCAGATGCATAAAGAGACTCATGTTAGCTCACAAACAGTGTTTTCTGTGCATTTTAAACCTAAATCATGGGTCCTAAAGTGGTTAAAAATGCCTTATGCATTTATGCTTTATTATTCCTTATACAGTACAGTCCTGCATTAAAAAATACTTGTTTGGTACTCGTCAGTTTCAGAATGAATTACCGACGAGAAATTGCTGTATTACTGTATAACTCTTAATAACTGACTTCAACATGCTTGAGCAGGTTTGATGACGAGTTTTTAAAAGCTGCCAGTTCCATGAGCTGCCAGTTTGGGCAAACACAACTTACACTGCATAATAAAGCTGTTGCCTTTCTTGCATTTGAAGTCAAAGTAGTCACTTAAAATTGGCCAGGGCTTTGTTTCATAAGAATTTTTTCTTCTGAGTTTAGTGAATTTGTTCTCCACTCATTAATCAATCAGTGCAGTAGATTTTTGCCCCCTTGCATTATTTATTATTTCTTTTTTTCTTTTACTCTGTAATGAAACAAATCATACTTAAGTAAAAGTAAAATTACAGATTTTAAAAATGACATTAAAAAAATAGTACAGATATAAAACAGTACAGTTACAGTAACGCAAATAAATGTACTTCGTTACATTCCAACTCTGTCAATTGTTATAAATAACTGACAGTCTGTATTGTCTTTCAGGTAATATTACTGTGGAAGTCTGTGGCACATTTGCTAGCAAATTTAGTTGTTCAATTAGATTTAGTTTTATTAGTATAGCACTTTGTGCAAAGTAATGGAGAGTGTGTTAGAGAAGTGAAGAAAAGAGTGCAGGCAGGGTGGAGTGGGTGGGGAACAGTGGCAGGAGTGATTTGTGATAGAAGGGTATCTGCAAGAGTAAAATGGAAAGTTTATAGGACTGTGGTGAGACCTGCGATGGTGTATGGTTTAGAGACAGTGGTATTGAGTAAAAGACAGGAGGTGGAGCTGGAGGTAGCAGAGCCGAAGATGTTGAGGTTTTTGTTGGGAGTGAAGACAATGGACAGGATTAGAAATGAGTTTATTAGAGGGACAGTGCATGTAGGACATTTTGGAGACAAGGTGAGGGAGGCAACATGGGGTATATCGGTAGAAGAATGCTGAGGATGGAGCCACAAGGAAGGAGGAAAAGAGGAAGGCCAAGGAGGAGATTCATGGATGTGGTGAGGGAAAACATGCAGATAGTTGTTAGCCAATAGTGACATTGGCAAGGAAAAATACTCTGAGATGTTAAGAAGAAACCTTGAGTGGAACCAAATACTAAAGAACCCATCCTCATCTCTGTGACCAGAGCATCTATTTATTATTTCTCCATCAGTTGTTCAATGGTGGGCACTTGAACTGTTCTTGGCAATTGTAGCCTCAAGCCATTGAAACAGTCTGTTTATATTATTTACAGACCTGATCCATCTTCATGGTTCTTGAGATTAGCCTTCGACAGTAATCTGATGGATCTTTAGGCTGTTCATGTGGAACCATCCCTGGATGCAGTCTTCAATTAAACTCAGAGATGGGGCATAAGGATGAATCAGGCAGGTCTGGAACAAAAGGGACAGGATCGCTGGCACATAAAGAACATGTTAAACTAAGGGGGTGGTGAGGTGGACATGAGGGATCTCTGGGGTATAAAACAGCCGCACTACATCACCATCCACAAACTTGAGTAAACACTTGAGAGTGGGAGGAGGACAGCATCCAAACATCCCAGTTCATGAAAACACTTTATAACTAAGATCCCTCTAGATCTGCTCATTTACTGAATAGAAACCTATTTACAAAAGGCTTAACTAAACAAATATGTTTCCGGACTTTACTATACTGGGACTGTGTCTGAGTCCCAAGCACTGATTGGCACGCTAAATAAGTTAAACATGCTCTTGAGGTACCAGTGATCCTGTCCCATAACTGTCTAATTTTGTAAGAGGAAGCTGTGCCCTACATGACCAAAGCACCTTTGTCTTATCCACTTGACAATGGTCCTATATCTTACCTTGATTATAAAACATATAATAACCTGTTTTGCACATAAATTGACTGGAAACCTGTCAGAAATTCTTCTTCATTTTGTCTTTCATGTTCTTGTGTTATATGTACTATTCAAATATTAATCTTTTACCCAATCACTGTACAGCTGGCTCCTTGGAATTTTTCAGCAGTTTCAAACAAACAATAACTAATAAGAAAAGCTTGTTTCTTTCTAAGTATACACATTGTTCATTTGGGTCTATAGTGCCCTTCAATAATTTTGGCACTCTTTCAAAAAACGTTTTTATATAGAAAGAAAATAAATCTTTGTTAAATATGTGTGGCACAATTATTGGTACCCTTTCAATCATTTAAAAGAACACAAAATTGCTTCTCCCCCTCACCTAATGAGGTTGGAGAATACATGGCAAGGTATCTAAGACCATTCCTCAGCAGTGGCAGGACTATGTATATATATTTTTGTGTATGTATAGGATTATTTTTCTGCTGGAAGATCCAAAAATGTAAAGGTTTTTGTTAGACACAGCCAGATGTCCATTTAACAGCCCTCAAAAAATTAAAGAGCCATCACTATAATTTAACATGGGGGGGTGAGGTGTTTTTCCATATGGCTACCTCTCTTTGTATGCCAAACTTACCTCTGGTGTTTATTTACAAAAAGCTCTATTTTGGATCATCTGATTATAAACCTGATCCTATTAGAAGTTCCAGTAGTGTCTGTCAAACTAAAGAAACAAGTTTGTTTTTGGATTAGATTAGAGGCTTTTTTCTTGAAACCCTTCCAAACAACTTGTGGAAACATTGTATTGTAGTTTTGATTGTAGTTTTCTCATTCTGAGATCAACCTGCAGCAAATTTCTGCAATTCTCCAGCTGTTTCTAGAACCATCTTCAGAGTATGTTGAGACAATACTGATACTTATCCTCTTTCAGTTTGATACATTTTCAGTAGACTGGAATTAAATTGCCCTCATGATGGAAATTGATTTTTTCCCCCTTCTCTCTACCTTATAGCCACAACCCCTTTTCGAAGCGCAACAACCTTTTGCCACACATCACAGCTAGGATGAATGACTAAGGAGAAGTTGACCTATGTAGTACCTCACATTTCAACCTGTTATGGTTAAACAATTTTCTCTACTCAGTCATCCAAGTGTACTAAAAAGAATTTTAGTGTCCATGACAATATACTGTGACAATATATTTAACTCTAATTAATTCATAAGGATGGCAATAATTGTATCGCATGTATTTTCAACAAAGATGTATATGTTTTATAAAACTGTGTTATGCTTGCAGTTGTTGTGTAATCATTGGATTTCTGAGAGTGGAGTATTTTTTTTGTGATTTGAAAAAAAAAAAAAAAAAAAAAAAAAACCCAGCCTTCTTTGGTCATATTTAGCATTGTATATTGTGACTGTGATATCCACTGCAGTATGTTAATTGACATAATTCAACACCAATCTGGGTAAAGGTGTTTATTTGATCGTTTGTTTTTAATGCAGCATTTTTTTTAAATATTTATAGAAACTTAACGTATTAATAAGTGAATGCTTGTGTGTGCCCATGTATATCTTTGTGTGTCTGTGTGTGTCCGTGTCTATGCTAATGAGGACACTTTAGCAGAGGATGTCCAGATGTCTGAGCAGCATGCTATGTCTAAGCTGGCTTTGAGTACCATGTGCTGGAGGTGTGATTGAGGTGACCTTGTGAATGTGTGTGTGTGTGTGTGTGTGTGTATGAAAGTGTGAGAGTGTGTGTCTTTGTTTGTGTTTAATTTAAGCCTGGATCATTTTAGCATTTCCAGATTAAATGACTGAGACATTGGTTCAACTGTTGCTAGTGTCTGTATGAGGAGTGTGAGACAGGAATAAGTACAGTAGGTACTGTACTTGACTAGCTTTGCCTTTACTTTTACACTCACAATTTTACTTAATTTAGAACTGCTCCCAGACAGATAATAGATTGAGGTCTGGTCTGTATGTTCTATATTTTGATAAATTTTGCATTATTCTGGTATATTCTGCTTTATTTTGCATTATTCATATTATATGTTCATCTACGTTATCTCACAAAAAGGAATACACCCCTCGCAACCATTTTATTATTTGTTTTTAAAAGACAATACTAAAAAAAATGAATATTGACTATACTTTAGAGTAGTCAATGTGTAGCTTGTATACCAGAACAGATTTACTGTCCTCTAAAAATAACTCAACATACAGCCATCTGGCAACAAAAGTGAGTACACCATGAGAACATGTAAAAAAACAAAGTGTGAGTACCATTGTCATCTACTACTGTTAGATTAATCCTCCTGGGCATGGAATTCACCAGAGCTGCAAAGGTTGTTGCTGGGATCCTCTTCCATTGCTCCATAATGACTTAACGGAGCTGCTAAATGTTAGACACATGATGCTTCTCCACCTTCTGCTTGAGGATGCCCCACAGGTGCTAAATAGGTTTCAGGTCTGGAGAGATAATTGGGAAATCCGTCTCCTTCAGCTTCCTCAGCAATGCAGTTGACATCTTGGCAGTGTGTTAGTGGTCATTTTCATGTTGGAAAGCTGCCGTTTGGCCCAGTTTCTGAAGGGGGCCGTCATGTTCTGCTTCCGAATGTCACAGTACATGTTGGAATCCATGTTTCCCCTCAATGAACTGCAGCTGCCCAGTACCAGCAGCACTCATGCAGCCCTGGACCATGATGCTTCCACCACGATGCTTGACTGTAGGCAAGACACGATCTTCTGTTCAATTCAATTCATTTTTATTTGTATAGCACTTTTAACAATGAACATTGTCTCAAAACAACTTTACACAGATAATGTGGTGTTAAGATTTATGTTTTTTTTTATAAGTGTAAGTTTGTCCCTGATGAGCAAAACTGTGTCAAGGAAAAACTCCCTGAGATGGCATAAGGAAGAAACCTTGAGAGAAACCAGACTCAAGAGGGAACCCATCCTCATCTGGGTTGCACCGAATGTCCATATATTACTCCATATATTACAGATAAACAATTTTGAGGTGTGCAGTGACTGTGATCAGATGCAAACTGTAGTCCTGAGTCAGTGTAGCAGACTGTTGACATTAACTACAGTCAAAATCCATCTTTAAAGCTCCTGTTCTTACTCCGTAATTTTCTTTGATGCCCAGGCATGAGAAAACCATCCCCAGCTGCACAGAGTGGCCTCCAATCAAAGAGAACACTGTCCAGAGGCAGGCCAGGACAAAGTGGGCAGATCCGAGGATGGGAGAGGGGCAGCAATAGTGGAATAGTCAGAAGCATGTTTAACTTGACCAAGAGAGAGAGAGAGAAGATGGGTGACAGGGAGAGAAGGATATGGATTATTGTGTGTCCATATTGTTGTATGAAAGTTAAGGACACTGTGCAGTTGGGGACTCTGGCAAGACTCGCTATGGCAGCATAACTAAAAGGGAGAACCAGAAAGTAACACAGATATGAGGGATCTCTGGGATAAGAGACGGACCACCACACCACTGTCAAGAAATCTGAGTGAACATGTGAGAGTGAGGGGACGACAGCATACAAATATCCCAGTTCACCAAACACTCTATATCCATGGTCTCTCCAGATCTGCTCCTTTACCTAAGAAAAATCTACTGGTAAAAGACTTGTCTAAATAAATATGTTTTCAGCCTTGACTTGAAAACTACGACTGTGTCTTAGTCCCAAACACTGATTTTCTTTATAAGAAAAAGATTTGCCCCCTGCTGTAGTCTTCATTATATGAGGTACCAACAAATAGCCTGCACCTTTTGATCTAAGTAGGCATAAGGGATCATATTGGTACAGAAGTTCACTCAGATACTGCGGCACAAGACCGTTAAGTGCTTTATACATCAGTAGTAGTATTTTATAATCAATGCGAGATTTAATTGGGAGACAGTGTAGACCAATTAAAACAGGGCTGATGTGGTAATATTTTCCAGATATATTCGGGACTCTTGCTGCTGCATTCTGAACTAACTGAAACTTATTTATGCACTTACTTGAACACCTAGACAGTAAAGCGTTACTGTAGTCTAATCTAGATGTAACAAAAGTATGAACTAGTTTTTCTGCATCCTGTAACGACATCATATTTCTAATTTTTAGCAATATTTCTAAAGTAAAAAAAGGCGATCCTGGTGATATTATTCACGTGCGCCTTAAAGGTAAGACTAGGGTCAATAATTATAAAAACAATACACTAAAGACTTTGACCGCTGTACACACTGAAACAGAAACACCATCCAGAGATGCTACGTATCGGAAAGTTTACTTCTAGCTGCGTGTGGTCCTAGTAAAAATACTTCCATCTTATCAGAGTTAAGTAGAAGAAAGTTATCAAGCATCCATTGTCCTTTGCACACTTCTCAACATTAAGCTGATCTCTCTCATCTGGCTTTGCTGAAATATACAGCTGTGTATTATTAGCATAGCAATGAAGGCGAATACCATGTTTATGCATAGTTTCACTCAGAGGCAGCATATATAAAGAGATAAGCAGTGGGCCAAAGACAGATCCTTGCAGAACACCAAGCTTTACCTCAGAGAGTGTGGAGAACTCACCATTTACATAATTTACAACATGTTCCACTTGTTATATCTTCCTGCTACAGCTTTCTCTGTTTTAATTGTAGACATTAGACATTAATACATTCAAAATCATATCTACACCCTAATTGCTCACACACACAAGGATGAGAACGGTTTTGTTATAGATGGAGGGGATGAAAGAGGTTCTTCTTCTTGGGTGTCTTAGATACACACATTCACACATTTCTGTATGCTCATTATTTTCCATATTTTAGCTTATTTATAATCTGTGGTTTTGTATTGCATGAAAAAAAATCAGCACGTGTCTACACTTAAGGCTTATAAAGCATTTCCACTCCCACCTGTACTGCTACCCCCAACACACACACACACACGTTTCTATGAATAAATTAACTTTCAGAATTAATCAGCAGCATGTTAACACTGTAGCCCTCTTGCAGCTTTCAGTATGTATTTGTTTTTAATTGTACTGGTTAAAATTACAGCTCGGTTACAACCTAAATTTACTTACACACTGTGTATCGAAGGCACACAGTGTTTTGTTGGCTTTTAAAGTCAGGATAAAAATACTTTTAATGTAAATATTTGAAACCTCTTATACATGTACACAAGTTTACCCAACATCATTAAATCACCTTTTCAAAGTCTTTCAATGCATATGAATAAAAAAGATGTAAACATCCACATAGTCACAAGTTTTATCAGCTTAGAGATATGTGCTATAGGATCAGTGATGTTGGGTTGTTGTAGGGTATATGTGTAGGACAACATGCTCAGATCATTACTTGTGACTGCCTGATGGCGTTTCTGCAGAGGCAGCTGATTCATGTGCCATTAGAGAGATGGCACCTCGGCTACTTTATTAAGATAATGCACCCATGCATGTGCTTATGCTGTGATTTAGGAATTGAAGCAGCTTTGTTACATTCCACTGCATTAACACCCACAGAGGTTCAGCACTGAAAGGATGAGAGGTTGAGCTGATATTTTATAACCAGTTTTTTCTGCATTATTTCAGGATGGCATGAAGAACACACAGAACAGATCTCACCTCATGGGTTTAAACACATGATTATGTTTGGGATTCAGAGTGCTTATAATGTTATGCCCTCGACCAGAGAAAGTATAATTCTTAAGCAAAGAACATAAGCAGGCAGTTTTATATTTGTGTTGTACACATTCTTTCTCCACACATGAATGTATTATAGAGTACATACAGTACATTTTAGTGAGACTTCACAGTACCATCTCCTTTTACATCATTGTACATACTCACAACACACAGTAGAACATGCAGATGTTGGGATGTTTTTCCAGTGTACTGGTTTGTTTGCACTGTAAATATTCAGATACAAAAAAATAAACTTTTATGTTATTTAGAAAAATCTATTTTAAAATTCACTTCATAAATGAGTTATTACAACCCCTTTGTTTAACATCAGCGACTCTGTGGTCACCTAGAACATGGATCTAAATGTAAACTTTGTGCTGTTGAATATGTAAATATTGTGTAGCAGCTGTATCTGAATTTCTTGCGTTCTGTTATTTGATTTAAGCATTCATAACTGTGTATAATTCACTTGTATTATATTGAATATATATTAAAGATTTTCTTTTTTTTTTGCCGTTCTACACAGAGCACCTTCAAGTTTAAATCAGAGAGTGATATCCACTTGGCTGAACACCATAAGCAGGTGTTGTATGATGGGAAGTTGGCCAGCAGCATTGCCTTCACCTATAATGCAAAGGCCACCGATGCACAACTTTGCCTCGAGTCCTCACCACGGGAAAACGCCTCGATTTTTGTCCATTCACCCCATGCCCTCATGCTCCAGGTTAATACACACCACACGTGATCATGGTCAGTGTGATCTTATTGACACAAATGTCTGAGACTTGAGGGAAACAATCATAAAGATTCTGCACAGTTTCTTTCACTTGCTATAATTTCTACAATTTTTTTACATGAAACATTGGTTAATTTAATCTGTATCTACACTATCTGGACAAAGGTTTGTGGACAACCAATCCATAAGATTTGTATTTGTTTTTTGAACATCCCATTTCACATTTAGTTCCTATTTGCTACTGTAATAACCTCCACTCTTCTCAGAAGATGTTACACTCGATTTTGGAGTGTGTTTGTGGAGATTTGTGCTTATTCAGCCACAAGGTTGTTAGTAAAGTCAGGTGCTGATGTAGGGTGAGGAGGCCTGGGGAGCAGTCAGTGTGCCAGTTCATCCCAAAGGTGTTCATTAGGTCCAAGCTCTATAGGAGGGGCACTCAAGGTCTTCCATTGAAGAACCCATGAAAAACATATTTTCATAGAGCTGGCTTTGTCTACAGGGGCATTGTCAGGCTGGAACAGGTTTGGGTCTCCTAGTGGGAAGATCCAAATATGTCTGGAGAAGTCAGGTATCACAATGCATTTGTCCATATAGTGTATATTTAACATTCTCTCTCTCTCTCTCTCTCTCTCTCTCTCTCTCTCTCTCTCTCTCTCTCTCTCTCTCTCTCTCTCTCTCTCTCTCTCTCTCTCTCTCTCTCTTACACATGCACATACATAGAGGATGTATAAGATTTATTTTCTTCTTTCATCTTTTAAATACATGGCAGGGACTAAAGTGACTACAAAAAAATTCTCCCTATTTGTTGAATGAGTGTGGTTTTTGTGCCTGGTTATTGTCACTAAAATGTCTGTGGTTTATGCATTATTTGTGTCTATAGGATGTAAAGGCCATAGTCACCCACTCCATTCACAGTGCTATCCACTCCATCGGCGGCATACAGGTACTGTTCCCGCTCTTCTCTCAGCTTGACTACAGGCAACCCAATGACAACCCTGTGGAGACCACCGTGTGGTGAGTGCACGCGCACACACACACACACACACACACACACACACACACAAACCCAGACACTTATTTTAACTATCGCTGTCTTTTCCCGATAATCACTTTGTAGGTCTTGCTATGTGTGTATATACACACACACACACACACACACACACACACACACACACACACACACACACACACACACACACACACAGAAGGATGTTCTGATCAAATTCAGATCTGTATAGTCATCTCGCTGCTGTGTTCCCTCAGTTTGCAGGCACAAACAATCCTAGATCTGTAGTACTGCTGGCAGGCATCATCAGTACAATCCAGATCTGCAGTACATCAGTGCCGAGCCTCTGGGGAGCTTTTTACTAGTGTAAGAAAAAAACAAGCTTTATGTGAACATGAGTTAATGCCTTCACCCAGCCGCTTTGCTGTGCAGCCAGCTGAGAGAGTCTGTGAAAATGGAAGTGGGAAGAGCAAAGGGGGGGGGGGGGGGGACACACACGACTTTATCATGACTTTCAGTGCATCAAGCACATCATTCAGCTGCAGAGCCCCATCAGCGCAGCTATGCTGATATTGGGAAATGATTCAGAAAGTGTGTTAGCATGTCCATATCGATTGCTACCAAGGATCAGTTGTTTCACTGCAAGCTATTTCAGTAAACAAGATTACATAAAGCAGCAGTGACAATAATCAGCATCTGATGTGGTGATGTTCATACAGATATTGCATTGGAAGATACACCTGTGAGTTGACTGGTTGTTTCATGTAAAGTAATTTTATTGAGCATACAAATGGAGAAAAGGGATAAAATAGTACACACTTTATTTATTTATTTATTTAAATTTTTTTTTATTTAAAAAGCTAAAAGCACAACAGCACCTCGGGCTCCAATGTAATATACACACCACAACATGTGTTAATACGTGTTCTCATTCAGACATTACGAATCTCTGTAATGGCCTAAACATGTCTCAGCCTCCAGTGTTATTATCTTGGACATATAAATGTGAATGTGTATTCATACTGAATAATACATGAGTGTGGTTAATTATATAAATACATTGTAATATTTCCTCAATAAATTGGCATGTATAGCATATGCTGATAAGTGTGAAACGTGTCACATGGAGTTTGTGTGTAAAAAAACAACAACCTTGATTTGGTTACTGAGTCTATAGTTAGAGCTGAAGTCCTTACACAGATAGTAAGGAAAAAAGTCTGTTTATGTGTGTGCATGTGTCTGTGTGCTGCACAGTGCCACCCTCCTGGCTTTCTTGGTGGAGCTGTTAAAGAGTTCTGTAGCCATGCAGGAGCAGATGCTAGGAGGAAAGGGATTCCTGGTTATTGGATACTTGTTAGAGAAGGTGAGATGCTGCAGTGAAGCAGTGATGAGAATAATGTGACTGTTTTATATAACTGAGTTACATCATTCATATTATCTCCCTCACTGCCTCTCCCAATCTCTCTGTGTGCCTCTCTCTCGCTCTCACAGTCGTCCCGTGTGCACATCACCAGGGCTGTACTGGAGCAGTTCCTCTCCTTTGCTAAGTATCTAGATGGCCTGACACATGGAGCTCCTCTCCTAAAGCAGCTGTGTGACCATGTCCTGTTCAACGCAGCCATCTGGATTCATACACCTGCAAAGGTCAGAATAATGCTGTCAAAATTTTGAGTAGTGTTACATTTAGATAGATCAGAATTTCTTGTCTAATTTAATTGTCTACTTCATAGTATTTATATTCAGATGCATTATACATTGGACAGGTACAGTGGCCAAGAAGTGCAAAACACATTAACAAATCCGAAAACAAAATAACAAATGCGAAAACAAAACAACAAATCCAAAAACGAATGAACAAATCCGAAAACACAACGACAAGTCAGACAAACCGGAAAAGGTAGGTATAGTTCGTGAATTGGAAACTTACAGATCAGTGGACGAGACACCTGTTATTCAAGATATACAGGAAGTATGAAATCTTATAACTACCTTTTCCGGTTTGTCTGATTTGTCGTTTTGTTTTTGTATTTGTTAATGTGTTTTCGGATTTGTTAATGTGTTTTCGGATTCGTTAATTTGTTTTTGGATTTGTTATTTTGTTTTTAATTTTTGTTAATTTGTTTTTGCATTTGTTATTTTGTTTTCAGATTTGTTAGTGTTTTCTAATTTGTTAATTTGTTTTCGGATTTGTTGTTTTGTTTTTGCATTTGTTGTTTTGTTTTTCGGATTTGTTAATGTGTTTTGCACTTCTCGGCCACCGTAGACAGGGCATCTTTTGTATAAACCCACACAGTATTCCAGTAATCAAAAAGATGTGACTGCCGGGTGTATCCTGTTGCACAGGTGTGGCCTGATAGATTGATTGTTTATACAATAATGGTTCTAATTGTCTACTCCTGGTGTGAGTTCTGTTGTGATGACGGATTTTGTTGTTAAAAGGGATGAACCAAAATGAAGACCAGGGTGTTGTGTGTATGTAATGATTATCTAAATTATAACAATGCATCCAATTTTTTATGCAGTAATTTCTGTATTGTTTAGTTAACCAACCACAAAGCACATTATAAGGTCACTTGGCACATATCAATTAACGCCCTACCGAAGCAACCGAAGTCGGATTGTAGCACTGCTTCTGTTGTTTTTGTGCAGCATATCTAATGGTGTGCATGTTTTCATTTAGTCCACTTATGACACATATGAAGTGATTAAACAATGTTTAGACATATTTTAATGTTCTTAATATTCTCAATTACAATGAAAACAAGCCTGCAGTTATCAGACTGATAGCAGACCTCAAAGTTTGAATGGAGGTTAACACAATAACCGAAAGCATGACTAGTGAGGGGGAAAACATGCTCTCTAGTTCTTAAAATAAACCCGACTGTTGTTATTAAATAGCAGTCACATTGAAAAACTTTGGTCTGAAATTGCTTTGATGCATACTCAAACACACAGAGAACTCTATTCAAGAGGGCAGTCTAAAAAAAATCCAGATCTAAAACTATAGTAGTGTTAGTGATTACTGTGACCATGTCTGCTGTTAATGCATTCTATAATAATCCGAGAGAGAGAGAGAGAGAGAGAGAGAGAGAGAGATTACAATAGGACATTATAGTCATAATAAATCATAGTATTTTTGGTGGAAATTTAAGTCTTTACTAATGAAACGAATAAACAGAGAGGATTGATGAATGAGTAAAGATTATTCTGTACTCTGCAGAGCATCTCAGTTACACACACAAAGAGTCTGGAAAGAATAAGCGCTTCTTCCTCTCTCCAGCTGATAATATACAGAGCTTGTCTCTCTCTCTCTCTCTCTCTCTCTCTCTCTCTCTCTCTCTCTCTCTCTCTCTCTCTCTCTCTCTCTCTCTCTCTCTCTCAAATTCTCTCAGATTTTCAAATTCCTTTTTAATGTATAGCTTTTTTTACAGTCCAACTACAAAACAACCAAAAATAATAATAAATTCCTTCAATTAAAAAAAGGCAATCTTTCAACTATTAACAGTTCATGCCTTGGAGTAGAAAAAGTGCATAAAGACAACATTCATTTAAGCTCAGTTTGCTACACTCAGATTTACTCTTGAAGTCAGATACCTGCATCGCTTCTTAGATACATTCTTACTACAAACGGATTACTGAGCAGTTCAAATCTGCATTTCTGGGCTTCAAAGTCGGTAAATCTCCGGGTAAATTAAGCGCTGAGTATGCAGAGTTTTTCAGTGGTCTCGACTGACGCGCCAACGCACTAACAAGCATTCTGGTATTTGTAGTATTAGCGGTATATGTACAATGTACTGGCGGGCCAGCTCTAATACACATTTGATATGATCTCGCAAATTTGACCCACGGGCCTGAGTTTGACACCCCTGCTTTACCAGGAACCAGACTCAAGAAGGAACCCATCCTCATCTGGGTGGCACCAAATCTTCATTTATTACAGTTAAACTATGTTGAGGTGTGCAGTGATGGAGATCAGAAGCAAACTGTAGTCCTGAGTCAGTGTAGCAGACTGTTGACATTAACTGCAGTCCAAATCCATCCGCAAAGCTTTTGTGGTACAGTACTTCGATACAGGTGTAGAGATTCAGCTGCTGTTCACATAAGAATAAGGATAAATTGTGATCTCTGTGACTTTGATTGTGCCATGAATGTGCTACCAGAATGGCTGGTTTGATTAATTCAGAAACTGCTTAGCTTCTGGGAAATGTACACACAACTGTCTCTAGAGTTGACATAGAACGGTGCAAAAAAAATAAAAAAACCCCAACCCCAAAAAACTGTCTATATTTTAAGACTACAATCTGCCTTTATATATATCCTTATACTGCTTTTATGTGTCTGTGTGTATCAGTGTGTATTTTCTGTGTGTGTATCTGACTGAATTGTGATTGTTTTTTAGGTTCAGCTCGCTCTGTACACTTACCTGTCAGCTGAGTTCATTGGCACTGCCACAATCTACTCCACTATTCGGCGAGTGGGCACTGTCCTGCAGCTCATGCACACACTCAAGTACTACTACTGGGCTACCAACCCACTGGAGAGCAGCGGCATCACTCCTAAAGGCCTCGGTGATTATGCAAATGCCCAAGTGCACACAGATAAACGCTCGCTACCACACAAAAACACATGCTTTGGGCAAAAACGCATACAATGACAAGCCAACTAACACACATACATAAATATGTACAAACACAGACACATAACAACACATACACACCCATGAAAGAAAGAAAAAAATTCCTTTCGAATTTAATTCTTTCTTTGCATATCCCAGCGATGTTAGTACGCTAGAGACGGAGTGCAGGGTCAGCCATGATACTGCCTCGATACTGAGGGTTAAGGGCCTTGCTTAGGGGCCCCAGGAGTGGCATTTGTTAATACCAGGGCTTAAACCCTAATCTGTAAACCTAAAGCAACCACTGAGCTTTGGCTTTCTCAAAAATAATTACACAAACACACATTCACTCAAGAAAACAAACACACACAGTTAAACTCCGACGATACACTGAACCACACACACACAAACCCAGATAACCCCCTCAAAAAATAAATAAATAAATAATTCAGTTTATGTGGGGAGCAAAGCAGCTGCTATCACGTCGAAGGACACATGAATATACTTAAACATACACAGCACCCAAAAAAGATGTTCACACACAAAACATTTTACAACACAAACATTCACACGTGATCAAAAACACACCCACAAGTGTAATGTTTATCTACCTGTCTTTCTGGGTTTGGAGTTATCTTTAAAATTTTCATTTTTTTAATCACTAGTTCACACATATGATTATCTTAGTTCAGGACTCTTTTATCACCTGTCTTGCTCTTCATCACTTCCTTATAGCTTCATATCTACTAGGCCCTGTGTGTCGTAGTGACATGCTGCTCTGACTCAGGGTAATGGTGTATTTCCAAAGAAAAACTTTATGATCACAGAATGGTTGTGCAGCCCAGACTTGTGCAGTGGCATTAGCAATAGAACAGAGCAGCTGTAATACCTGCATGTTAATACCTGAGTGTTAATGACTCCTGTTCCACTGAAGATCAGTCACTCATGAGTGTTGATCATTAGTTGCCTGCATGCTACATTTACTCTCCCGAGTGGCCATTCCACTAAAACCACAAGTAATTACTGACGAATTTCAACATGTGCATGCTAATGCGACATTCAAGTAAATACACGCCTGTGTGTGTGTGCACACTTGTAATCATCTGCTTTCATTTGTGTTTACGGATGTGTAAAATTGTAAGTGTATTGTTTGCTTGAGGGTGTGTGTACTTCGGAGTTTTTGCATGAGAATGTAACTTGCCAGTATGTGTGTGGGGGGGTTAATGGTATGTTTTTGTGTGTGTGGGCGCAGGTTTGCAAATGTGTGACCTTGTGAGTGTGTGTACTTTTGAGAATGTGAGTTTGAGTGTGCGTGCTTGAGGGTGAGTATACTTGGATGTAATTGTGAGTGGATGCTTATGAATGAGTGTGTGAGTGTTTCACATTATACACTAATGTTAATGTCTCTCAACAGACCTGTAATTGTAGAGCTGTAATTGTTAGCGGATCATAAACAGTGCTGAGAAAAATGCAAAATGACATTCATGTGGAAGTTTATTTATTATAACCAATATACTGTGTGTACCTTCCCGTGGGCTCACCACCTGCAGGAGGGACCGTAAGGGACGGTGCTGTGAGGACTGGGCAGCAGTCGAAGGCGGGGGCCTGCTTAGACTGCTGCCCCCGCGACCCGAATTACGGATAAGCGGGAGAAAATGAATGAATGAATGAATACTGTGTGTAATAGGACTGTAAAGGATGTGTTGACCAGCAGTTCTTAAGGGCTGGTCTTGAGCTGCGTGTGTGTGTGTGTGTGCAGGTGCGTGCATGTGTGTGTGTGTGTGCATGCGTAGTCTCACTACAGAGCCACTGGAGATCTTATGATACGCCTAATTTATCTACAGTGTGAATGAAATAGTCACACACACGCTGCATGCTGAGGGGGGTTATTTACTGCTCACTGACCAGAGGCCCATAAGCATGCATGTGTTTTGGTGCTCCAAACGTTTGTGTGCTGGGTGCATCTGGTCTACAGTGCTGATTGACCTTCAGACATTGAAGATGCAGTGAAGGAGTTAGGGTTATGGAACGGATCCACTGGGAGATAAACACAGACATGCCTCAGTCATATCCATGGGTTGAATTTGTAGTTTGCAATGTTTTGGAAGTGTTTCTAGACCTTTGATGATAAACTACATACAGTGGGTACGGAAAGTATTCAGACCCCCTTAAATTTTTCACTCTTTGTTATATTGCAGCCATTTGCTAAAATCATTTAAGTTCATTCTTCTTCCTAATGAATGTACACATAGCACCCCATACTGACAGAAAAACACAGAATTGTTGACATTGTTGCAGATTTATTAAAAAAGAAAAACTGAAATATCACATGATCCTAAGTATTCAGACCCTTTGCTGTGACACTCATATATTTAACTCAGGTGCTTTCCATTTCTTCTGATCATCCTTGAGATGGTTCTACATCTTTATTTGAGTCCAGCTGTGTTTGATTATACTGATTGGACTTGATTAGGAAAGCCACACACCTGTCTATATAAGACCTTCCAGATCACAATGCATGTCAGAGCAAATGAGAATCATGAGGACAAAGGAACTGCCTGAAGAGCTCAGAGACAAAATTGTGGCAAGGCACAGATCTGGCCAAGGTTACAAAAAGATTTCTGCTGCACTTAAGGTTCCTAAGAGCACAGTGGCCTCCATAATCCTCAAATGGAAGACGTTTGGGACGACCAGAACCATTCCTAGAGCTGGCCGTCCGGCCAAACTGAGCTATCGGGGGAGAAGAGCCTTGGTGAGAGAGGTAAAGAAGAACCCAAAGATCACTGTGGCTGAGCTTCAGAGATGCAGTCAGGAGATGGGAGAAAGTTGTAGAAAGTCAACTATCACTGCAGCTCTCCACCAGTCGGGGCTTTATGGCAGAGTGGCCCGACGGAAGCCTCTCCTTAGTGTAAGACACATGAAAGCCCGCATGGAGTTTGCTAAAAAACACCTGAAGGACTCCAAGATGGTGAGAAATAAGATTCTCTGGTCTGATGAGACCAAAATAGAACTTTTTGGCCTTAATTCTAAGCGATATGTGTGGAGAAAACCAGGCACTGCTCATCACCTGTTTAATACAGTCCCAACAGTGAAGCATGGTGGTGGCAGCATCATGCTGTGGGGGTGTATTTCAGCTGCAGGGACAGGACAACTGGTTGCAATCGAGGGAAAGATGAATGCGGCCAAGTACAGGGATATCCTGGACAAAAACCTTCTCCAGAGTGCTCTGGAACCTCAGACTGGGCCGAAGGTTTACCTTCCAACAAGACAATGACCCTAAGCACACAGCTAAAATAACGAAGGAGTGGCTTCACAACAACTCCGTGACTGTTCTTGAATGGCCCAGCCAGAGCCCTGACTTAAACCCAATTGAGCATCTCTGGAGAGACCTAAAAATGGCTGTCCACCAACGTTTACCGTCCAACCTGACAGAACTGGAGAGGACCTGCAAGGAGGAATGGCAGAGGATCCCTGAATCCAGGTGTGAAAGACTTGTTGCATCTTTCCCAAAAAGACTCCTGGCTGTATTAGATCAAAAGGGGGCTTCTACTAAATACTGAGCAAAGGGTCTGAATACTTAGGACCATGTGATATTTCAGTTTTTCTTTTTTAATAAATCTGCAACAATGTCAACAATTCTGTGTTTTTCTGTCAGTATGGGGTGCTGTGTGTACATTCATGAGGAAGAAGAATGAACCTAAATTATTTTAGCAAATGGCTGCAATATAACAAAGAGTGAAAAATTTAAGGGGGTCTGAATACTTTCCGTACCCACTGTACATTCAAAGATTTGTAATATTATTGTGTAATAATAAAATGACACTATTATGTATTTCAGGTGATATTTAATCTGTTTATGACCCAGAAACTAGCCACAACCCAAACCTGCTCGGAAGTACACCATTTCAACAAACAGGATCTAAAATTACAAACTGCTTCTTTATAGCCTGTTCTAGTTGAGAAGTAGAGCCTGAGCTCAAATAGAGCAGATGATTCACACTTTGGCCCACATACACCCACTAGCTCTGCATGTAGAAGTGACTAGAAGAGATTGCAGGAAAGACCACACACACACACACACACACACACACACACACACACACACACACACACACACACACAAACACACACCCAGCTGCTCTGGCTAGAAATGTCACATGGTCATCGGTGAGCTAGAACATGGTGGTTAATTACCTTCTCTTCTCACACTCACACACACACACACACACACACACACACAGAGGCAGTTGCATTAATAGTGCACATTTTACTACAACACACACACACACGCACACACAGACAGTTGCATCAATAGTGCACATTTTACTACCACACACAGAGAGAGACAGACAGTTGCATCAAATCAACAGTGAACGCTCCACTGAAACACACACAGTTACATCAACAGTGAACATACACTATATAGTTGCATGCCAGTGAACACTACTGCAAACACACACATAGCTGCATTAAACACACACATACACAGTTGCTTGAACATTTCACTACTACATACACATGCTTAAACACATTTAAACACAGATGCATCAAGTCAACAGTACTACAAACAGGCATGCACACACACAGTTGAATCAAGTCCACACACACACACACACACACACACACACACACACACACACACACCACACACACACATATATACTGGCTAAAGGTGGATTGTGCACTGCAGCTCTGTAAGGTCTGTGTTGGTAAAAATTATGCAACTGCGCCTTTACAATGACAGTATTTTGTGCATCAATTTTGTAGTTATTATTTGATAAGCTTCTTGATATGTTTATTAATGAAACCAAAAGGGCACATTTGATTTTTTAGAGCCAGTAAAGTACACGCACCAGAGAGGCCCGGGCTCTGCGGGTGTACAAGAAAAATAAATGCGGCACTTCAGAGGTTCCATATTTAGCCAATTTATTAATGTGCTGAGACTCAGGCGTGTGAACTCTTCCCATCGTGAGCTTAGTTTAAGACCAGAAAAGCACAGAGGGCTTAAAACAATCACACAGACACTTAAATGTATTTCTGGTGGGATGTTTTATTCCAGTTCTCTTCATTTCCAAAGTACAGTAAAAGCATTGGACTGCACTGCTCTTAGATCTAACTCTGTGTGTGTTTGTGTTTTCAGATGGTTCTCGGCCCACACAAAAGGAGATCATCTCTCTGCGTGCCTTCATGCTCCTTTTCCTCAAGCAGCTCATTCTCAAGGTGAGCATCACTTACACTAAATAAATAAAGAAATTATGGTGTGTTAAGTGAGTAATAAAACATGACAGGATTGATTATAGTCCTCTAATGGAACATTCTAAGCGGTTTTATTTTTGCAATACTCTATTGCAACTTTTAAAGAAAATAAATGAATTTGTATTTGATCAAGTGAAAAAAGTATTCAATCCTGAACCAATCAGCAAGAATTCTGACTCCCACACCCAAATTAGTCTTGTCCCTTTAAGAAATTAATCCTAATATCAACTCTTGAAATGTATAAAATACACCTGTCGAAGAATCAACCTCTTCCATTCAAACCTCTCCACCACTATGGGCAAGACCAAAGAGCTGTCAAAGGATGTCAGGGACAAGATTGTAGACCTTCAAAAGGCATAAATGGGCTACAAGACCATCAGATTTTTGCCTTGGCCATATGTTTTGGTTCACTGTCATGCTAAAAGTCCCAACTATGACCCATTTTCAGTGTTCTTGCTGAGGTCAGAAGGTTCTCATCCAAGATTTTACAGTACATGGCACCATTCATGTGGTGAAGTCTTCCTGTACCCTTGTACGGTGTTGGCAGGGGCAGTGTAGCTAGACAGCATTGGATGGTGGTCTGTAGGATGGCTTTGGAGGTGAAGAAGAGAGTGAGAACTGAAAAAGAAAAAGATGGTGGAAACTGAAGGTGAAGACTGTAGTGGTTCAGGGAAGAGGTCAGACAGGGGCTCGGTGGTGGTGAAGAGGTGCTGAATGATTGGGCAACTACTGCAGAAGTAATAAGGGAGACAGCTAAGAAGGTACTTGATGTGACATCTGGAAAGGAAGATAAAGATACGTGGTGGTGGAATGAGGACGTGCAGGACAGCAAAAGGAGAAAGAGGTTGGTGAAACAGAATTGGGATCGACAGAGTGATAATAAAAGTAGGCAGGAGTACAAAGTGATGTGGCAACAGTTGAAGAGGGATGTGGCTAAAGCAAAGGAAAAGGCATATGAGGAGCTGTATGAGAAGTTGGACACTAAGAAAAGAGAAAAGGATTTAGCAGGGAAGGATGTGCTACAAGTTAAAGCAATAAAGGGTGGAGATGGAAGTGTGTTAACTAGTGAGGAGAGTGTGTTGAGAAGATGGAGGAAGTATTTTGAGCGACTGATAAATGAGGAACATGAGAGAGAGAGAGAAGGTTGGATGGTGTGGAGTTGGTGAAGCAGGAAGTGGATAGGATTTGTAAGGAGGAAGAGAGAGCAGTGATTAAGAGGATGAAGAGGGGAAAGTCAGTTCCACCAGAAAACTTACCAGTAGAAGCATGGAGATTTTTAAGGGGGAAATGGCAGAGGAATTTTTAACCAGATTGTTTAACAAAATTTTGGAAGGTGAGAGGATGCCTGAGGAATGGGGAAGGAGTGTGCTGGTACCGGTTTTTAAGAATAAGGGAGATGTGCAGACCTGCAGTAACTACAGGGGAATAAAGTTGATTAGTCACACCATGAAGTTATGGGAAAGAGTAGTGGAAGCCATTCTGAGAGAAGAGGTGACTATCTGTGAGCAACAGTATAGTTTTATGCCAAGGAAGAGCACTACAGACGCGTTATTTGCTTTGAGAATGTTGATGGAGAAGTATAGAGAAGGTCAAAAGAAGTTGCATTGTGTGTTTGTGGATTTAGAGAAAGTGAAAGGAGTTGTGGTATTATATGAGGTCTGGTGTGTCAGAGAAGTATGTGAGGGTGGTGCAGGACATGTATAAGGACAGTGTGACAGCAGTGAAGTGTGCAGTAGGAACAACAGACTGGTTTAAGGTGGAGGTTGGACTGCATCAAGGATCGGCTCTGAGCCCTTTCTTGTTTGCAGTGGTGATGGACAGGTTGACGGACAAGGTCAGACAGGAGTCTACGTGGACTATGATGTTTGCGGATGATATTGTAATTTGTGGTGAGAGTAGGGAGCAGGTGGAAAAGAGCCTGGAGAGGTGGAGGTATGCGCTGGAGAGAAGGGGAATGAAAGGCAGTAGGAGTAAGACAGAGTACATGTGTGTACATGAGAGGGAGGGCAGTGGAGTGGTGCAGTTGCAGGGACAAGAGGTGGTGAAGGTGGAGGAGTTTAAGTACCTGGGGTCAACTGTGCAAAGTAATGGAGAGTGTGTTAGAAAAGTGAAGAAATTAGATTTTTTTTGGAAGTGATGAGGATGGACAGGATTGGAAACGAGTTTATTAGAGGGACAGCGCATGTAGAACATTTTGGAGACAACGTGAGAGAGGCCCGATTCAGATGGTTTGGACATGTGCAGAGGAGGGACATGGGGGATATCGGTAGAAGAATGCTGAGAATGGAGCCACCAGGAAGTAGGAAAAGAGGATGACCGAGGAGGAGTTTTATGGATGTGGACAAGGAGACATGCAGGTAGTTGGTTTGAAAGAGGCAGATGTAGAGGAAAGAGTAGTATGGAGACGGATGATCCGCTGTGGCGACCCCTAATGGGAGCAGCCGAAAAAAGAAGAAGAATATGGACAAATGATAAAGGACATGTTTGTCCAGGCAGAAGACTCATTGTTTCAATATTTTAAAAATATATCAAAACACCGTCCAGCATGACATGACAATTTGGAGGTTTGTTTGAGGCTAGCTACCATCAGCTAATGCCCAGATTATGAAACTTTGATTGTATTTAGTATTCAAGTCATCAGAATAAGAGAAATACCCTATCTGTTGTAATCTACTGCAGTCTAGGTGCTTTGTGTTTAGTGATAAAAGCATTAATAGCAACATTATTGTTATTATTTTTATTGTAAATAATTATGAATTCTATGTAGATAAATGCAGTAAAATTTGTTTTATTTTAAACTGAAATAATTTTGAAACTTTGTTCAATTTTTTGTAAGATTTCATTGAGTTGGTAGTTTTTTGCATGATAAGTTAGATCATCATGCAAAAATGAGTCGTCACCCCTGGTATAAAGTATGATATTTTCTGCATTGTCTGACTTTTAAAGGTGTAGCATTTTCGAAAACAATTTTAAAATATACCTTTTAAAAAATGGCAGTAAACACAAAATCAAGATATAATTGGATGATGATATTTCTTTCTCTATTCATGTGTGCATTGTGATTTAGTAAGCACCAGAAGTTGTTCAGAGGTGTTCAGAACATTTGTTGGTAGAGGTGTTCATCTGGTTGTTTCTTAGGATTTAGATGAATCAGTTTTTTTCTTCAATCATTTTTACATTTGTTATAGATATATATAGTTTATGATAGTGCTTTCATGTACACTGTCATTTTAATCAGCATGCTATTGTGTTCACCCTGAGAGAGTGTCAGAGGGCCAGTGTGGTAGACAGAGATGACCTGTGTGTGTGCAAAATCTCTTCTCGTTATTCATTGAATGCGAATTCATATAAAATCTGCAATCAGAAATAAACTGTCTGTTTTCATTAAAACACAGAGGCAAAACTAAGATGTTTATTGGGCTGAAGATGTTTATCCTCATTCCTCTTAAAGATGTGGTGAGGTGTTGTGGGGCAGCTGAGTAGAAATGTATTTGTTCATTGTTTTTATGTTCCATAAAACTCTAAAAGCTCCCAGTACTTAAGCGGCCAGGATCACAGGGAGAATTGCGTTGTGGATTATTGCTTAGAAGGTTTGTGTGTGCGTGTGTGCGTGTGCGTGTGCGCGCGTGTGCGCGTGTGCTTGTGTGCGTGTGCTTTTGTGCATACTGTCTCAGACAGATAGAAATGCCACATGGACACTGTGTCCTAGCTTTAGGGCTGTTGTTGTTGTGAAGAGCGTCAGACTGTTGCTAAGCAGCACGCTTGATTCGTTTAGCTGCTATGACTTCTGTTTCAGATATGTTTCGTTGTTTTTCTCGTTGTCTCGCTTTACATTCAGATATCGTATGCATTTATGGCCTGTTCAAGTGGCTGCCCTTTAACTGTTATTTTCTTCTAATTAAATCAGTAATGGTATGTGCATGTGAGTCATCAGTTGATAATGAATGTACTGTATATTTCTATTTCAACACACACACACACACACACACACACACACACACACACACACACACACACACACACACACACACGCATACAATGATGAACAATTCTTTACTGTGATTTACTTGACATTGTCCTTAGTGGTAATGTGCTGTGAAAAAGACATGTGTAAAATGTCATGATGTGTGCATGGTGGTGTTTCTGCAGGACCGTGGTGTGAAAGAGGACGAATTACAGAGCATCCTGAACTACCTGTTAACCATGCATGAGGTACTGAACTCCCAAAAAAAAGTGTAATAAACATATTTTAGAACAGTTAATATCTCTCTCTCTCTCTCTCTCTCTCTCTCTCTCTCTCTCTCTCTCTCTCTCTCTCTCTCTCTCTCTCTGTCTCACATACACATACACACACTGACAACTCTCTATTACACATAAACAGTACCTGCTTTTACTGTTTGTATGTGTGTGCACGTGTGTGTATGAGAAATATTCGCTGTTCTAAAGACTATTTATTACACTCTTTCTGAATACAGTGTAAATGTAAAGCCTGTTCTGCTTATATTATAATATCAATATTTTCTCGGTGCTCTCGACTGCAAATATTTTTTTCTCTCTCTCTATTTGCAATTATTTTACTCATCTTTTTTCAAGGTTTCAATTCCTTTGTCTATAACTTACATTTTCTGTCTGAATAAATTTTTTATTTGCTCTTTCTTTCTTCCTTTTTTTTTAAGTTACAAATTTATTTCTATAGTGCTTTTCACAATGGATATTATCTCAGAATTTAAGAGTTATAGAACAAAATATTTAAATATAAGTGAATGATGTGTATGTTTCCTTGATGGGCAGCCTGGGGTAACTATGGCAAGGAAAAACTCTCTTAGATATTATGAGGAAGAAACCTTAAGTGGAACCAGACTCAAAAGCAAACCCATCCTCATTTGGGTGATACTGTATCAAGAGTGTGATTATAAATAATAAAACAATACACCAGAGATACCATGAGCACCAGAGTGATTATAAATAATGTCCTTTCTACAGTCTCGGGATATGCTTTCTTTCTTTCTTTCTTTTTTCTCTCGGCTTTTTTCCATTTATTCTTTCTGCATTTGTCTATTTCCTGCTTTCCTTCATTTATTTGGTTTGTTGCTTGTTTGTTTATTTCTTGCTAATTTGATTGCTTGCTTGATTACTTCTCTACCTCCTTCTCTCTGTAGGATGAGAATATTCATGATGTTCTGCAACTTTTGGTTGCTCTGATGTCTGAACATCCAGCCTCAATGATCCCAGCGTTTGACCAGAGAAATGGGATACGGTGAGCAACTAAAGCACACGCAGATGTCACTTGTATAAACTGAAGTAAATTAGGCCAGACTCCCCCCCCCCCCCCCCCCCCCCCCCACACACACACACACCAACACCACCAGTAGCTTCACTGAGTATTGTTCAGCACACAGTCAGATTGTCTGTCAGCTAAAGACCTTTTCTGATGAATCGTGATGATGCTAAAAGTGTTCTGTTTTTTTACCTCCATAGGGTCATCTATAAACTCCTAGCTTCGAAGAGTGAAAGCATTCGGGTACAAGCGCTCAAAGTACTCGGCTATTTTCTCAAGCACCTCGGACACAAGTGAGTGACTTAAGTTTTTTGTTTTAGGCCAAGATAGAAGTGTTGGAGTTTCTATTTGATATCAATTTCATATTACTTTTAGATTTGTGCTTATTCATTGTGGTGTATTTTGCAGTTTTTGGAAATTGGTTATGAAAGCAATTATGACAGCTCACTCCAGAAGGCAGCAGCTGTCAGGGAGATGAACTCAAACAGTTCAGGCAAAATAATCAGTCTGACAGAGCATGCATCTCTTATAACCATCTCTTATAACCACCTAAAGAAAATAATTCTGGGAAAGTCAATCCTTAAGATTGCAAAGTTTTGATTTAGTGATATTGAAAGCAGAAATAGTTCACGAAACTTTAGAACACAGTGTACCAACAACTCAGATCAGAAAAAAAGGAATTAAAGATAATCCTATAATCTCAATAATCTGATGAGGATCGGACTGGCTGAGGCTGTGCCCTGAAGGAAAACTGTTATTGTTGGCATGCAATTGGCTGAATAAGCAAGTATGGCCTCTGTACAGACACACACACACACACACACACACACACACACACACACACACACACACACACACACACACACACGCACACACACTTGGACTTAAAGTGTTAAAGGGTCTTAAGAAATTGACATACAAATTACATTTGTGTCACTTTCAAATTGTGTGTGTGTTTGTCTTTGTAGTTTGAAGGGTCAGTAATATGTATAATCCACGTAGCCAATTTATTTCAATGAAGTAGTAATACTGCCTTTCATGAATATTTCTCTGTGTTTGTGTGTGTGTGTGTGTGTGTGTGTGTGTGTGTGTGTGTGTGTGTGTGTGTGTGGTTGCAGGAGGAAAGTGGAGATCATGCATACACACAGCCTCTTTACACTCCTGGGAGAGAGATTAATGATGCACACCAACACTGTGACTGTAACAACCTACAACACACTTTATGAGGTAGGCCAGAATGCCAGTTTTGCCAGTGGTTCAAGTGTATAACTATATCAGTGGTACAAATGTATGTCACAATTTATGTCAATGAGTGTTAGTGGCACAAGTGTTTTAGAGTGTCAGTGTTATGAGTGTTTTAGAATTGCCAACCTTTCGAATGTGCTATTTTATTTTACACCAGCCAGTCCTTAATTGCCTCCATTAGTGTCTTAACACATGACCAGATCTTGATTAATGTCTCCTCGGTGATGTCATCTTTTATATACTGGTCAGTATACAAGGCTGGGCTACACTCAGTAGTCTGTTATATACATTTGCAAAGTAATGCTACAGCATAGAAATTACAATGTCATGAACTGTATATGTTTATTGCATTATTTAAATATTGCTGTTTTTACAGATTCTGACAGAACAGGTGTGCACTCAGGTGGTTCATAAACCTCACCCAGAGCCTGACTCTACTGTCAAGATCCAGAACCCCAGTAAGTTTATTGACAAAATAACAGACATGAGGAAGCCTAATAAACACACACACACTATAAACATTTACTTATATACTAATATATACAGTGTGTGTGTGTGTGTGTGTGTGTATATGTGTATGTGTATGTGTATGTGTGTGTGTGTGTGTGTGTGTGTGTGTGTGTGTGTGTGTGTGTGTGTGTGTGTGTGTGTGTGTGTGTGTAACTATGGCTGCATTACTAGATCATGTTCCTGCCAAGCGGTTGCCTATAATGTAGTTCTTTATATAGCAAATTTTGTTCAACTAACAAATAAGCACCTCAGCTTTCAGAACCACAATGATCTTGATGTTGCGATCGTAAATCCTGTAAAAAAAAAAAGCCTGTAAGCATCAATGACTTGTACGTATGCTGAAATTTCCAATTTTCAATTAGCAGCTCAGAGTTTCTACAGTATGATATCAGAATCAGAAATAGCTTTATTACCAAGTATGTTTACACACACAAGGAATTTGACTTGGCTTCAGGAGCTTCTAGTGCAGTACAGTACAGACAAAATTTAACAAAATATTAAACCAGACAGTTAAATAATGCAATATATAAAATATAAAAAATATTAAAAGAGTAAAAATATTGTTAAATCAATGTACAGATGTTATTTACAAGTGTGCAGGTTACAAATGAACTATTGGATTCTATGTATTAATGTCTCAGGTATGATGGACAATGTGTAGTTATGAATATTTTAATTGTTCATGCTGATTATAGCCTGCGTGAAAAAAACTTCTTTGTGCCTGGCTGTAGCGCCGACCAGAAGGCAACAATTCGAAAAGAGAGTGGGCTGGGTGTGTGGGTTCCAAAGTGATTTTCTTAGCCCTTTTCTCCACTCTGGATGAGTAAAGATCTTGAAGATTGGGCAGTGGGGCACTTTTTCCCTGTTTGTTCTGTATACAAACTGAAGGGGATCCAGTAGAGGTCCAGCGAAGTTCTTTAGGTAGGCTAGTAGCAGTCTTTCAAATGACTTCATGATCACAGATGTGAAAGCAACAGGTCTGAAATCATAAAAAACAGTGATTTGGGGATTTTGAGGACCGGAATGATCGCGCAGCATTTGAAGCAGCAGGAAACCACACACAGCTCCAGTGATCTGTTAAAGATCTGAGTGAAGATGGGGGTCAGTAGGTCAGCACAGACTTTTAGGCAGGCAGGTGAAAGACCGTCTGGGCCAGAAGCTTTCCTAGTCATCTGTCTTCTGAAGACTCAATTCACATCCTCTACACATACCTTAAGTGCAGGTTGAATATAGAGGGAGGCAGGACGGGGTGTTACGGGGTGTTAGGTGAATGTGTAAAGTGCAGATCAGAGGGGGTGGTGGGTTGTAGACTGGGCTTTTTTTAAACTGAAAGTAGAACACATTCAGATCTTCAGCCAGTTGTTGATTCTCCACAGACTGTGGGGGTGGTGACTTGTACTTGGTCATGTTCCTCAGACCAGTCCATACTGACGCTGGGTTGTTCCAGCTTTTCAAAGTAGGTTTTTTTTAGCCAATCTGATCTCCTTTGTTAGTTTGTTCCTGGCCTGGTTATACAAGATTTAATTCCCACTTCTGTAAGCATCTTATTTGGCATGACGAAACTGTTTGAGTGTCCCAGTAAACCACAGTTTATCATTATTGAATAATAAGAATGACCTGTTAATTAAGTTACAGTCTCCGTGAGCTCATCCAGATCGGTGGCTGCAGCTTCAAAACACTCCAGCCAGTGCAATCGAAGCAGGCTTGTAAATCCTGCTCTGCTTCATTAGTCCATCATTTAACAGTCCTTAATACAGGTTTAGCTGATTTTTTTTTGCCTGTAGGTTGGTATGAGATGAACTAGACAGTGATCAAAGAGCCCCAAAGCTGCTTGTGGGACAGAGTGATATGCATCCTTTTTTGGGGTGTAACAGTGATCTAAAATATAACTGTCTCTGGCGGAACATGTAACATGTTGTCTGTATTTTCGCAGTTCACAGAAAAAGATTCGCTTTGTTAAAATCTCCAAGTATAAATTAAAAAAGAGTCTCCGTTTCAGTTATTTGTTGCAGCGATGCGCTCATGCATGTGTCTGGAGGAATGTACACATTGGTGAGAATGAAAGAGGAAAACTCCAGTGGCAAGTAGAAGGTTTTATAGTTTATAAACAGTGCCTCTAGATTAGGACCGCATATCTTTTTCAGCGTTGTTACATTCAAACACCCACCTTTCACCAACTCTTGTTTTCCCAGTTAACTTCGCGATGTGATCTGAACAGCTGGAAGCCGGGCAGATGTAGCGTGTTGTTTGAAATGGCTTCACTCAGCCAGATTTTAGTGAAGCACAATGCAGCAGAGTTTGAAAAGTACTTGTTGACCGGGTGAGAAGAAGTAGTTCATCCGTTTTATAAGGAAGCGAACGGACATTCCCGAGATGAATGCTTGGGAGCGCAGTTCGAAAACAGTACAAAAAGACACGCCTCGGCACAAACCAGTGCGCCGGCACAAATACCTTAACCACTGAGCTCCTGTCCTCCGTGCCTTAAAGCACAAATATTTTCTTCTGGATTAGAAAGGTTCCTAATTTGATCGGTGTTGATCTAATGAAGTAAAAACACTTCGGTGATTCTGTCAGCCAGCAACACAATGTAACATTTGGTTTGTGTTTGCAGCTAAATGCTGAGTGACAGTGATTCGCTTCATAAATCTCCATAAGACACATTTTATTGGATGCATCTTGACTTTCAGTAGCGGTTCTTGAATCTGAGAAAGAGTCTGTCTGAGATCAAATTGCAGGTTAATATTAATGTGCTCATTACTGTATTGATTTTGTTGTAACAGCTCAGGTACTTGTATGGTGGATGTTTTTGAAAAACGATAAACAGTTTTTAAACCTTGCTTTGATGAAATGTTAATTTAGCAGTTTAGAAAGAAGTCTCCAGTGTCAGTGCTTTAAAACAGACCGAGATGAAGCTGTAATTTCTTCTGACAGTGGAGAGTCTTTATGATGGAGGACTGCAAAGTTTTAAACAGTATAACAAACTTGATAAAATAATGACAAAAATTTATTTTTACTTATTGACTGTATAAGAATGGACAAAAAAGAGATTGGAAAGAGAATAACTGCCTATAGATATTTTGCAGGCATTTAAAAACATTATTTGTAACTGCAAATGTATAAAAAGTCGCATGTATAAACGTATAAAATCGCATATCTATTAATGAATAAAAAATGTAGTATTTGAAATAAAACACAACGTGGTGGGTTATTACTGATGCTCAGCTTCAGGGTAGTAACTGAATAACACTACTTGGCATTAGAAAAGTCCTGCTGCTGGTTCTAAAGCATACAGCTTTCCCTTTGAAGACAATTTGCAGTTATGGCAATGAAAGGTAATAAGTTGTATAAATTTGATATTCACTGGAAATGTATATACTATAAGAATAGGAATTTTCAAAGTTAAGTAGATACCATTAAAGCACACTCATAATTTTTAAAGAATATAAAAAATGACAGCATTTTATTTTTGTGTTGTGATGAAGCATTTCTGTTCTCTGCGCTCTCTTTTAGTGATTCTAAAGGTAGTGGCGACTCTGCTGAAGAACTCCACGCCCAGCGCTGAGCTGATGGAGGTGCGCCGCCTCTTCCTGTCCGATATGATCAAGCTCTTCAGCAACAGCAGAGAGAACAGACGGTATGTAGTTAGACACACATCAGAGATACGCACACAGAGGTTCACTATTGGGGTTATCATTATAACCTTGTTTTACAAACTAAAATAAAAAAAAATATATATATACAGTGAGGAAAATAAGTATTTGAACACCCTGCTATTTTGCAAGTTCTCCCACTTAGAAATCATGGAGGGGTCTGAAATTGTCATCGTAGGTGCATGTCCACTGTGAGAGATATAATCTAAAAAAAAAAAATCCAGAAATCACAATATATGATTTTTATTTATTTGTATGATACAGCTGCAAATAAGTATTTGAACACCTGTCTTTCAGCTTGAATTCTGACCCTCAAAGACCTGTTAGTCTGCCTTTAAAATGTCCACCTCCACTACATTTATTATCCTAAATTAGATGCACCTGTTTGAGGTCGTTAGCCGCATAAAGACACCTGTCCACCCCATACAATCAGTAAGAATCCAACTACTAACATGGCCAAGACCAAAGAGCTGTCCAAAGACACTAGAGACAAAATTGTACACCTCCACAAGGCTGGAAAGGGCTACGGGGAAATTGCCAAGCAGCTTGGTGAAAAAAGGTCCACTGTTGGAGCAATCATTAGAAAATGGAAGAAGCTAAACATGACTGTCAATCAACCTCGGACTGGGGCACCATGCAAGATCTCACCTCGTGGGGTCTCAATGATCCTAAGGAAGGTGAGAAATCAGCCCAGAACTACAAGGGAGGAGCTGGTCAATGACCTGAAAAGAGCTGGGACCACCGTTTCCAAGGTTACTGTTGGTAATACACTAAGACGTCATGATTTGAAATCATGCATGGCACGGAAGGTTCCCCTGCTTAAACCAGCACATGTCCAGGCACGTCTTAAGTTTGCCAATTACCATTTGGATGATCCAGAGGAGTCATGGGAGAAAGTCATGTGGTCAGATGAGACCAAAATAGAACTTTTGGGTCATAATTCCACTAAACGTGTTTGGAGGAAGAAGAATGTTGAGTACCATCCCAAGAACACCATCCCTACTGTGAAGCATGGGGGTGGTAGCATCATGCTTTTTGGGTGTTTTTCTGCACATGGGACAGGGTGACTGCACTGTATTAAGGAGAGGATGACCCGGGCCATGTGTTGCGAGATTTTGTGGAACAACCTTCTTCCCTCAGTTAGAGCATTGAAGATGGGTCGAGGCTGGGTCTTCCAGCATGACAAAGACCCGAAGCACACAGCCAGGATAACCAAGGAGTGGCTCTGTAAGAAGCATATCAAGGTTCTGGCATGGCCTAGCAAGTCTCCAGACCTAAACCCAATAGAGAATCTTTGAAGGGAGCTCAAACTCCGTGTTTCTCAGCGACAGGCCTGAAACCTGACTGATCTAGAGAAGATCTGTGTGGAGGAGTGGGCCAAAATCCCTCCTGCAGTGTGTGCAAACCTGGTGAAAAACTACAGGAAACGTTTGACCTTTGTAATTGCAAACAAAGGCTACTGTACCAAATATTAACATTGACTTTCTCAGGTGTTCAAATACTTATTTGCAGCTGTATCATACTAATAAATAGTTAAAAAATCATACATTGTGATTTCTGGATTATTTTTTTTTAGATTATGTCTCTCACAGTGGACATGCACCTACGATGACAATTTCAGACCCCTCCATGATTTCTAAGTGGGAGAACTTGCAAAATAGCAGGGTGTTCAAATACTTATTTTCCTCACTGTGTGTGTGTATATATATATATATATATATATATATATATATATATATATATATATATATATATATATATATATATATATATATATATATATATATATATAATATGTAAAAATGCATCTTTTTGGCCAGCTTAATATTTTCCTCATTCTGCAGTGAGCAGATGGAACAGGAACACACAGTGTCAAAACTGTAGAGAGCAGTGTTAGAGCTGAAGCAAGAACTGTACAATTTCTGCAAAACAGATGTTTCGTTTTAATTTAACATCTGATAATAGAACTGTGAAATGTTGTACTTACTGCTGTATCACTGCCTGGTTTTAGCTATATTGGTAATTGTGTGTGTGTGTGTGTGTGTGTGTGTGTGTGTGTGTGTGTGTGTGTGTGTGTGTGTGTGTGTGTGTGTGTGTGTGTGTGTGTGCGATCATTGTTGTAGGTGTTTGCTGCAATGTTCAGTGTGGCAGGACTGGATGTTCTCTCTGGGTTACATTAACCCCAAGAATCCAGAAGAACAGAAGATCACTGAGATGGTGTACAACATTTTCCGCATCCTCCTGTATCACGCCATCAAATACGAATGGGGAGGCTGGCGTGTGTGGGTGGACACACTCAGCATTGCCCACTCCAAGGTTGGCACACATTTAGCAACTTTCAGCATTCTTTTAAATATCTCCTGGCATCTCATTCTGATCAGTGTGTACTCTCTAGTTATTGTAAGTAAATATCCTTTTTTTTTTTGTTTGTTTTGTTTTGTTTTTTACCATTGTTTATAAACCTCAGTTTTTACATCAATTAAATTGGCAGTCTTTAAGTATTTGTAGACATGACTGAAATAAATACAGTGTAGTCTATAAATCTCTATTAATGTCTTCAGCAGTCAAAAGCTAATATGATTTAATTGGAAAAAATAAATTAAACAAGCTCATTATTTGATTACATTTGCAGAGAAATTACACAAAAAATGAATAGTTGTTTTAGAAGTAATCTAATTTTCATTTCTTCTGACTGCTTTTGTTTTTGTGAATGCTTGTGCTTACAATCAGAATCCCCACATACTTTGCGGTAATGGAAAAAGAAAAAAATAAACATGACACAATTGTGTATAAAATGAAACCGTGGTATATTCCATCACATCTAACATTAAAGCACAGGAACTATTAAAGTTAAAAGTAGAGGTACTGTATGAGGATCTTACCTATTGCAGTTACTTATGCAGTGCAGTTACTTATGCTTTCTCAAATGCTTTGTCTTATCAAGACTGTCACATCCACCTTTTAAAAAAATAAAACAACAGTTTTTTTTCTTTGAATTATAAAGATGTAAAATTGAATGACTGACTATTAGAAGAGAGGGTTTCTGTTGTTCCGTCAGTACAGAACAACATGATTGGCCTTGGGAATTCCATATATGGTATGTAATAAAGACTAAATATATGGAGTTCAAGTTATATTTTAGTTAAATATTTGGATTTCGTAATAGTTTTTCTTTTAAACAGTTTTGAATGCTGAATATTTAAATAGAATAGAATAGAATATTAATATATAAGCCAGTAAAACCATTCAGTTTGCTGTAGAGCTGCACCATTTCAACAGGAAAGGTGTCTGAGCATGTGGTTGAGAACTTGTGTCTCGTAAATACAGTAAATGTTTGAGGCTAAGCTTGTTAAATTCTCCAACAGGTGACCTATGAAGCGCATAAGGAGTATTTAGCTAAGATGTACGAGGAATATCAGCGACAGGAGGAGGAGAACATGAAGAAAGGAAAGAAGGGCTCAGTGAGCACCATCTCGGGTCTTTCGGCACAGCCAGCATCTGTCAATGGCGCCTTGGAGACACGTGAAACAGACGACACGTCTCAGACACACACACCAGAGAGTGAGGCTGAGTACACAGAGAACAGTGAGCCACAAAACCTGCTCACAGACGCAAAGGAGCAAGTCCATGTTCATGAGCTTCTGGTGGACATCAAGGCTGAGAAGGTGGAGGCCACTGAGGTGAAACTTGATGATCTGGACTTGTCTCCAGAGGCTCTGAGTGGCGGAGGAGGAATGGAAAACGGCCCACTAGTGGAGGTGGACTCGCTGCTGGATGCTGCATACTGTGTGCACAAGCTCAATGGAGACTTGGCCACCAAGGATGAGGAGGAACCAGTCATGAGGACAAGCGAAAATGATGCCAACCTGGGGCCCCTGATTACGCTGGATGACGAGAAGGACATTGCACCCAGCAACAATGGCTTCCTCTTTCCAAAAATTGAAGAGAAGTTGCTCCCCTCTCTGGCCACGCCTGAGCCACTGCCTCTATCTGGCCCAGAGCAGGTGCCTGCTGCACCCACCATGCCTACCTCTGTACCTGTGTCAAGTGCCAGTGATGACCTCAGCCTGCTGGCCCACATGACATCATGTGGCTCTGATCTGGCACCCGATAATGACAGCTTTAAGCTGCAAAGCTCGCTGGCTGATATCAGCACACTAACAGAGGGCAGTGAGAGTGGCATAGGGGAGGCAATAACAGTGAAGAGCGGAGACGCCATCAGCACTGTGTCAGACACTGAGAGGTCAGATGATGGCAAGGACAAAGAGATGAAAAAGATCCAAACAACAGCCACGACACAGGTACCAGCAGCATGTCTCGCATACAACATTAGTTGTTGTTGTTGTTTTTTTGTTTTGTTTTGTTTTTTTTTACACCATGAAAAATAATGTTAGGGTTTTAAAAACAGAAAAAAAAAAATATTAATGAATTAGTGAACATGATTAAATCTTTTTTATAATTTGTGAACAAATATAATTTTTATAGTTGTACCAGTTTTAATAAGTTTCTTTTTGTGTATGCCTTGCCCTTTCATTAAATTGCAGTTAGACTTTCTTCACAAACCTTATGTGTTTCTTTGATCAGTGTGTTGAAATGAAGAAAAACAATAAATAAATTGAGTGAACAATCAAGTGTTGTACCTGCAGGCTCTGCACGGGCGCTCAGGCAGTCAGATGGAGCGGGATCTGCGGGTTGATCTTGGTTTCAGAGGTATGCCCATGACTGAGGAGCAGCGGCGGCAGTTTAGCCCTGGACCGCGCACCACCATGTTCCGTATTCCAGAGTTCAAATGGTCCCCCATGCACCAGCGCTTACTCACAGACCTGCTGTTTGCCCTTGAGACAGACGTGCATGTCTGGAGGAGGTGAGTGCTGTTATTCTGTTTTTTTCCTCCATCTGTCATGGCAAAACATCAATCATTTTACAGATTCATTATCAATCCAAGAATCCACAGGCATGTTTTTCTGTAGTGATGTGTATATGGTCAAGGACAAACTTTTTTTGTAGAAAATAAGAATGCAGTTCAGAGCATAAGTAAAACATACTTTAAAATTAAAACAGATTCTATAACTTTTATATAAGGAATAATGAATGTACTATTGTGCAACAAGGGACAATTATTTAACTAATTCCATTGCTTGTATTACTGGAAAAAACAAAACCAATGTTGTATTCATTGTAAGTAGGCATTAGCTTTTGCGTCTATTCAGCTGATATAGTATAGGCTGTATACTATATACAGTTTGTGTGCTCCTTTTGAAGTGGCTCTCTACAGAAATATAAATAATGTAAATTATGTCGATTCTCAGTATTCACACTTATTTTTGATAGTCTACATTAGGTCCATCAAAAAAATACATTTTAGCTCACTCTAAATGTATGAAACTGGATATGCTAATGCTCATAATCCATTCATCCAAAATAAATATCCCTCTCTCACAGCTAACACAGTTTTCATGAGGACCAAATAAGTTATTAGGAGGACAAAAGCTGGAGAAAATAAACAAACATAAATTATATGACAGCACTGTGAGATCTATTATCCAAAGACAGAAATATAAGGTAGATCTCCGCCACCACAGAGAATGTGGTGGCTGTGACAGAAGTGCTAAAGCAAGAAGTGCAATTGCCAGAGAAATTGGCAAAATTTCAGATACAACACTAAAAGAGATACATAGCTTACTGGCTGAAGTGGGAGTATAGACCTCAACAATATTATCGGCACTTCACACATCTGGTCTTTATGGGAAAGTGACCAGAATAAGCCACTTCTTAGAAAGGACTTGATAGAAAATCTGAGAGCTTTTGATGTGATCCAATGAAAATACGTTGAGTCACTTAGTCTAAAGCCAAAGCAAAATGTTTTGTGCAAACCAAAGACAGACAACACCCACATAGCACCATTCCTCTGATCAGGCATGGTGATGGCAGCCTAATGTTCTGTAGCTACTTTTCAGCAAGAGGAACTCAAAAGCTGGTTGCAATCACAGCAACATAGACCAAGCCAAAAAGTAGCAAATTGCTGAATGCTGAGTTAAAGCCCAGATTTTAATCCAATTAGAAATTTAGGGCATGACCTGAAAATTGCTGTCCACCAACATTCTCCTTCGTATTTGGCAGTGTTGGAGAAAAGGTGCATTGAGTAATGGAAAAAACTGCCAAAGTGATAAAGTGCAACGCTCGTAGAGACGCATCCGAGACAAGTAAAATCTGTCGCTACTGCAAAAGGTGTATTCACACAGAGGGGGGTGAATATTTAGCAATATACATAGATATATAAAAAATATAATTCCATTCTGTTATAACTTAGATTTTGAGGCATAAGGGTGTGTTCTATAGGCATTGTATATATAAAATAATAATATATATTTTTACATACTAATTTCATTCCACCTACATTAAATATTTCATAAATAAAATATTAATAATTATTATTGTGTGTGTGTGTGTGTGTGTGTGAGTGTGTGTGTGTGTATAATAAATAATTTTTCAGTGGAGTTTTTTGGGTTTGTTTATAACTGAGTAAAGAAAGGATGTCATGAACAAATGTGTGTTGCGTTGACGGTTTAAATTTTGCCCTTTTGTATTTATTTAGTTATATTTTAAATGAAAATGTATAAACAGACAAAAAAATGAAGCCTTAAAATTTCTGCCGTTCACGGTTTAATTTTGACAGCCGTAATATATGTTTTTTAATATAAATATTATATATTATTAGTACTATAAATAAGATTTATACAAGATTACATTTTTCAAAAATGTATCTGATCAAAATTTTTTTTGGTGTGTGTGTATTGACAAAGATTCAGTTGTTTGTATTTTGGTGCATATACTGTAGTATATCTTACTTTTTATTTATCTCCTGCTTTTTGTTGTGCAGCCACTCAACTAAATCAGTCATGGACTTTGTGAACAGCAACGAGAACATTATATTTGTACACAACACAATCCACCTCATTTCTCAGATGGTCGATAACATCATTATCGCCTGTGGAGGGATCCTGCCTCTGCTCTCGGCTGCCACTTCCCCGTCTGTAAGTGTTACCACAGCGCCACCCACAGGCTCATCCTTTACTCTAGGCAGCTTGTGCTTGGTTTTGTAATCCTGAACCACTGGTCGAAGGATAGATCCTGACAGATGGAGTATGACAGGCTGATCATTTGCATTCAGATAGTTTCTTGATAAATGTGAACAGAGGAATGCATTTCATAGTACTGTACTTCAGATTCTGAGGTAGAGTCTGTGTTTGTACTCTATGCCTGTACATTTTTCTTTGCCTTTACATTTGTTTCTCAGTTATGGCTTCTTTGGCAGATTTTTTTAATGCAATGATTTTTTTATTAATACAAAACATGTTAGATCATTACTCGAGGTGTAGTCTGGAAGTAAACACCTTTTTAGTGCTTTTTACTATTTGTTTTCTAATTTCCAATCTGTTTCATAACAATAAAACAGTTTTTAGTTTTCTGTTTCTTTATGTTTTTAAATCTTTTTCTTATCTTTTTCTCTCTTTTTGTCTTTTGCATGGGCAGAGTTCTAAGGTTAGTGCAAACCCTGTAAGTTTCTATGATGTTATACTAATTTGTTATTTATATTATTTATTCATATGGTTTTTATTGCTTTCAGTTTAATCTAATGTGATTGGACTTATTTCAGTTTATTACTTTATGGGTAATTATCTGTACTAATTGCTGCAATTAAATATATGTTTAAATATGCTGGTGTACATGTCTGTTTGCTGGCATGGTATATGGATATTTGATCTCCTGATCTCTGCTTTTGCCTCTTTTCCATTTCCATCATTTTCAGCTCCTTATTTCATATACACACTATCAGAGTATTAAAAATGTGTGTCTACTGCACATGCAAGTGTGTCCATATCTGCTGAGCTGTGTGTGTGTGTGTGTGTGTGTGTGTGTGTGTGTGTGTGTGTGTGTGTGTGTGGTTTTTGTGGTGTGGTTGATAAAGAAGCAGCCCCGGTCTCAGATTAAGGGCAATGAAGAGAAGCCCCTGCCAGGGAGCTCCTCCTCAGGGGGAGAGGTGGGTGAACCATGGAGTAAAAACCCACAATGCATATTTAGCACTAGTCTTCAGTCATCTATTAAATAAAAGTACTATTGCATTATTTTCAGCATGTCTGTTTTTCATATGATAATTGTGCTTCTCTCTACAATTTAAAGGCTTGTTTTTAATTAAGTAAATGGCTGCTGAGTTTAATTAGCTCACTTATAAATGGAAATGTAAGCACTATTTGCCCTATAGGTTATTCGTTTCCAATTGCAATATAACAGTTAACCTACTGTTAGCTAGCATCGTACGGACACTGGCTAGCTAGATGTGGCTAGCTACTGTCATCAAATAGCGTTTCTTGAAAATTTCCCTAATTCTTTACTGAGTACAGTCTAGGGCACTTTTGGTGGGTAAGAAAGGGATGCCTTCCATCTCTTTTCTAATAGAATAAAACATTAGGATAACAAGTGTACATTTTTCAGTGATCCATACAAGTTGCTGAAATTTTGTTTAGTGAAATAACCAAACCTTAGGGCTGGAGGAAACATCTTGAATTATAATAACAATGTTTTTGGCAGAAATTTAAGGCAGCATTAGCTGACATGTGTTATGTTTAGAATGGATACCTTAGTTAATGTGGTTAAATAAGGACATGCCAGTGTGGGTGTTTTGTTTTTGTTGCTGTGGTTTTCTGTTTGTTTTGCTGTTGCAAATTAAAAATAGTGTAAATTATAGCCTTAGCTAAAATGAAAGCATTTCCTAAATATTTAGCACCTTTGAATACTGAGTAACCTCTTTAAACCCACTATAGTGCAACGTTTACACAGTATTGTACTGAACAAAATGATGAAGTTCAACATACCAGCACACTGCACTGCCTGTTCACTCAGCACACTGTTCATTCTGTAGATTCAGACAAAGGGTTTTTAAAGCTTCACCCAGACTGTTCACTCACCTGCCCACCTTTAGCAGGCACCCCCTGTTGTGTGTATGTATGTGTGTGTGGACCAGGGAATATTCCCCGACTGCTTCTTGTCATGCATGTTCATCCCAACTGCATTTGAATCATTCACTCATTTTTATATTAGCAATTTGTAATTTGTGATATTCAGAACTTACTTCTTTGTGTGTGTGTGTGTGTGTGTGTGTGTGTGTGTGTGTGTGTGTGTGTGTGTGTGTGTGTGTGTGTGTGATAGACGGAGCTAGAAAATGTGGAGGCCACTCAGGGCATGTCGTCTGAGACAGCTGTGACGTTCCTCAGCAGGTTGATGGCCATGGTGGATGTGCTGGTATTTGCCAGCTCCCTTAACTTCAGTGAGATTGAGGCTGAGAAGAACATGTCCTCCGGAGGCTTGATGCGACAGTGCCTGCGCCTAGGTGTGTGTGTGTGTGTGTGTGTGTGTGTGTGTGTGTGTGTGTGTGTGTGTGTGTGTGTGTGTGTGTGTGTGTGTGTGTGTGTGTGTGTGCGTGCGTGCGTGCGTGCGTGTGTGCGTGCGTGCGTGCGTGTGTGTGTGTGTGTGTGCGTGTGTGTGTTTTAAAACAAGATCAAAACCTACCTGAACATAACAAGAACAATTACTATTCTAGTGTTTTTTAATTCTGTTTCAGTGTGTGTTGTGTTCCACATTGTGTGATGCCCTGCGAATCATACTCAACTATTAACAACAGTGCTAGCCCTGCACACAAGTACCATGAATAACTGTTTTTTTTTTTTTTTTTTTTAGCAAAATGTGGAAATGCAACATATGGTATTGCAAAAGGCCCGGTTTTCTGGTATCACAGGAAATTAGTTTAGAGTGAGGGAACTAGGGTTACTAGATTCCTGATAATTTAAATGATTTCTAATGTCTTCTAATTAACTCTCATCTTTTTAATGCATCAAAATAAAGTCTGAGACCACTAATAATAAGTGAAAAAAAAGATTGGTATTTGGTGTGCTCCCATTTTTCCTTTTTCTGTTTACTGAGTTTGAATGGCAAATAATAAAAAATAAAATAAAAATAGAATATCGAAGCCATTCAATATTTAAAAAGTACTGTTTTTATGTTTCAAAATGTTCTGTTTGTATTTTCATTGTGTTCTTCGACCTTTGGATACTACTGTAAGTGCTCAGTGATCTGGATAAAGCTGAAAATCTACAATTGAAAATAAGGGGATAATCATATATAGTCTTTTAAGTTTGACAGAATTATTGTATTCATAAATATATCACTGGGAGGAGACCCCGGGGAAGACCTAGGACACGCTGGAGAGACTATGTCTCCCGGCTGGCCTGGGAACGCCTTGGTGTCCCCCCGGAAGAGCTGGAAGAAGTGTCTAGGGAGAGGGAAGTCTGGGCATCTTTGCTTAGACTGCTGCCCCCGCGACCCGGCATCGGATAAGCGGGAGAAGATGGATGGATGGATGGATGGATAAATATATCAGATTTAGAATGGAGGCCAAGTTTCTTTTGGAATTGTAATGAAATATTTAAACATGATTTTTTTTCTTTTTTACTTTTCAGATTAAGCAGAATTTCTGTAACTTTACTGAGATGCATACAAAAGAAAATTTCAGTTTAGGAAATTCTGTAGTTTTTAGGGATTATAAAAAAAAAAACACATTTAAAAATGTTATGAATGTGTGTTTCTAAAAAAACAAATATAAAAGGAACCATTGAATGCTGTGCTGCTGTGGGGTGTGTTGTCCTTTTCCTCCTACACTTTGACTGAAAGAGACTAATGATTGCCTATTGCTCATGTCTCTTTTCATCCCACTCTGTTTCTTTCTCTCTCTCTCTCTCTCCCCCCCCAGTGTGCTGTGTTGCTGTGAGGAACTGTCTGGAGTGCCGGCAAAGGCAGAGAGAGCGAGGCAACAAGTCGTCACTTCCTATCAACAAGACACAAGACAACCTTCAGAGTACAGCTGCCACCAGCAAGGTGACATTTCATACACACACACACACACACACACACACACACACACACACACACACACACACACACACACACACACACACACACACACACACACTCTTTTGGACACTAGAAAACAAATACCTTTAGGCATTTTCAAGTGATTTTCTCTGAGAACTGACTGTTTTGTGCAGTTAAAAGTGTGTTGGATTCATTGAAATGAGAGACTGTGGATGTATCTTCTTCTTCTGCTTCTTTCGGCTGCTCCTATTAGAGGTCGCCACAGCGGATCATTCATCTCCTTCCCCCCCGTCCTCTACATCTGCCTCTTTCAAACCAAATACCTGCATGTCTTCCCTCACCACATTCATAGGTGTAAGACAGGGTTTAACAGTTGGCTTTCTGCTCTGCTGTGTTGTCTTTTGGGTACAGAGCGCCATAGCGAATGTCCCTCGTAACCTCTCACCTATTAAGGACCCTGACAGATTGCTGCAGGACGTGGACATCAACCGTCTGAGAGCTGTCGTCTTCAGAGATGTGGTAAGATGTGTGTATGATTGATGTGTGTGTGGAACAGCTAGAAAAAAATAGAAAGGGATGTCATGGTTTGATATATGTATCTTTCCTTTAGATAGATTTTATCTTTAGTATATGTGTCACTGAACCTGTGTATTTCACCGGGGTGTGTTTGTGAGAAAGAAAGGGAGAGATACAGGGAAAGAGAGGGAAGTTTATGAGGTGTATATTGAGAGCAGTTTCTTGAATAACAGCCTTGTTGAAGGTGAAAATGTCTTTCGCCTCAGAAACGGCAACATCTGACCAATAAAGAAAAACAAAATATCATTAACTGCATGGTATACTTAAGTATGGATAAATGCCCTAGCATTTCAGCAGTGAATATGGCTAGGTTTGATTAGCTTACTTACGTGCAAATTGTGGACAAATACCCCTAATATGAGTCTATGAGTCTTTCTATAAATAGGCATGATATACTGTATGGAAAAATGTGTTTGTGTGTGTGTGTAGGATGACAGTAAACAGGCTCAGTTCCTGGCCCTGGCTGTAGTTTACTTCATTTCTGTCCTCATGGTGTCCAAATATCGGGACATCCTTGAGCCACAGCGGGAAATTGGCAGGTCCAGCAGCCTATCAGGAAGGAGCATACGGCAAGAAATTAATTCCCCCACAAGTACAGGTAAACCTAAACACTTTTCTACCTTCCTAATGGACTCTGCACACCTCTGTCCACTGCATTGTCTATGAGGCAGCATGTTTTTTTGTTTTTTTTTATGTTTTCTTAACTGTTGATTAGGTATGTGTATGTAACCTTGTTTGTGTGTGTTGGTGTGTAAATCCGTCTCACTTTTGATGGATGTGTGCATTGTCTCATTCTATTATCTGCTAGCCATAATTCTCAGTTTGGTGGTTTGATTTATTATCTCATCTTTCATCCTTCACTCTTTCTCTCTCTGCTTCCCTTCTTCTCACTCACTGATTATAAAGTCATATTCCTCAGCTGCAGACCTGGTGGTTCATAAGCATTATCTGACCCAGTGTGCTGAGCTTTTTAAACTTGTAAAGACTTTTGTAAGTGTCCAGCAGTATTCAGCTTCAGAATTTCAGCCAGATGTAAATTTCACCACCATGCAACCTATCAGTTTAAAACCTTTCAATCATACATCATAATCTTGCTGAATTAATTATATGTTAATAGATGTAGTTTATTAATCCCTAAGGGAAAATGTATATGTGCAAAAATATCGGCACATTTACAGGGTTTGAGCCTGTAAATCCAGCATGACATTTCTCCTAGTGAAATTTTTAGGAGTTTTTTTTTAACAGCAAAGTGGTTTAAGGCTTCTTTTATTTCTTTTGGCTGTTTAGAAAGCATAAGAACGTGATGGTCAACTGGCCACATAGCATACATAGTATATTAATTATATTAAGGTTGTTGGTTTAGAACAGCAATGTTTGTGAAAATTGAAGGAATTTTCCATCTTTGCATTTGTTTTGATTTAGTTGTTTGGGTTCCACCAACATTGTGAGGACATGATGTGTGAAAAAGGTCATGGTGTAAGAATTAGTTACTTTATATAGAGTTGTGGGCTGCAGTTTTTATGCTGTAACAGTAAGTAAAAACATATTGATATTTTTAACTGTGTGTGTTGGTGTAGAAAACCCCTCTTCATTCTCAGACAGCAGTCGAACTGAGCGCCCATTAGAAGATCTGCCCCTGGAGTCGTCACTGCCCCACACTGACTCAGGTATTGGGGACGAGCAAGTGAGCGGCACCCTCAATGGCTCTGACCTGGGAATTGCTGTGTCAGGTGCAGGAGGAGGCCCAGACGCCATGAGTGAGCTCCTGTGCACACTTTCAGCAGAGGTTCGCAAGTCCCACGAATCTCTGCTCGAGTCTCCACTCGGTGCGGACCCTCTTAAGCCAGCCACATCTATCTCCAGCATCAGCCATTCCAGCAAGGGCATTAATGTTAAGGAGATTCTCAAGAGCTTGGTGGCAGCACCAGTGGAAGCCACTGAGATGGGTCCTGAACCACAGCCTTACCACCCTGACCCGGCACTGAAGAGAGAGGCAGCCACCATGCTGCCCATGCAGTTCCATTCTTTTGACAGGTGATGAAGCATTAAGAACATCAGTCTTGCACCATTGCTTATGCTTTATGTTCAGACTGCAACCTGATCGGAGTTCTATAAAACATGAAAATAATGATTGAGATTAATCTTAGTTCAGAGGTCCAGAGCTGGACAGTAAGCTGTAAAAGTAACTATGAAAAACGATTCACATACTCACTGCTTTAGACACATTGCCTTAAAAGTGCAATTTGTGATTGTTTTCCTTGGATTAGATTGCTAATAACTTAGAAAGTATCTAAACCATGTTTTTAAATAATAATTTAACAGGTGTATTATGTGGGTAAAGTGTTAATGTGGGTGAGGAAACTGTTCGGTAAACTGTAGTCTAATCCCAAATGTCTGTCTGTGTGTTCACATAAGCCTCCTAGCAGTCATTTAATAAATGCCCCTTCTGTCTTTTTCAAACCAGTCTGTTCAGAAAGGTAACATGGCAGAAACCTGCACCCATCACCATCAGCAAAAAAAACCCACACTACTTCCAAAACAATTATGATTGGTAACTTAAAAAGTAAGATTCCTTCTGGACAGGTGTGAAAACCCAAACCATAAAAACAGTTTGTATGGCCAATTTGCTTAAGAAATGTAGTGTATAAATTATTTTAAGTTACCAATGCAAACTAGCTAACACCAGTACCAATAGTCAGCTAAAAAAAGTTAATGAGAGGCTATAGTCTTCTCTTCTTCTTCTTTCCACTGTTCCCAGTAGGGGTCGCCACAGCGGATTATCCGTCTCCTTACCCCCTGTCCTCTACATCTGCCTCTTTTAAACTAACTACCTGCAAGTCTGATTCACCACATCCATAAAACACCTCCTTGGTCTTCCTCTTTTCCTCCTTCCTGGTGGCTCCAGCCTCAGCATTCTCCTACCGATATACCAAATTGTCCCTCCTCTGCACATGTCCAAACCATCGTCATGCAATCTCTCTTTTTGTCTCCAAAACGTCCTACATGCACAGCCTCTTTAATAAACTAATTTAGTCTCTCTCAATAAAAATCTCAACATATTCAGCTCTGCTATCTCCAGCTTCACTGTCTTTTAGTCAACGTCTCTAAACCATAAAACATCGCAGGTCTCACCACAGTCCTATAAACTTTCCCTTTCACTTTTGCAGATACCCTTCTATCACAAATCACATGAGAGGTTATAGTACTGTACCTAATTAACTCTAAGTGCTTCAATCTCGACTAATCTTAAGTAATTTCCCTTACATTAATATGCCTTTTTATTTAATTAATTTTGAACAAAGAAAAATTAAACATTGATCATATTGTCATGATACTGTATGTTGGATACAAGATGTTTATTAATATTACACTTTGCTTTATTAAATCTATTTCTACAGTTTTCTATGTGTTTGTACTTGTCCTAAAATATGACCCTAACCAGGATAACGTTTTAAATAGAGTCATGGTCAGCTCTGGCATTATTTTTCCTGCATTTTAAATTGTATAAATTTTTTTATTATTATTTTGTTTAATAGCTATTTCTATTACAGACCACACAGAATGTGCGCTTCAGTCGACTTTAATCTGCTTCATTCTTGCTGATTGAAAAATGTAATAAAGAAAAAATGTTTTAGATTATACAGTACTTCTTAAATATGAAGTACTTACTTTTATGAACTTCTTAAATATGAATAATTGAGAGTAAAAGGTTAATATTTTATCTAAATGTTTAACAGACAATATGTCTGGAGTCCTTAAGGAATGTTTTTGTCGCTTATTTGCTGCTTGTCTGTCTGAGGCTGGCCTGTACTGTAACTACTGATTTTCCAAATGTTGTTTTCTAGCTTTAGTGTGTAGACAGACAGGCAAGCTGATGATTCAGGGATAAAGCTAACAAAAAAGAAAAAAGAGCTTTTCTTTCTGAAAGACACTCATAATTACCTAATGGATTTTTTTTTTTAACCTTAAATACTTGTGAAGTGTAAACGACTCAGAGTAATATGAAAACCCAAAGCAAACCCAATTATGATGTATGTAAATGTGTTTACTCACAGGAGTGTGGTTGTACCAGTGAAAAAACCTCCACCTGGAAGTCTGGCTGTAAATACAGTGGGCACACCCACCAGCAGTGCCATCCCCTCCTCCGGCAGCACACCAAACATCTTTGCTGCTGCCAGTGCCACACCTAAAAGCATGATCAACACAACAGGTACACTCACACACCAAGAATGGATTAAGAACAAATAGAGACACACTATTAGAGCACCTTCTTTGAAAGAACAACTCTTACAATTTTTTATAAAACTCATTCGAGTGTAGAGTTCTAGAGAGACCCCAGGAGTCATGCATTACTTTTTTTTTTCTCATTTTCTCAAGATCACAACTTTTATTTTATGGTGATCTTGACATGTGTGTATTGTTCTGGAGGCAACTAAAGCGTAGTGCAATCCTGATAAACAAAATTATTTTTTTGATCCGGGACTCACTGAAGCTGGAAAAAATAACCCTGTGTCTGTCAGTGACTGGCAGCTTCTACTTGAGTATCTGACAACCCAATTATTATAAATGCATATAATTAATGTTAATTGGAATCGAATGACAATTTCAAACAATTTCATTTACTGGAACAGTAAATTCATGCTGCGTAGGTTTTGATGTTTTTATGTACTTCTTTATTTTTAAATACAGCTAAAGGGGTCTCTGGCTGAAAGAGGTTTGAGAAACGTCTTGCCGTACAGTACTGTATAAATGAGCATTTTAGTTGTTGTTGTGATTAAATTACATGAACAGTTTTTATTTCACTAACAATAAAATGACAAGATCAAAAGAAAACATGAAGGGTAAAAAATAATGCATGGCTTTTTAATTTTTAAGCATTGCCCCGCTTACTAATAATAGTAATAATAGAACTGATTTAAAGTCTCCAGCAATATCACAAATCAAATTGACTTCCACATGTAACAATACGATTGATCACCATTAGGCCCCTGAGCAAACTGGAGCAAATGGTGCTCGCTGGTGCTGAGAGATATTGTTGTATCCTCAATACATCTTATTACAAGTGCAAGTTCAGTCCATTTGCTTTTAACTGCATTGCCTCATTGGTTGTTATAGTAACATTGCACACATGAACATTCTGAATAGTGTGTGGCAGACAGAATTCAGCTAGTGTTTTAGTTACTAACACTGATACTTAGCTGTGGATTATGTTGCATAATCCAGTGTGCAGTCCAGGTTCTATATATATTTAAACTGACATGCCAACATGCCAGTTCTTTATTGCCTTCAGCCACACAAATATTGCTTTCCTACACTGTACAGGCTTTATGCCACTTAACTTTATTATCATTCTTTGCTGCACGATAGATAGATAGAGGCATGCACTGTCACTGAAATTAGGTATGCCAAAAATGGATTCCATCAGCTGTGCAGGAAGCACAGTAACATATAAAAGCATGGGCAATACGTGCTAGAACTCTTGAATTATGCAGACTTATATACACTCCTGCAAGTGGAAGTTAATAATGCAGTAACATTTTTATAGTTCTAATGTACAATAATTGCTTTGTTAAGACAAGCATATGAAACACGTTATTAAATACACTCAAGGTGTCAAGGAGTCTCCAGGTGATTAATGAAGGTTGTAAGGAAATATGCTACAGGAGAATATTTACGTATTTTGGATCATTACCATGCGAGTGTTGCTTGAATGGTGATGTACTAGCCACGTGTCAGCCTTAGTGAAATCCACAGTGTTTTGCTCAAAGTTAGTGTGACTGTCTTGCAGGTGCCACAGACTCTGCCTCGTCCTCCTCTGCCTCATCCTCCAGCTTTGTGAACGGTGCTACCAGTAAAAACCTTCCTGCTGTGCAGACCGTGGCACCCATGCCCGAGGACACAGTGGAGAATATGAGGTATGCGCCACTTTCCCTCATCTCTTCTCTTCATATCTGCACATTTTTACTCACCTCCATTCTTTCCTTGCTTTAACAAGGTTGTTGCTTTTTAACTCTCCTTGCTATTTTTTATGCATTTTTGCTTAATTTTACACCACACCACACCACATATTTTCTCTACTCGTCCTGTCTGTCAGCTGGTTTCAGTTTCTACAGTTCCTTTTTTTTAAATTTACATTTCAACCTTTCTGTTTCTTATTCACTCTCAGCTTCAGCCCCTTCATACAGGCACATTCCGATGAAAGCAGGGCTGACACATTTATTGTGTGTAACATAAAGCTGTCAGACATTATGGGAGTGTTCATATTTTTCCTCACAGTATAGGTGTTCTGTATATCCTCCACTAGGTGGTGGACTTAACTACGTCTAACAACAGTAGAGTATGTACAGTATGTGTATATTGTTTGCTTGTGTGAATGTTTGTGGAATAATTAACTTATGGTGCCTGCCAAAAATTGAAAACACTGATTGTTTTTGAGAGACACATGCATGTTCCAAACGAATATACAGTTAAAATGTAATATATACATATTAACGTTACACTTGGTTTTCATTGAAAAATCCTCCTTTAGCATGAATAACAGCTTTACATGCTTTCGAAATCTTGAGAGTTGTTTTTTTCCAAACATTTTGCTGAATACTTTCCATGCCTCTGGTAAGGCTTGCCAAATTGAACATGATCAATAACATTTCAGCCAACTGCTTGCTCTCTAAATAATACTTACAGAGCTTGGACGTATATAGTACATTGTCTTGTTTTTTGGTGAAGTTGCTTCTAAGTAGTCACAGTCCAGGCGGAATTGCATGGGGTTGAAGCATTGAATGGTAGCCATCTTGGCTCAGTTTTTCTTTCACCTGGTAGAAGTCTCCAACCTTTCCTGCTCCAAGACAACCCCGAACCATTAAGCCTCCACATTTACAGTGGGTACGGAAAGTATTCAGACCCCCTTAAATTTTTCACTCTTTGTTATATTGCAGCCATTTGCTAAAATCATTTAGGTTCATTCTTCTTCCTCATGAATGTACACATAGCACCCCATACTGACAGAAAAACAAAGAATTGTTGACATTGTTGCAGATTTATTAAAAAAGAAAAACTGAAATATCACATGGTCCTAAGTATTCAGACCCTTTGCTCAGTATTTAGTAGAAGCCCCCTTTTGATCTAATACAGCCAGGAGTCTTTTTGGGAAAGATGCAACAAGTCTTTCACACCTGGATTTGGGGATCCTCTGCCATTCCTCCTTGCAGATCCTCTCCAGTTCTGTCAGGTTGGATAGTAAAAGTTGGTGGACAGCCATTTTTAGGTCTCTCCAGAGATGCTCAGTTGGGTTTAAGTCAGGGCTCTGGCTGGGCCATTCAAGAACAGTCACGGAGTTGTTGTAAAGCCACTTCTTCGTTATTTTAGCTGTGTGCTTAGGGTCATTGTCTTGTTGGAAGGTAAACCTTCGGCCCAGTCTGAGGTCCACAGCACTCTGGAGAAGGTTTTTGTCCAGGATATCCCTGTACTTGGCCGCATTCATCTTTCCCTCGATTGCAACCAGTCGTCCTGTCCCTGCAGCTGAAAAACACCCCCACAGCATGATGCTGCCACCACCATGCTTCACTGTTGGGACTGTATTGGACAGGTGATGAGCAGTGCCTGGTTTTCTCCACACATACCGCTTAGAATTAAGGCCAAAAAGTTATATTTTGGTCTCATCAGACCAGAGAATCTTATTTCTCACCATCTTGGAGTCCTTCAGGTGTTTTTTAGCAAACTCCATGCGGGCTTTCATGTGTCTTACACTGAGCAGAGGCTTCCGTCGGGCCACTCTGCCATAAAGCTTCGACTGGTGGAGGGCTGCAGTGATGGTTGACTTTCTACAACTTTCTCCCATCTCCTGACTGCATCTCTGGAGCTCAGCCACAGTGATCTTTGGGTTCTTCTTTACCTCTCTCACTAAGGCTCTTCTCCCCCGATAGCTCAGTTTGGCCGGACGGCCAGCTCTAGGAAGGGTTCTGGTCGTCCCAAACGTCTTCCATTTGAGGATTATGGAGGCCACTGTGCTCTTAGGAACCTTAAGTGCAGCAGAAATCTTTTTGTAACCTTGGCCAGATCTGTGCCTTGCCACAATTCTGTCTTTGAGCTCTTCAGGCAGTTCCTTTGACCTCATGATTCTCATTTGCTCTGACATGCATTGTGATCTGGAAGGTCTTATATAGACAAGTGTGTGGCTTTCCTAATCAAGTCCAATCAGTATAATCAAACACAGCTGGACTCAAATGAAGGTGTAGAACCATCTCAAGGATGATCAGAAGAAATGGAAAGCACCTGAGTTAAATATATGAGTGTCACAGCAAAGGGTCTGAATACTTAGGACCATGTGATATTTCAGTTTTTTTTAATAAATCTGCAACAATGTCAACAATTCTGTGTTTTTCTGTCAGTATGGGAAGCTGTGTGTACATTCATGAGGAAGAAGAATGAACTTAAATGATTTTAGCAAATGGCTGCAATATAGAAAAATTTAAGGGGGTCTGAATACTTTCCGTACCCACTGTATGTATGATTATGGGTGTAAGGCAGTCTGGAAACATCTTCTCTCCAGTTCTCAGTCTTGTAGAATTCTTCCGTTAGAGCCAAATGAGCTATTCATGCTCATATTATTTTGTGTTTTTGTATCCTACCTAGTTTGTTGCATATAAACAAAAGGAACATGCACATGTCTCAAAAACAATAAAAGACTAAGTTTTTCCATACTTTTGTCAAGTGTTGTAAATATATAAAAAGTATGTATATTGATTAGCATATAGTAATTTTGCTATATGAATTATTTTTTTGTTACTTATAATTAAATTAATTAAGTTATTACAGCATTTATATTTGTCTTTATTCATATGTAAATCTAAATATGGTAAAAGTCTGATTTCTTTTATCTGGGCAACATAAGCCTATAATAAATCTGAACAAAACAAGCAGATCTCATTATCCCCTTATGGTGTATATCAGTATAGTGCCTGTAATTGCTGTGTGTTTGTGCCCGTTTGTATTGCAGTGCCTTTTGTGAGGTGGACCCATGTCCACTGCGAAGTGGGTTGACCCCTGCAGAGCTCAAATCCTTTAGCTCACTGGCAGGATTCCACACAGCTCCCAGAGATGAGGGACAGTTTCTTAGGCAAGAAAGCATCGACAACAATCAAAACAAACCTAACTGCTTCCACCTCCTTCTCGCTTTCTCATCCTCTCATTCTCTCTTATTTTTTTTCTTTCATACAGTAGAGTCTAAGCTTCACTACCCAGAACTGTTTATCTTGTTATTTCTCAAAAGTGAATTATTAACTGCATATTCATTATGAGAATTTGTTTATTTATTTATTTTTAATATTAAAATATTTCACATTTGAACTATATTATTACTACATTAGTGCTTACATTATATTTTGCAAAGTACCAACAGTGTAAATGATTGTTTCTTTTTAAATAATAGTAATTATTTATATATTAGCAATAGCTATCAGGTCTCACATGCCAGAATTTCAAAGCATTTGCTCAGGAGTCGGGTAAAATTGTTATTAAGGGTTAGTAAGAAGCCTTTAGACTGAGACTTTTTCAGCAGCCTATTGGCAAAAACACTACAGCTCATGACTAACTACTTATAAATCATGACCTGAAAGTAAGATGCTGTGAACGTTTTCCATATATTTTAAAAAGTTTTTTATACAGTTGTAAGGTTAGAAGTTTAAATATGTCTTGATGGATCTGCAAAATATCAATATATTTAAAATAAACAGAGGGATTTAATACTGCCCTGTGGAAAATATTTAAGCTAGCACCATAAGGATTTTTCTACCGTGTGCTAGTTTTTCTTGTTTTTTCCAAAAATCTTTAGCAAGATATGCAGTAATGGCAATTTAATCAATAGAGATCATTTTACATAAATCTTCCTACATATATTAATTTTATATAATTATTGTAATGCATGCAGTTCTTACAATTACATTGTTATATAATGATCTTAAAGGCTTACAGATGTGTGCTAATACCATTTAATGCAGTTGTAGAAGTCTGGTGGCTATATGAGTAATAATTAAATATTGACAAGTCCTGTGTTTGAATATAGCAACATTCTCAAAATATTAAGCAAATTAATAATAAAAAAAACATGCTGTATGTATGTATGTGTATGTGTGTATGTATATATATATATATATATATATATATATATATATATATATATATATATATATATATATATACATACATACATACATACATACATACATACAGTGAGGAAAATAAGTATTTGGACACCCTGCTATTTTGCAAGTTCTCCCACTTAGAAATCATGGAGGGGTCTGAAATTGTCATCGTGGGTGCATGTCCACTGTGAAAGAAAAAAAATTCCAGAAATCACAATGTATGATTTTTTTAACTATTTATTTGTATAATACAGCTGCAAATAAGTATTTGACCACCTGAGAAAGTCAATGTTAATATTTGGTACAGTAGACTTTGTTTGCAATTACAGAGGTCAAACGTTTCCTTTAGTTTTTCACCAGGTTTGCACACACTGCAGAAGGGATTTTGGCCCACTCCTCCACACAGATCTTCTCTAGATCAGTCAGGTTTCTGGCCTGTCGCTGAGAAACACGGAGTTTGAGCTCCCTCCAAAGATTCTCTATTGGGTTTAGGTCTGGAGACTGGCTAGGCCACGCCAAAACCTTGATATGCTTCTTACAGAGACACTTCTTGGTTATCCTGGCTGTGTCCTTCGGGTCATTGTCATGTTGGAAGACCCAGCCTCGACCCATCTTCAATGCTCTAATTGAGGGAAGGAGGTTGTTCCCAAAAATCTCGCAATACATGGCCCCGGTCATCCGCTCCTTAATACAGTGCAGTCGCCCTGTCCCATGTGCAGAAAAAACACCCCCAAAGCATGATGCTACCACCCCCATGCTTCACAATAGAGATGGTGTTCTTGGGATGGTACTCATCATTCTTCTTCCTCCAAACACGTTTAGTGGAATTATGACCCAAAAGTTCTATTTTGGTCTCATCTGACCACATGACTTTCTCCCATGACTCCTCTGGATCATCCAAATGGTCATTGGCAAACTTAAGACGTGCCTGGACACGTGCTGGTTTAAGCAGGGGAACCTTCCGTGCCATGCATGATTTCAAACCATGACGTCTTGGTGTATTACCAACAGTAACCTTGGAAACGGTGGTCCCAGCTCTTTTCAGGTTATTGACCAGCTCCTCCCGTGTAGTTCTGGGCTGATTTCTCAGGTTCCTTAGAATCATTGAGACCCCACGAGGTGAGATCTTGCATGGAGCTCCAGTCCGAGGGAGATTGACAGTCATGTTTAGCTTCTTCCATTTTCTAATGATTGCTCCAACAGTGGACCTTTTTTCACCAAGCTGCTTGGCAATTTCCCCGTAGCCCTTTCCAGCCTTGTGGCGGTGTACAATTTTGTCTCTAGTGTCTTTGGACAGCTCTTTGGTCTTGGCCATGTTAGTAGTTGGATTCTTACTGATTGTATGGGGTGGACAGGTGTCTTTATGAGGCTAACGACCTCAAACAGGTGCATCTAATTTAGGATAATAAATGTAGTGGAGGTGGACATTTTGAAGGCAGACTAACAGGTCTTTGATGGTCAGAATTCTAGCTGATAGACAGGTGTTCAAATACTTATTTGCAGCTGTATTATACAAATAAATAGTTTAAAAATCATATATTGTGATTTCTGGATTTTTTTTTTTAGATTATGTCTCTCACAGTGGACATGCACCTACGATGACAATTTCAGACCCCTCCATGATTTCTAAGTGGGAGAACTTGCAAAATAGCAGGGTGTTCAAATACTTATTTTCCTCACTGTATATATATGTGTGTGTGTGTGTGTGTGTGTGTGTGTGTGTGTGTGTGTGTGTGTGTGTGTGTGTGTGTGTGTATATATATATATATATGTATATATATATATATATATATATATATTTATATATATTTATATATTTATATTTATATCCCTGCATAAATAATCGTCTTGGCTCCAATTAGAGCTGCAGGTCTTCAATTCAAGTGTCTATTAATTGCACATGTGAAGCTGAATTCATTTTTGAGTTTATTTCAAGTAGCAGTACAAGATGTTTATAAATGTATAAAGAACTATTTGGCAAGAGTCATAACAGTTCTTGGTAATTGATACACACTATACATACACTCTCTCAAACACCCACACCATCACATTCTGCTCTGCACACATTCTCTGTCCTGATACTCTTATGTCTCAGGGAGGTGGATGCTGATGGTGCAGTGCTGCACTGTACTGCTTTGTGCTTCTCTCATCTCTGAGTCAGTTCCACTCTACAGTGCAGCCCAACACAACTACTCAGTTGAAGAAACAGTTTTTCTCAGTTTTAGAAACGTTTGTATGGAACAGGTTGGCACAAACTGCATGCCAGCACAATTTTATTTTTAAGTTAATTAAACAGTTAAGTGGAATGAAGTGTATTTGAATAAGGTGTGGACTCTGACCCTCCAGGACTGTTAGCTTTTAGATAGCAAAGGCCTCTGTGTGTTTAGTAAGAATGCTTATTCACTCTCCTTAATACTTAAAGACCCTTTTCTGGGCTTTGTGTCCCTATATACCCCACTGAGCCTAGTGGTGTGTGTGTGTCTAGCAGCTGTAGTGTAGGAAAGCTTGTAGGGGTGTAAGTATTTTTCTTCAAATTTAGTTATTGAAATATACAGTAGTCTGTGCAGAAATTGGCTAATTATCTAACTAAAACAATTATGATGCTTTCTGCTCTGAGAACGTATTTCAATAAAGCTTGTGTGTGAAGCCTTTGCCTTTTGTTGATAAGAAAATCCAGGTCTGGTGTTTGTAAGCAGTTTTAAAAGTACACTGACCCACTCTCATGAACTAGAAAGAACTCTCATTCTAACCAAACAGTAACAAAAGTATGTGCTGTAGTTTGTGAATTATACAGTAGTACAGAATTATACAGTAGTACAGTGAGGGAAAAAATTATTTGATCCCCTGCTGATTTTGTATGTTTGCCCACTGAGAAAGAAATGATCAGTCCATAATTTTAATGGTAGGTTTATTTACATTTACATTTGCGGCATTTAGCAGACGCCCTTGTCCAGAGCGACGTACAAAAGTGCTTTGAGTCTCTAGCAATGACTGAATCTACACTGGAACACTAAATTACAAACTTAGGATAATTCAGCCTTCAACTCTATTGAGTTTTTTTTTTTTTTTTCTTTTTAACAACGCAAACTTGGAAAGTGTTAGTTTTAGTGTTTACGGAAGAGGTAAGTCTTCAACCATCGCTTGAAGTTAGCCCATGTTCGGACATCATGGGAAAGTTCATTCCACCACCTCGGTGCCAGTACAGAAAAGAGCCTTGAAGTATACAAGTATACTTACCTCTCATTCTGAGAGAAGGTGGTACCAGTGGAACAGTGCTAGAGAATGTCAGACAGCGTGGTGCAGTGCGAGGTGTGATGAGGTCTCTCAGGTAAGATGGTGCTCGTCCATTTTTGGCCTTGTAAACAAACATCAGTGTTTTGAATATGATATGTGCAGCTACTGGAAGCCAGTGAAGGGAGCACAGCAGTGGGGTGGTGTGGGAGAACTTGGGCAGATTTAACACAAGTCACGCAGCGGCGTTTTGGGTATGTTGTAGAGAAGAAATCGACAAGAACGAAAAACATTAGTCACATGTGAGGAGAAGGACAATTGAGTCATGAAGAGTTATTCTGAGATCTTTGGGAGATATTTGAACAGTGAGAAACAGAATTACAACAAAAAAATCCAGAAAAACACATTTCGAATTTTTTTTAATTGATTTGCATTTTAATGATTGAAATAAGTATTTGACCCCTTTTGCAGAACATGACTTAGTACTTCAATCACAGAGGTCAGACGTTTCTTGTACTTGGCCACCAGGTTTGCACACATCTCATTAGGGATTTTTCAGATCCATCCATCCATCCATCTTCTCCCGCTTATCCGATGCCGGGTCGCGGGGGCAGCAGTCTAAGCAAAGATGCCCAGACTTCCCTCTCCCTAGACACTTCTTCCAGCTCTTCCGGGGGGACACCAAGGCGTTCCCAGGCCAGCCGGGAGACATAGTCTCTCCAGCGTGTCCTAGGTCTTCCCCGGGGTCTCCTCCCAGTGGGACGCGCCCGGAACACCTTCCCAGGAAGGCGTCCAGGAGGCATCCGGAACAGATGCCCGAGCCACCTCAGCTGACCCCTCTCGATGTGGAGGAGCAGCGGATCTACTCCGAGCTCCTCCCGAGTGACTAAGCTTCTCACCCTATCTCTAAGGGATCGCCCAGCCACCCTGCGGAGGAAGCACATTTCGGCCGCCTGTATCCGGGATCTTGTCCTTTCGGTCATGACCCAGAGCTCATGACCATAGGTGAGAGTAGGAACGTAGATTGACCGGTAAATCGAAAGTTTCGCCTTGCGGCTCAGCTCCTTCTTCACCACGACAGACCGGTACATCGACCGCATTACTGCAGAAGCTGCACCGATCCGTCTGTCAATCTCCCGTTCCACCCTTCCCTCACTCGTGAACAAAACCCCAAGATACTTAAACTCCTCCACTTGCGGCAGGAACTCCCCACCAACCTGAAGTGGGTAAGCCACCCTTTTCCGACTGAGGACCATGGCCTCGGATTTGGAGGTGCTGATTCTCATCCCAGCCGCTTCACACTCGGCTGCAAACCGTCCCAGTGCATGCTGAAGGTCCTGGTCTGATGAAGCCAACACGACAACATCATCTGCAAAGAGCAAAGACGAAATCGTGTCGTCACCAAACCGGACACCCTCCGACCCCTGGCTGCGCCTAGAAATTCTGTCCATAAAAATTATGAACAGAACCGGTGACAAAGGGCAGCCCTGCCGGAGTCCAACATGCACCGGGAACAAGTCTGACTTACTGCCGGCAATGCGAACCAAGCTCCTGCTTCGGTCATACAGGGACCGGACAGCCCTTAGTAAAGGGCCCCCGACCCCATACTCCCGGAGCACCCTCCACAGGCCGCCGCGAGGGACACAGTCGAATGCCTTTTCCAAATCCACAAAGCACATGTGGACTGGTTGGGCAAACTCCCATGAACCCTCCAGCACCCTGTAGAGGGTATAGAGCTGGTCCAGTGTTCCACGGCCTGGACGAAAACCACATTGTTCCTCCTGAATCCGAGGTTCTACTATCGGCCGTATTCTCCTCTCCAGTACCCTGGCATAGACTTTCCCAGGTAGGCTGAGAAGTGTGATCCCCCTATAGTAGGAACACACACTCCGGTCCCCCTTCTTAAAAAGAGGGACCACCACCCCGGTCTGCCATTCCAGAGGCACTGTCCCCGACCGCCACGCGATGCTGCAGAGGCGTGTCAGCCAAGACAGCCCCACAACATCCAGAGACTTGAGGTACTCAGGGCGGATCTCATCCACCCCCGGTGCCCTGCCACCGAGGAGTTTCTTTACTACCTCGGTGACTTCAGCTTGGGTGATGGACGAGTCCGCCTCTGAGCCCTCAGCCTCTGCTTCCTCAATGGAAGACGTGACGGCGGGATTGAGGAGATCCTCGAAGTATTCCTTCCACCGTCCAACGACATCCCCAGTTGAGGTCAACAGCTCCCCACCTCTACTGTAAACAGCATTGGTGGGGCACTGCTTTCCCCTCCTGAGGCGCCGGACGGTTTGCCAGAATCTCTTCGAGGCCAGCCGATAGTCCTTCTCCATGGCCTCACCGAACTCCTCCCAGGCCCGAGTTTTTGCCTCGATAACCACCCGGGCTGCAGTTCGCTTGGCCTGCCGGTACCCGTCGCTGCCCACGTGTGCATTGAAGTCTCCTAGTAGATCGACGGAGTCCCCAGTCGGAGCACTGTCCAGCACCCCTCCCAGAGACCCCAAGAAGGCCGGGTACTCTATACTGCCGTTTGACCCGTAGGCGCAGGGAAACGACCCTCTCGTTCACCGGGGTAAACTCCAACACATGGCGGCTGAGCTGGGGGGCTATAAGCAAACCCACACCAGCCCGACGCCTTTCACCATGGGCAGCTCCAGAGTTGTAAAGAGTCCATCCTCTCTCGAGGAGTGTGGTTCCAGAGCCCAGGCCGTGCGTAGAGGTGATCCCGACTATCTCTAGTCGGAACCTCTCAACCTCACGCACAATCTCAGGCTCCTTTCCCGCCAGCGAGGTGACATTCCACGTCCCTAGAGCTAGCTTCCGTGTCCAGGGATCGGGTTGTCGAGGCCTCCACCTTCGACTGCTGCCCGATCCTCTTAGCACCGGCCCCTTACGGTCCCTCCTGCAGGTGGTGAGCCCACTGGAAGGCGGCCCCACGTCGCTCCTTCGGGCTGAGCCCGGCCGGACCCTGTGGGGGAAGGCCCGGCCACCAGGCGCTCGCATACGAGCCCCAACCCCGGGCCTGGCTCCAGGGTGGGGCCCCGGCTGCGCCATACCGGGCGACGTCACGGTCCCTGATGTAGTATCTTCAGATCCACTCCAAGTCATTAAGGTTTCGATGCTGACGTTTGGCTACTCGAACCTTCAGCTTCCTCCACAGATTTTCTATGGGATTGAGCTAGGCCACTCCAGGACCTTAAAGCTTTTTCTTAAGCCACTCTTTGTTGCCTCGGCCGTGTGTTTTAGGATGAATACCCATCCATGACCCATTTCTAATGCCCTGGATGAGGAAAGGAGGTTCTCTCTAATGGCCCTGTCTATGGTTTCTTTGATGTGGTGCAGTTGTCCTGTCCCTTTAGCAGAAAACCACCCCCAAAGCATAATGTTTCCACCTCCATTTTTGACAGCGGGGATGGTGTTCTTGGGGTCATAGGCAGCATTTCTCCTCCTCCAAACACAGCGAGTTAAGTTGATGCGAAAGAGCTTGATTTTGAGCTCATCTGACCACTTTCACCTAGTTCTCTGAATCATTCAGATGTTCATTGGTAAACTTCAGACGGGTCTGTACATGTGCTTTCTTTAGCACCTTGCAGGCACTGCAGGATTTTAGTCCAGCACAGCGTAGTCTTACTAACTGTGTTCTTGGTGACTATGGTCCCAGCTGCCTTGTCCCATGTAGTTCTGGGCTGATTCCTCACCATTCTTCTGATCATTAAAACTCCACGAGGCAAAATCTTGCATGGAGACCCAGACCGAGGGAGATTTACAGTTATTTTGTGTTTCTTCTATTTACGAATAATCGCACCAACTGTTGTCACCTTCTAACCAAGACGCTTGGCGATGGTCTTGTAGCCCATTCCAGTCTTTTGCAGGTCTACAATCTTTTCCCTGACATCCTTGGACAGCTCTTTGGTTTTGTACATGGTGGAGAGTTTGGAATCTGAGTGATTGATTGCTTCTGTGGAAAGTTGTCTTTTGTACAGTTAACAAGCGGAGATTTAGGAGCACAGCTTAGCTCTCTACCTCTATAAAATACACCTGGGATCCAGAAATCTTTCTGACTGATAGGGGATCAAATACTTATTTCACTCATTAAAATGCAAATACATTTATAACTTTTTGGAAATGCGTTTCTCTGAATTTCTTTTTCTCTCACTGTTCAAATAAACCTACTATTAAACTTATAGACTGATCATTTCTTTGTCAGTGGGCAAACATCAAAATCAGCAGGGGCTCAAATATTTTTTTCCGTCACTGTATCTACGCTGGGTCCACTCTCAAATGCCATTTTTTTATTTCTTATATGTAATGAATTCTTCAAGACTAAGACAAATTAGCATTCTGCTTTGTTCTGCATTTTTCGTTGTTAAACTGTATCAAGCTACTGCACTATACCGCATTTGTTTTGTTAATAATATTTACCAAATCTGAAATATTAATGTTTATAAGTCTAAGAATTGCAATGATTTCATAAACCAATATTTTATTGAAATGAGAACATATCAAATATTTGATCTGAGGAAATGTACTATTTTAAGGAAAATGTAATAAATGTTGGGACATGTCTAAAGTTTTAGAAAAATGTTTTTGTTCTATTCATGCCTGATAGAGGATCCTAAGTCCTGGGTATGCTTTGTTGTATTTTTTTGTTTCCTGATGTGGCAAATGTTTTCAGTTAGTGAAAGTTCTGGACTGCAGACAGACCAGTTTAGCAGCTTGTCTTGCTTAAATGTGCAAGGATTTCCCTGAAAAAGATGTCTGGATGGAAACATATGTTGCTCTAAAACCTGCATATTTATCTTTCTACATTGATGGTGCCTTTCCAGATGTGCAAATCTGGAAATCATTGCAGATCTGACGAATCCATATGCATTGATGCACATCCATACTTTTAGAGATGCAGGCTTTTAAAGTAAGTGCTCATTAGTCGGTAGGACATGGCGACTATGTTTTCCAAAAATAATTTCACAATTTGATTTGTCTGACCACAAAAGAGTTTTCCAGTATGCCTCAATCCATTTAAAATAACCTTTGACCCAGAGGAGATGCTGGCATGTCTGTATCAAGTTCACATATGTTTTTTACTTTGTATGATAGAGCTTTTATCCTCATTTGTGGATGACATGGTGATAAGTCCAGTGTTCTCAGACATTTAATTCTGGAGGTATTTTTGAGTCCATGCAGTATTTTTCAATACAGGATCATGCTTGTTTTTGATGCAGAGCTGCCTAAGGGGTCTGAAGATCACAAGCATCCAACATAGATTCTCACCGATGTCCCTTGTGCACAGACATTTTTTTAATATACTGTACTGTAGATGGCAAGATATTGGAAGTCTTGACAATATGATGATGTGAATCATTTTTCTGAAATTCTTGATATTTTAAATCCACAATTTGTAGATGCAGTTTTTTACAGATTTGTGAACCTCTGCCCATCTTTGTTTCTGAAAGACACTTTTGTTGCCCTGTTCTAATTTTTCCTCCTAAAATGGTACATTTCCTCAGTTAAATTTTATTTATTTTTTGTGTTCTATTGTGAATAAAATATGAGTTTATGAAATTTACAACTCAGAGCAGAGAGTTTGTTTTCTACACATTTTACCCAACTTTTTTTTTTTTATTGGGGTTGTACGTTGTTGCATGACAATTCAAAAGACAATGTACAGATCCTACATAAATAAATACATGGTGTCATATAATTAGTATGACACCATAATTATGAGTGATTAGGGCTATGGGCATGATTATGGGTGTGGTTATTAGCCACAGTTAAACAATAATATTAGAAAATACATTTGTAGACACTGTGTTTATCTGAGTGAGCCCATGAAATTATTTGGTTCTTTCTAACATTTTGCCAAAAATGTGTTAATACTGCTCTTAAACATTTACACATTACACATTTTACATATTACTAAGGCGCACAGATATTTTAAAGGGTCAAAATATTACTATTGAGTTCCGCAGAATAGTTTGAATGTAAGCTGTTGTAGATGGAGTGGACTCAGACATTTTAACCTGTCTGTATCTTTAAACTGTACTTACAGGATTCTTGACTCTCCCGCACTGTAATTCATAACAACATTGCTGCCTCTCTGTGTTTCTTGTCCTCTGTTTTTCCTGTAGTATTACCACTAAGTTAGAGCGTGCACTGGAAAAGGTCGCCCCCCTCCTGAGGGAGATCTTTGTGGACTTTGCACCCTTCTTGTCCAGGACACTTCTCGGTAGCCATGGGCAAGAGTTGCTGATTGAAGGTACAGGTGCTGTATTGTGCTTCCTTTTTCCTCTATAGCTGGCGTCTCTGTGGAGTCCCTCACTGTCTGCAGTGTGTGTGTACATCTGCTGCCTCATACACACACAACCCCATGGACCAAGTATGAGGAAAGGAGAGATACAGGCTAGTGCTCCGTAGCAAACACAGAGTAAGCTAAAACAAAGATCTTATATGGAGAGGAAGCTGTATACATTTAACCATCATGTGTTCTTCACTGGCGGTTTGATTTAAAGTCTATTTGTTTAGGCAAGTGTAAATTGTTATGACACAAAACCATAATGATTTGTAAAAAGAAAAGACTCGGAAACAAGTTAGAGATATATCTGGGTGTCTAAGTGCAGCTCTGAGGAGCTCTTTTTGTTTATAAATAAATACACTAGATGTAGATGTAGATGTCGTTAGATAGATAGATAGATAGATAGATAGATAGATAGATAGATAGATAGATAGATAGATAGATAGATAGATAGATAGATAGATAGATAGATAGTGATATGATGTAATAACTTCAAACTCAAGTAAGCTGAAGTAGAACAACGTTTTTGTTTTCCCACTGTCCTTTGTCTTGGTCACAGTCTGTCTCTCACAGTGTCTCACACCTCCATCTCTCTAATATTCACCATTATCAGAGTCCTCCTAGGTTGCAGTGTATGTAGTTTCATCCTGTTTTAAATGCTTCGTCCTCAATGTTTGTCTTAAATGGTTGTTTTTATGGTATATGTTGCTTGAACACCGCCACAATATACAGATCATAAGTAACAAAATACTATATGTACTATATTAGAAACAATAACTTTGGCCACTTGTCAGCATGTTAAAAATATATGTTCTGTCAACTATGTCAAAACAGTCATATTAACTTAGCAAACTCAGTATTTTACTAGTCTTTTTACATCTGAGTACTGTCACATATAATTGCCACAAGATAAAATAGTGGCCCTTTCGGTTTTCATCAGGCCAACACATCCTCCAACACGTTTATCAATTACATTCATTACTGATTTAGTAACTGGAATGTATAACATAAAGCTAATACTAGAAATATTGTAATATAGAAAGTGGAGGGTGTGTGTGTGTGTGTGTGTGTGTGTGTGTGTGTGTGTGTGTGTGTGTGTGTGTGTGTGTATACAGTATGTGTGAGAGAGAATCCAAGTACGTTAATATAGCAGGACCTTGACACTGTGCTAAACAAATCATTTAATCTTTAGCTATTACACTGAAAAATTATTTCATTTCAAAATTACATTGCTTAAAGGGAAATCTATTCCATCTCAATCTCAGGTTTTCTCTAAAATATGTAAAAAAAAAAAAAAAAATAAAAATAAAAACCTTCTGTTAAATTTTGTCTTTTTGCTATTTTTCCACTGCAGGTCTGGTGTGTATGAAGTCCAGCACATCAGTAGTGGAGCTGGTGATGTTACTGTGTTCACAGGTAAGAGTGCAGTTGTTACTGACTCCACTACCAATGATTCAATGGGTAGGTTTGCACCTAAAAAATTATAGGTTTCATACATACATGCATACAGTACCTTAGCCAGTATTATGTACATATGCACATGGCTGTGATGCAGGTGTAGATAATACAGTATTACTGTTAGTGCAGTATTGCTTTTAAGCTCCAGTTTTATAAATTATTAATTCATATAAAGTAACAGATATTTTGAACGTAATATGAACAAATAATCTTGGAATAATTTGAAAAATAACCAATAAACATCACACTCTCTAATAGCCCATTGTTTAGCTGACTTACAATGATTTGTACATTACTGTGTAAATGTGCATCTGGTGAAATTTAGCTTCTTTTTCTTCTTTTTTTTTATTTATTTTTTTTATCTCCATCTGGCAAACTTTCATATTTGACATGTCCAAATTATGTCACTGATGTCACTAAATCTACTGTATTAATAATTTGGGGTGCTGCTAGATTTTCACATTTACGTAGCGATACATTTTAAATTAAATTATTGGCTCAAAACAGTAATAAAGTTTCTCTTCCTGCAGCAGTACTTAGTACCCTTAGTAATTAGCCCTTTCTTCCTAAATAAATGAATGCAGTTTTATTATTTTATATGTTTTTAGACAGGTAATATTTTCAGTCTGTGTCCTAATGAACCACTATCAGGATGTATTTATTGATAGAGACTTCAACGCACTTTCATAGGTCGCTCTGGATAAAGGCATCTTCCAAATTTCTTAAATATAAGCAAAGCTCACAGGAAACGTATGTAGCTACAGAAACAAGCATTTGTAAATGATTTTGGAAATGCTAGTATGCAATTTGTATTCTCATAAGCAAAAAATAAATATTTTCTTACCTTGAGCTGATCTTGTTCCACATTGTGCTCATCAAACAACAGTTTTAACTCTGAGTACTTTACTAACACCATATCTCGCTCTAAAAAATAAAGCAATAGCAGATTATGCTTAGCTTATCCCCACAGCAATCTACTGATGTTTATGGCCTTAAATAAATCCCAGCTCTCCAGTTCTCACTTGGTTCTTGACTCTTGATTCTGAGTTCGTACCATCATTGTCTTCTCTCCCCTCCTCCCCTCTTTTCCCATCATCCTTAATGCCTTCCTCTCCTAGCAGATAGTGTTACACTGGTTCTACAATGGCCCTCCATTAGATTCTCTGGGGGATGAAACCGAACCCAGAATATTGATCAGCAGGAAGGGATGGTAACTAGAGCTTCTGATGTGTCCTTCTAGAAGCATCAGCAACCCAGACTAAAAGCTTTCTGTGCCTTCCTGCATTTTCTCTTCATCTGCTGTTAACATGGCAAACAGCCATTCTGCACAGATTGTCAATATGTCTGCTGTTTTACAGCACATTACTGAAGGCTTAGTCCAACTGCATGTGCATTTTTTTTGTATTTCAATTTTGTAACTTTTACCCCTTGCATACAGTGATTGAAAGCAGTCCATGGATGTAGCTATTTAGACTTTAAGGCTTAGTATATTTTAGTCTAAATATGACTTTTATTTATTTTGTGTCTCAGGAGTGGCAGAATTCCATTCAGAAGAATGCAGGACTCGCCTTTATTGAGCTTATTAATGAGGGCAGGTAAGAACACATGAACAGTGGAGTTTTTGTGATTAGTACACTATGCAAAATTAAAATTCATTCTTTGGATTTTGAATTTGTCATTTTTCTGTCCCAGAAATGTCCCTGAATACAAATATGAAGCCTTTGCTAGTTTCTTGTTCTTGCTGTCTAAAATCTTTGTATGTTTCAGGCTGTTGTGCCATGCCATGAAGGACCACATTGTGCGAGTGGCCAACGAGGCGGAGTTTATCCTCAACAGACAGAGGGCCGAGGATGTTCACAAACATGCAGAGTTTGAGGTTAGCTGATGTGTGTGGCTGTGTGTTTGTTCTTGTATTGTATACGTGTGTCATTTGCGAATCTAAAAAATAATCAGATTTTAAAGACATGCTTTCAATGTGATACAAATCAAAAGCTTTATTGTCCTGCTCTTTCAGTCCAACTGTGCTCAGTATGCAGCAGATCGGAGAGAAGAAGAGAAGATGTGCGATCACCTGATCAGTGCTGCTAAACATAGAGATCATGTGACTGCCAACCAGCTAAAACAGAAGATCCTCAACATCTTGACTAATAAACATGGAGCATGGGGTACCATGGCACAGAGGTAGTTACCTGACAGAGGAGGTTTACTGCAGATATTATACATTCATTATGTTTATTGCACAAGTATATTCATTATTCATAATAACATGGAGCCTGTCTCTGATGTCAGTCATTTATAGCCTGTTTGTACCAGCTGAAAAGATGATGCATTAAAATATAAGAATAATAGGAACAGAAAAAGTTCAGAAAAATATTATATAAGATAAATAAATTATCTATTATTATTATAATATTAGTTTTTTTTTATTTTTATTTTAGTAGATAGTGGTTTGGTGGCTAGACATCATACCAAAACCATAGCATTGATTCAAGGAATTTACTGAATTATTTGTTTGGATTTTAATGAATGGTGGCATGTTGCTTTTTTGTATTGCTATTTTAAATGAAAAGTGAAGGTTTTTATAATAATTATGATAGCAACCTGTATAGAGGCACATATGATCACACTTTTAATACATTTAAAAAGCTAATTTTGCGACAGTAAACTGTGAACCGAAACTCGAGGAAAGAGTTTCTCTGCTATTTAGAGTAACTTATTATAACGTTTGCATACTCCTTCCTCCCTCTGCAGCCATTTGCTTGATTTCTGGCGTTTGGACTACTGGGAAGATGACCTACGCAGGAGGCGAAGATTTGTTCGCAATGCATTCGGCTCCACGCACTCTGAGGTGTCACTCAAATCACTGGAGGATTATGGTCAGTGCCTTTTTTTCACTGTTTCTACTTAAACTGTCTGTGCTTTTTATAAATTACATGGAAATATATTCTATGTTTAATTTCTTTGCCTTTCCTCTGAATTTAAGGCTTTTGTGTTACGGCTTACTACAAATTAATTCAGAATCATTAATACAGAACAATGTTATTTATTGACTGAACACAATTCAAATCTCACATAGTGCTCTGTACAAAAAAACATAGATGAATGACAGACGGAGAGTTCAGAACACATGTTTTTTTTATCTCTGCAGCCCCAGAGGAAGAGGAGGGCATGAAGTCGAAGAAAACTTTCAGGAGCCAGTCTGTGGTCAGTCAGAATCCTGAGATGGAGCTGATGCTAGAAGGTGATGACGATGCTGTCAGTCTGCTGCAGGAGAAGGAGATCGACAATCTTGCAGGTATATCACAGAAAAAGGAAATAATTTCCTTGATGCTGTTTTGTGTGTCCTTGGTATAATTTGTTTCAATGTTTATAAATGTACTTCATTTTTAGTGCCTTTTCATCCTCGAGTATTTACCTCCAGAGGCAAGTTTCCTCTTAAAATTCACGGATAGCCTAACTGGCATTTGAATAGCGTTTTAGATTGAAATCTCATGTTCCTGCTGGCACAGCTGCAAAAAAAAAAAACATTCCTGCTGATGAAACTCTCTTAATTTAAAGCCTGATTTACTAAATGAACTAATTTAAATAATCCACAATAATTTATTTAATTGAACCACTGACTGAGTATAACATATTCAGCTCAATTAAGCTTCATTTGATTAAATTAATGAACTTCTGTATATTTAATGCACAGTATCATTAACAACTGTGAAACTCTTGATTGAGAAAATCGAATAATTTAAAGTTAGTTTGTAAAAAAATATTGGTAGCATATGCAGTAAATGGCCGTGTCTCCCTTAGGTCCCGTAGTTCTGAGCACACCAGCCCAGCTGGTCGCTCCTGTGGTCGTTGCCAGAGGGACGCTCTCTATCACCACCACTGAGATTTACTTTGAGGTGGATGAAGACGATCCCGCTTTCAAAAAGACTGATTCAAAGGTGTGTGTTTCCCCTACAAAAGCTGGACAGTTTGTGAATGAGGTAATTGCATGAATCTGATATTTAAATGCCATTGCCCTTAATTTGTTTCTGGGTTGTTGTTTTTTTTTTGATTGTTTTTGTTTGTTCAGGTGTTAGCTTATTCTGAAGGGCTACATGGAAAATGGATGTTCAGTGAGATCAGAGCCGTGTTTGCCAGACGTTACTTATTGCAGAACACGGGCCTGGAGGTCTTCATGGCAAACAGAAGTAAGAGCAAGCGAGCTATCTATCTATCTATCTATCTATCTATCTATCTATCTATCTATCTATCTATCTATCTATCTATCTATCTATCTATCTATCTATCTATCTATCTATCTATCTATCTATCTATCTGATCGAATCGCATATACATCTAGTGTATTTATTTATAAACAAAAATTATAATTTAATTTAAAAAAAAAAGCAACACTTCTCAAAAAAAGTCTCTTTGCCACTGTGGAGCCTCCCCTCTTAACAACAATCTATATTATTCTAAGAACTGAGGAGACCAGTTGCTGGAGTTTTGAGAGGAATGTTGTCCTATTTATGTCTAATACAGGATTCTACCTTCTCAACAGTCATGGGTCGTCTTTCTTTTTTGTTTAATGATGTGCCAAATGGTTTCAATTGAAACGTTTAATGATATTATGAGCTGTAGATGATAATATATATTGAGTCTTTGCAATTTTATAGTAAGGAAAATTATTCTGAAATTGTTCCACAAATTGGTAAACCTCATCTTTATACATCTTTACTTCTGAGACTCTGCCTGCCCTGTTACTGACCTGTTGCCAATTAAACTAATTAGTTGCACAATGTTCCTCCAGCTGTTCATTTAAAATAACACTTACTCCTTGCTCCTACTGTCCTTTTTTAAAAAATAATTTCCTCAGTTTTAACATTTGATATGTTATAATCTATTTTCTGTTGTGAATAAAATATGGGTTTATGAGATTTGTAAACATTGCATTCTGGGTTTTTTAAGTTTAGGTTGGTTTTTTTTGTTACATTTTAAACAGCATCCCCTTTTTTTGTAATTAGTATTATATTTATTATGTCCAAATTGCCTTTTCTTTGTCTTTTTAAATGTTATGTTTTCCTTCCTATAGCATCAGTCATGTTTAATTTCCCGGACCAGGCTACTGTCAAAAAAGTGGTGTACAGTTTACCAAGAGTGGGAGTTGGCACCAGCTATGGCCTTCCTCAAGCAAGGTAAGTACATAGTCAAATATTCATTAAGAATCTCCACATATTCCATAGTTATGTGAAGAGGTGAAAGAAATTAGGATAGATACTTATGGCTTCTGGTTTTGAGCAGTTTGTCCTGAACTAGAGTTTGCAACTTTTATGATCTCATTTGCAGACGAATTTCTTTGGCCACCCCTCGCCAGCTCTTCAAGTCCTCGAACATGACCCAGCGCTGGCAGAGGCGGGAGATCTCGAACTTCGAGTACCTCATGTTTCTCAACACCATCGCAGGTGAGAAAGAACACCACATGTCAAGAGTAAAGGAAACATGTCTAGTGGTTACAGACATTTTGGGCAGCTTTATTACTAGTCATTAATGACCAAAATAAAAAATTCTAGTATGATATATATATATATATATATATATATATATATATATATATATATATATATATATATATATATATATATATATCTTCATAGACATTCATGATTGGAAAGTCGCATCATTCATGTTTTGCCCTGGTGTGTTTAGGAAGAACATATAATGACCTTAATCAATACCCGGTCTTCCCCTGGGTCCTTACCAACTATGAGTCTGAGGAGCTTGACCTCACTCTGCCTGGCAACTTCAGGGACCTGTCGAAGGTAATATTCCTAATTTTCTACATTAGAGATCACATTCTACATAGAGATCAACATCATTCAGTATTGCAAAGCAGGCTGGCTATAATGGTCTTTTATTTATATTTGAAAATCATTACTTTGCAAGTTTTCTAATGCATAGTCTTGTTTTTTTCTCTTAGCCAATTGGGGCACTGAATCCAAAGCGTGCAGCCTTTTATGCAGAGCGTTATGAGACATGGGAGGAGGATGGAACCCCACCACGTCACTACACATCCCTCTACTCCACTGCTGCTTCTATTCTTCTCTGGCTCCACAGAATAGTGAGCATTTTCACTGTACACTGCATACTGTATTCTACACTCCATGAAATTACATGCCATAAATGTACTCAAGCACATTTATACCATTAAAAAGCATGGTGAAAAGCTCTACATCATCATTTATAAAATAAAAGCAGGCCTACCCCAGATTCTGAAAACCATATCTCAGTGGGATTAGAAAAATAAGTAAGTATCCAAAGTAATTTGGAATAAAAATGAGTAATTGTGCTTAAAATCATATTAATGCATCCATTTTTTGAGTTTTGTCTTAACTAGATAGGTAGGTGCAATAGTTATCTGAATGAATCGGTATGAAAATTGTAACAGAGCTTTACATTTCAACAGTACAGGCTTTGTTATGTGAATCTTCTAATTCCTTTGTGTTTTTTATTACACTAGGAACCCTTCACATCATTTTACCTTAATGGAAATGACAATAAGTTTGACCATCCAGATCGAACATTCTCCGGCATCATGCGCTCCTGGAGGAGCTGCCAGAGGGACACATCTGATGTCAAGGTGAGATACTGTAGATTGATGGAGTGATGAACAGAGACAGATAACTTATATGTTTAAAAATTCAAAAAACGGTATTTTGTTCAAACCATTCTGTTCAAAACATGCTTCCTTTTGTGGAACAGGAGCTGATCCCAGAGTTCTATTACCTACCTGAGATGTTTGTGAACAGTAATGATTATGATCTGGGTTTGAGGGAAGACCATGTGCCAGTCTGTGATGTGGAGCTGCCTGCCTGGGCCAAGAAACCAGAGGACTTTGTTCGCATTAATAGAATGGTAAGCTATAGAACAGTATGCTTACAGCATTTTACTACTGTTGTCACTTTACCAGTAGTACTGTACTGTTTTTTCTCAACTTTATGTCTCATGCTGGTTTATTCTTTTTAAGTACAGTCTTCACAGGTATGTAGATATTTAGGTATTTTGTTATTTACTGTTGCACAATTCTCACAAACTACACAAAAGAACATGCTTTAACGTACGTGGTCCATCCTTCTTTATGATGTGAATGAATCTCAGTCATGATGCGAGTCATGATGATGACACCAATGAATCATATGCACCTGTAACTCAAAGCTCCTACACATGTTATTGCTAACATCACTGGCAATCCCATATGGCAGGCTTTGGAGAGCGAGTTTGTATCATGCCAGCTGCACCAGTGGATCGATCTGATCTTCGGCTACAAGCAGCGAGGGCCCGAGGCAGTGAGAGCTCTTAATGTGTTCCACTACATGTCCTATGAAGGCTCCATCAATCTGGACACAGTCACAGACTTGCCGCTTAGAGAGGTTAGTCACCCACTACACACTTTCTTTTTCACTGAAAGATTTAAGAACATTTATTATTCTTCCGCATAAACAAAATGTTTTGGTTCTGAATAGCTGTGCTCTCTCTTTAAGAAAGAGTGGCAGTGTGATTTTTAGTCCAGCTGAATAACATCTCAACTGTCTGGTTTCAGTCTGTCCTTTTCCATGGCCTTCACTCATTCAGCCTCTCAGGCCATTAAGCACTGTACAAAATGTGCTCCTGAGTTTACCTCTAAACATTGCCTATTATTATTTTTGCTTCCTGTTGCTATTTTCTTTTTGCCCATATATGGCCAGCTCTAAGCAGTGCCAGAAGCCTCTCACACTTTCTGTCTGGGCTCAAGTGAGAGCTTTGTGTGTTCATCTCGATAGGCAGACAAAACTGAAAAAACATATGTGAACTGTTCTGCACTTCAGCTGCAGTGTTAATTTGAAGTGTTGGCTTAGACAGCTCATTGTCTCTCCTTTTCTCTTCCCCTCCCTCTCTTTATTCCTTTCTTTCTTCCTTTCTTTCTTTCTTTCTTTCTTTCTTTCTTTCTTTCTTTCTTTCTTTCTTTCTTTCTTTCTTTCTTTCTTTCTCTCTTTTTCTCTAAGTATCCCTTTTACTCTATATTTATACATAGAATCCAATGGTCAATTTGTAAACTGCACACTTGTAAATAACATATGTACATTCATTCAAACAATATTTCTATTTCTGTTTATAGTGCATTATTTACTTGTCTGTTTTACTTATATTTTGTTACATTATGTCTACTTCTACTGCACTGGAAGCTCCTGTTGTCAAGTCAAATTCCTGTGTGTAAACATACTTGGTAATAAAGCTATTTGTGATTCTGATTCTTTCTTTCTCTAGTCCATAGAGGCTCAGATCCAGACATTTGGTCAAGTTCCTTCACAACTTTTAATTGAGCCTCATCCTCCTCGCAGCTCGGCTATGCATCTGGTGAGACTATGACACCTCAGCATTCATTCTTTATAGCTTACACACAACAGAACACTGCTGAAACTTACTTAATTCTGGTTTCATAGAAACTGATTTTAATCAAATGTTTATGCTTACAAATGAAATAAAAGAAATCATGAGTCATATTGCTACAGGACAGGTCATAATGCTCTCATGTAGGGGGAAAAGGAGATGATTTGATACCCTGAGTTTTTTAGTAGATTGTAATCGGTTTGACTTGTCTTATGCACACACTTTTGCTGGCTATTGTTTTTTTTTTTTTTTATTAATTAAAAAATTATATCTAGTTTCTGTCTGTTTATAGGTACTCATTAGTTACCTTAAAATTACTGTTTAAGATTAACACTTAGAAATCTAACACCTGATTCTGTAGAGGTTTAAAAGTGGTATTTTGAATTCAAGCTAAAACTTTATGCATTAATACTTCATAAAATTTTAAAAATGAGATTCTCTTTATTAGCCTTTATTAATAAGATAATGTTAATCTCCACAATTTGATAGAGACCACTCTTAGAGAGTTCCCAACAGGTTATTATGATATAGCAAATTTTCTAGAAAGCATCAACTTGAACACTGTCTCAGGAAAGATAATTGTAAATGTACAATTCATTCAGGAAACAAGGTCCCCTGGTGGTCTAGTGGTTAGGATGCGGCGCTCTCACCGCTGCGGCCCGGGTTCGATCCATGGTCAGGGAACCAACCCCAGCCACCCTTAGTGTCGGTCCCAAGCTTGGATAAATAGGGAGGGTTGCGTTAGGAAGGGCATCCAGCGTAAAAACATGTGCCAAATCAAACATGCGGATCATCCGCTGTGGCGACCTCTGATGGGAGAAGCCGTAAGAAAGTTTTTATTCAGGAAACAGAGCCCAGATATATTTCTTGTTTAGATAGAGATTTTGTCTTAAGAACACAGTGTAGATTAGAAAAGCCAGTCCTGTGAGCTGAAACAGACCTTATATTTCATCCTCTGCATCACTCCAGTGCCTTTTGACCCTTCTTACAGTTCCTTTTGCAATCCTTATGGTTCCACTCTAAAATACCTCTTTTCCTCTTTTACCTTCATCTTTCCTTCATTTTTCTTTCCTTCCCATCTCTATTTGTTCTCCTTTTCTGCTCTGGCTATGGCCGTTTCTGTTTTTCTTGCTATCTTTCTCTTTATTAGTGTTTCCTTCCTCAGAGTCCACTCATGTTTAAGGATCAGATGCAGCAGGATGTGATAATGGTGCTGAAATTTCCCTCCAACTCTCCAGTGACTCACGTGGCGGCCAACACACTGCCCCACCTGAGCATGCCCGCGGCTGTAACGGTCACCTGCAGCCGCCTGTTTGCTGTCAACCGCTGGCACAACACCGTCGGTGAGCACTAGCATGCTGCCTGCCTCATCACCCATTTTACACACCCAGCTGTATCAGCATTTTACTCAGATGAGTTTATACAGCTATATATCAGTATCAGTAGGAGCCTGTGTCCAGTTCTGTTACTGTTCAGTTAAATTAATAAGGACTTTTTTGCAAATTTTACTGTTTTCATTCATACCTCTTTTACATTAGTAGATGAAATATGATTTTGATGATTGTCTTTAAATATATTTCAAGTATGAGACATGTATTTGTCCTTTCTTTTACACATGAGATGTAAACAGTACAACACTGCAGCACAGCAAGCTTAAAGTGACAAAAACTATATCACATACATTAGTACATATTAGTACAAACATATCAGTATATATACTGTATTAGTACATTATAACAAACAGCTGCCATTTTAATTCCTGTTTGTTGTTGTTTTTATATTCACTAAATATAAAGTTTTTAGTCTGTGACTTTATAACACCTGCCTTTATAACATCCGCCTAATTTATGTCAGATCATGTGCATTGTGATAATTACATTGTCCTGAACTGTGATAATATGATTTTATGTGGACATCTGACCATTACTCACTATTTGTATGATATATAGTTTCTCTTCACTGATACAAGGAAGCACATACATGAAGGTACGGTTAGAGCGGAAGAACTTGAGTGTCCAGGACAGAGTGCTGACATCAACCCTACTGAACACCTTTTGGGATTCATTGAACACTGACTGCATCTCAGGCCTTCTCATCTGATATCAGTGCCAAACAGCAGTAAATCGCTTGTAGCTGAATGAACACAAATCCTCTCCGCCCTTTTTTCAAAGTCTAGTGGAAAGCCTTCCCAAAAGAGTGAAGGGTTAATTATAACATCATAGGAACTACATCTGGAATGGAATATCCAAGAAGCACACATGGGTGCATTGGTCTGGTGTCCAAAAATTTTTGTTATGTAGTGTATCTTAATTTCTCCTAAAGTACAACTGCGTTAGCTCTTTATTTAACTTTTAGATATGAATAAATGTCTGTGCCTCTTGCAGGTCTCAGGGGAGCCCCAGGCTACTCGCTGGAACAGGCTCATCACCTCCCAATAGAGATGGATCCACTGATAGGTGAAAATTTAACAACACTTACAGTTACATAACAATTACTTCCACAGTTATGATTAAATAAAATGGCAAACATAAAACATATGAACGCATTTCAGTAAAAACACATTCTTGCTAAATATTTTTGTTCTAAAGTGCAAGTCTTTTTGCATTGTGTTCACTTGTTGTTGTCTGTAAATACATATTTAACTTTCCTCTTCTTCTAATCATCACAGCCAATAACTCTGGAGTGAATAAACGGCAGATCACTGACCTGGTTGACCAAAGCATTCAGATCAACACACACTGTTTTGTGGTCACTGCTGACAATCGCTACATCCTGGTGTGCGGCTTCTGGGACAAGAGTTTCCGAGTCTACTCCACAGAAACAGGTGTGTCTATGTGCATGCACTTATTAATGTGTGTTCTGTATTTATAGACTGACCTCTATTTTGTGTCTTCCTTCTTTTGCTTTAAGAATCCTATTTAAAGACATGAAGCTCTGTATAGTGGTCTGGGTTCGAATATACATGTCCCAATGTTAACTTTGTAATTCTCTGTGTCCTCAGGTAAACTGACTCAGATTGTGTTTGGTCACTGGGATGTGGTGACATGTTTGGCTCGCTCCGAGTCCTACATTGGTGGAGACTGCTACATCGTCTCAGGCTCACGAGACGCCACGCTGCTGCTGTGGTACTGGAGTGGAAGACATCACATCATCGGAGACAATCCTAACAATAGTGAGTTTCTCACAATGCTGTATTTAGTAAAAGGGCCTCATACTGTAAATAAACACTTCAACAAAAATAATAGAACCAAGCTCCTTATTGTATTTCACAAAGCAAATTATTTGCGAGTTATCTTATTGCTGTTGGGGGGATTAATTATTGTGCTCAGATTAAACACTTTTCTTTTCTGTAAATAAAGATCAATAAAATCCAACACAAAACTGTCAGTTAGCTCTTTATTTGAGGGCACAAAAACAGTGGCTACACATGGAAACTTGTAAATGATATGCTTGTTTATTTACCCACGGGCCAGCATGGGTTGTGTGTGTGAACGCCCCACACACACAACTAAACATTATATTATTAATTATTCATTTACTTATTACATATAATTAAAATTAATTTCATTCATTGGTGCAGAGACAAAAAACTGAAACAGGTGCTGGAAACCTGATTGCCTGCAGACTGTGAAAGTCAATAAAATGGACTAAACTACCAAACAATCCTGTCATACATTGGCCTCATGACTTGGATCTTACATTATTTTAGCCAGCACTTTATAGCTAAGTGAATTTGGTTTGTGTGCAACCACAAACTGAGTAAGGGAAGTACATTAGAGCTTTGACTTGCTATGTGGAATAGCTAATAATTTGTGATTTGTCCATACTTGAATGCATATTTCACCAAGTTGGTATCCCTCTTAATGAATAATCAAATAAATATTTATCATAAATGTTATAAACAAATACCAAAAATACAGACACTCACTTTGCCGGTCGAAGTGAAAGTGCTGTGAATTAAAAAACTCCCAGCAAACACACCATCAACAAGATATGAGTAATAAGCATTTTGGTTCTTATTTTGGTTCTTTCTAAAAAGTACATAATACCACAGCGTTAAGTGATAAAACTGCTGCTTGCTGGATCCTCATCTGAGTGTGTGGTTTGTGGTGTGTTGTAGGCGATTATCCTGCACCCAGGGCCGTTCTCACAGGTCATGATCATGAGGTGGTTTGTGTGTCTGTGTGTGCTGAGTTGGGACTGGTCATCAGTGGAGCCAAAGGTCAGTACATGCACCATTTCCTTACAATGTAATCAATTAAATGCATAAATAAATGTACATTTTAGTGCTGATTATTTGTTTAATATATGTAGGAGAACTTGCACGGCATGGTAACAGGATTGCGCATAACAGTTTCCATTTCCAGCTTTGGTTATTACATTACTGAGGTCATGTCTAACTATGGTATACAGTGAGGAAAATAAGTATTTGAACACCCTGCTATTTTGCAAGTTCTCCCACTTAGAAATCATGGAGGGGTCTGAAATTGTCATCGTAGGTGCATGTCCACTGTGAGAGACATAATCTAAAAAAAAAAATCCAGAAATCACAATGTATGATTTTGTAACTATTTATTTGTATAATACAGCTGCAAATAAGTATTTGAACACCTGAGAAAGTCAATGTTAATATTTGGTACAGTAGCCTTTGTTTGCAATTACAGAGGTCAAATGTTTCCTGTAGTTTTTCACCAGGTTTGCACACACTGCAGGAGGGATTTTGGCCCACTCCTCCACACAGATCTTCTCTAGATCAGTCAGGTATCTGGTCTGTCGCTGAGAAACACGGAGTTGGAGCTCCCTCCAAAGATTCTCTATTGGGTTTAGGTCTGGAGACTGGCTAGGCCACGCCAGAACCTTGATATGCTTCTTACAGAGCCACTCCTTGGTTATCCTGGCTGTGTGCTTCGGGTCATTGTCATGTTGGAAGACTCTACCCATCTTCAATGCTCTAACTGAGGGAAGAAGGTTGTTCCCCAAAATCTCGCAATACATGGCCCCGGTCATCCTCTCCTTAATACAGTGCAGTCGCCCTGTCCCATGTGCAGAAAAACACCCCCAAAGCATGATGCTACCACCCCCATGCATCACAGTAGGGATAGTGTTCTTGGGATGGTACTCATCATTCTTCTTCCTCCAAACACGTTTAGTGGAATTATGATCCAAAAGTTCTATTTTGGTCTCATCTGACCACATGACTTTCTCCCATGACTCCTCTGGATCATCCAAATGGTAATTGGCAAACTTAAGACGTGCTTGGACACGTGCTGGTTTAAGCAGGGGAACCTTCCGTGCCATGCATGATTTCAAACCATGACGTCCTAGTGTTTTATCAACAGTAACCTTGGAAACGGTGGTCCCAGTTCTTTTCAGGTCATTGACCAGCTCCTCCCGTGTAGTTCTGGGCTGATTTCTCACCTTCCTTAGGATCACTGAGACCCCACGAGGTGAGATCTTGCATGGAGCCCCAGTCCGAGGGAGATTGACAGTCATGTTTAGCTTCTTCCATTTTCTAATGATTGCTCCAACAGTGGACCTTTTTTTCACCAAGCTGCTTGGCAATTTCCCCGTAGCCCTTTCCAGCCTTGTGGAGGTGTACAGTTTTGTCTCAAGTGTCTTTGGACAGCTCTTTGGTCTTGGCCATGTTAATAGTTGGATTCTTACTGATTGTATGGGGTGGACAGGTGTCTTTATGCAGCTAACGACCTCAAACAGGTGCATCTAATTTAGGATAATAAATGTAGTGGAGGTGGACATTTTAAAGGCAGACTAACAGGTCTTTGAGGGTCAGAATTCTAGCTGATAGACAGGTGTTCAAATACTTATTTGCAGCTGTATCATACAAATAAATAGTTTAAAAATCATATATTGTGATTTCTGGATTTTTTTTTTTAAGATTATGTCTCTCACAGTGGACATTCACCTACGATGACAATTTCAGACCCCTCCATGATTTCTAAGTGGGAGAACCCTTGCAAAATAGCAGGGTGTTCAAATACTTATTTTCCTCACTGTATATAACCATATTGTTTATTACTATAGATGGGTATTTGGGAAGTCCTAATGTAGGAAGAAGGCATTTATACTCTCTTACACGTGTGTTTTGAATTCTAAGCTATATTTAAATTAATTTCATTACAAATCTGTTCAACTAGCTAATGCGACAGGATTTCTAAACTTATTTTTCTAAATAATTATTATCTCGCTGTTAGTCAGCTAATTAGACTGAGTGAACCTGACAAGACTAAGCCTTATTCGGTGATAAGATTTGTATATTCTTTTTGAACTTTTATAATAACCTCCACTCTCCTGGGAAGATGTTCCAGCTGATTTTGGAGTGTGTTTTAAGAGATTTAACCATGTAACCACTGGGGTGTTAATAAAATAAGGTTTTGATGTAGAGTGACCTGTAGAGTAGACCTTTGGTGCAGTCAACATTCTAATACATCCTAAATGTGTTCAAGATGCTTCAAATCAAGATCTTCCACTCCAACCCATGTAAACCTTAATGTCTGCTGTTTTTATTTTTAGTCTTGAAAAAGTTTGTGTGTGTGTGTGTGTGTGTGTGTGTGTGTGTGTGTGTGTGTGTGTGTGTGTGTGTGTGTGTGTGTGTGTGTGTTGTGCTCAGAGGGTCCATGCTTGGTACACACCATTACAGGGGATCTGCTACGGGCTCTGGAGGGTCCAGAGAACTGTCAGCAGCCACGGCTCATCTCTGTGTCTAGTGAGGGCCACTGCATCATATACTATGAGCGAGGCCGCTTCTGCAACTTTAGCATCAACGGCAAGCTGCTCGCTCAGATGGAGCTCAACGACTCCACCCGGGTAAAATCTTGCACCATAAATCAATTACTCACACTCATGCCTCTAATAATTGGAAAACTTAACAGTGATAACTTTGCATGTCAGGCTGTGCTGCTGAGCAGTGATGGACAGAATCTGGTGACTGGAGGAGATAATGGAGTGGTGGAGGTGTGGCAGGCCTGCGACTTTAAGCAGCTTTACATTTACCCAGGCTGTGACGCAGGCATCCGGGCCATGGATCTCTCTCATGACCAGAGGTGAGCACACTCCTAATCTGTGTGGTTATACAAGATTTATGTGTTTTGATGACACTCTAGGATTCTAGATTTCTTCATATTAATTATAATGGGGAGGGGGGGGGGGTGTTAATTAATAAAGAGGTATACACCATCCAGGCATAAAATTATGACATTATAACTTTATGTAAATTGAATAAATTACACTGGTTATCTCTTCATCATGGCACCTGTTAGTGGAGGAAGCAGGAAAAATAGGAAAGCTTAAGGATTTTAGTTTGACGAGGGCCAAGTTGTGTTGGCTAGATCACTGGGTCGGAGCATCTCCAAAACTGCAGCTCTTGTGGGCTGTTTCCAATCTGCAGTGTTCAGTGTCTATAAAAAGTGGCCCAAGAAGGGAACAGTGGTGAACCGGTGACAGGGTCATGACTTGCTGGTTGGAGCAAAGGCAGGTGGTCATAATATTAGGCAAGTGGTCATAATGTATTGCTTGATCGATGGCTATTAAGTTATGCCTGGTCATATGGAATTTGATTCTATGACAGTTATGATCTATGACAAATAATTTAACCCTAAATGCTGCTGGAATTCAAGCTACGGAATTATAGAATAATGAATAAAAGTGTAAACTCTTTTCAGGAATTGTCATAGTTTTCTGTCTTTCTCAGTAAGATCATCCACATCCGTCAGTGTAATTGGGGCTTAAGGGAGACTATTGTTATATAATATATATAAATAATAGTTTTTGTTATTGTTAACTTTTCTTAATGTTTTATATTCTGAACCCCTGTGTTTACAGAACTTTAATTACCGGCATGGCATCAGGCAGCATCGTGGCATTCAACATTGATTTCAACCGCTGGCACTACGAGCATCAGAACAGATACTAAGAGTGAACAGTACAAAATAGTGTGAAGATCGAGATGGCTGACTGCAGGCTGCTGCCAAAACTTTAGCTGGGAGAACTCCTACTAACCCATGACCTGTTCGAGGTTTCTGAAAACACCAAACATGTCTCTGTTCTGAGACAGACTGGACCGTCAGACTTTGTGAAAAGATTACAAACATAAGACTTTGTTGTTGTAAGCTAGAATCTTTAGGATTGTTTTTTCACACCCCACATATGACACTAGGTCACATTAAAGCCCTCTTGTTTGCAAACTGTGAACATGAATCAGAAGCCACAACTGCTGTGGACTCGAGGCAGTATCTCAACCTCAAAGGCAAACTGCTAAATAATAAAATTAACGAATGCTTTTACTCTAATTTGAGCAGGTGGGCTAAAGAACCAGGCCTGGGACACGCACGCACACGCACACACGCACACGCGCACACACACACACACACACACACACACACACACACTTTGCTCTAGGGCCGGAGTTTACGTCCTTCAGTTTTCCCATATTGACGGCTCCACCACCTTAAAAATCTTTAATGACTTGCTGTATGTAAATTATTGTGTATTATTAATAAAATGTTGATGCTTTTGATGAGATGATGGTGGCCTGAGATACACAGAGATACAGCCAGGTACACCCTGGGGGTCATGTCCTATTTGAAAACGTGCTTCGTTTTCCTCTTTGTATATTTGGTAATTGTTTTGTCATATATGTACATAACTCAACAGCGTGGGCAGACAGGCATGTAAGAGGAGGAAAAAACAACAAGAAAACGCAATTGAAAAATCCAATGTAACCCTTTCACTCTCACACATTTTCTGATTATTTATGATAAAAAAAAAAAATAAAATAAATGTTGAAGATTTTTGTATTGGCACTTTGCACCAATAACATAATTTATTAGCGGAATGGTTTTATTTTTTTGGTTAGAAACCACCAGTTGTATGATTTGTGCATCGATGTTCGTTGTATTTGTTAAATATTAAAAACGTGTAATGATTCTGTTGTGCCACCGCAGTAAGCAATATCATAACTTCGTAGCTAGGAGAGAAATAGAAATCATAAAGCTTTTGAGGAGGAAAGCTTGGTTTATATGAGTATTAAAATATGTAAAAACTTCAATATGCAGCAGTTTCATTATTTCCCCCTTAGCCTCTTAAGAGTAAGAAGAATATTTTTGGATCTACAGTGTAATACCGAATTCTAATATAACCTTGTTTCCTTGCAAAGGTGTAAATAATAACAAAAAAACTCGAACAAAAGAACAATAAATTATGCAAAGAGTTTGTGGATTTCGCCTTGTTATTGGCCATGGACATGTATATGACTGACACAGAGGTACATGAGTTAATGAGCACAGCTGGATGGGTTTAGATGATGGTTAGTACTGTACATTTGATACAATTTGTACCTTTTCTTTCTTTAATTTTTTTTTATGGTGGCTTGATTATTGCATATGTTCATAATTTATTGTTATGTTGATTGTTTGTAGAGAGGAAAGGCACAGTTATTGGTGAAAAATAAAGGAATTTTAATTTAACTTATGAACTCCAGCCCCATCTGCTGATTCATGCATTCACAGCAAAGTGAATAAAGCAGAAACTAACAGGAGGCATCTATTAAGAATTTCCAAATTCATTAATGCCAAAACATAAAGATCAATAACTGTAAAATACAATTGTTTTTCTTTTTGTCGTATTTTCAATAAAACCAAACAAAACATGCCAGGTGTGTGTCCATTTTTGTGACATGCTAAGGCTCTGTACCAGCAAGCTTTAAGACACTACACCAAACATGACTTTTTTTTTTTTAAGTGTGAGAAACTGTTGTGATTTATTCTGTGCAGAATATTCTACCTACATCTAAACAATTCAGTGTCATAAGTGCAAAATTATGTAAAGTTCAGTAGAAGTACTGTAAAGTAAAAAAAAAAAAAAAGTAATGTCAAATGTTTGCTTTTTGCTTTTAAAACAAAAACATTTTATATATATTTGAAAATGTAATTCATAATGAATATTTCTGGAACAAGCTTTTTTTTTCACTTAAATAAATGAATGACTTTATTTACAGTCAACTTAATTATTCACCCCCTTTAAAAAGATTTATGGTATAGTATAAATATATATTATAATATTTAGAACATACAGGTGTTGTATAAAAATTTATTTTACATACACTTTTCTCATCCTTAGATATACTGGTCTTGAATACATATTTTGGCGGTACCAGGATTTACACACAAATGATTTGATGAATCTTTTGGATGGGGGTGGAGTCATCATAAAAGAAATCACTCCCATCAGGATAAAAAATAAATAAATATGATATCAGTCTGCATACATACAGTGTATCCTGAATCCTTTTAGTTGTAAAGAAAAACAGGCAAATGATAAAAGATTGAATACAAAAAGTATACAAAATCACACATTTTATTTAGCATTATTTTATACCTTTATTGTTTTTTGGGTGTGAACCGGGCACACAGTATAGCTGATTCCTTCATGTCAGACAAGGGTGCAAATAATGTAAACACAAGTAAAATTAGTCTAGCAGTGGCTGTAGACGTACCCAAAACTAGGGAATTTCCTTTTGTATTAATCATTTTTCTCATTATGAGTAATAAACAGAAGCAGTTAGAGTCCTCAAAGCCATGGCACTGATGCTGGTGCAGGTTGGGTGCATCTTTGTTGATTTGACACACAGATTGGTGTTTAAATCTTTCTCGATTCCTTTTTACTTTCTCACCAAATACTAAGTATTCATTAACAAAAAAAAAGGTGATAGTAGATATGGAATGGAATAATGGTCTGACCTTCACTAGATTTTTCCCAGTACACATTATCAGTTATATTTCAAATCAAATTTGCCACTAAAACCCAAAACTTCTGCCCCTTAAGACAAGTTCCCTTTCACATTCCACCATCTCTATATTGATTTTAGTTATAGATTTCCAACATAGAAACCGTGAGATGCTGAATATAATGGACGCAAGTTGTTCCAAAGAAAGTTAGTCTCTTCCACACGCTCACTGCGTTTGTGCTTACGCTTGGTTCAGTTATGTACAGTGAAATGATGACATATGCAATTGCTATACTTGCTAGTGCAGTTAAAGAAATATATACTGTCAATATCAAAATAATTAAAATCATATTATTTACACAGATTACAAAAAAGCGGTCCCCATCTCATGTAAGAGCCTGATCTCTGTTCCAGACAGCACCTTCAGCTGCAATTTCAGCGAGGAGGAGAGCAAAGTGCTGTAAAACTGAGGGAGTATTATTATGATGGGGAGGAAAGTGTTGTTTACACAAAAGACATCTGCTTGGATTCCAGACTGCAGCAATCAGGTCCCTGCGGCTCTGCAGCTTCATATAATCTCTCATTAAAAATGACCAATTTACTGTTACTGAACTGTTAGTTAGCTGCTCCATCCACAAAACCACCAGGAACATTCAGCAAGACTGGACCAAAGATACATGAAATCAGCGGATGAAAGTGTAAGGCTGACTTCTTTTAACTAAAAAAACTCAAAAACAAAACAAATAAATTAATGAAGTGATTCAATTCAAAGAATTCATTGTCAGTTCTGACAAACTACTCGCAATTCTTAGTTGGGCAACAAAGTCCACACTTTCCAAAATGGTTCAGATGAATTCCACACTCCACACTCTGAATCCTTATAAACCCTTCTTCTCTTTCTGCGCTCACCATCTTCACTCAGACCCTAGAAGGGGGAGTTGTGGGAGCAGACAGTCTCACTGGAACAGCCAGAAAAGTCTTCAGACTCAGGTTTAGATGTGAAGGAGGTGGGTATGGTGGGCTAATAGGGCCATTTTTTTGGAGAGATAGATAAAGGACCAGAGTGGAAAGTGGAGGCTACAGAACGGCTGGGTGGTGCAAGGCTCTGTGCTTACATTCTGGTGGCATCCTCATCTGAGAATCTGCCTCTCCTTATAAGAAGTGGTGGCCTAGATGAGGGACAGAGAAAGCATTTGAATTGTTATAGGCACGGCTTAATTAATTATGCCATAATATCATAAGATTGTATTTCATAATTTTGTGTTGCTAAATATGAGATGATGTGTAATTAAAAGCATTTTGTAATTTAAACCAATTGAGCTTAGAGCTGTGCACAGTCTTCAAAGCAAACAACAATTTCCCTGATTATTATTTTATTATTATTACATGCATATACATTCATTCATATAAATGATTAAAGGCAATTCAAAATTTTACAATTTTAAATTCGGTAATTTGGGAACCTTCTGTTTATAGTTTTACAAAGAATCTTTAAGGGTTTTCCCAAAAGAGCTAAAAAAAACCTTTAAATTTATATGTAAACCTGCAAACAAAGGAAAAGGTTTACAGCATCAAGCAAAAATCTAATTTGAAATAAATTAATTAATAAGCAGATGATAAAACATCCAGAGAGTTGTGTATTAAAAATATGGCACAGTACACAGGGTTCATTTGCACAGTGACGCAGCATCACAGGGACAAAGCAGTGCAGTAATACAACAAAACAGGTAAGAAGGAATCTGTTCTCAAACATTATGTACCTTATCCAGAACATCCCTGGGTGCTGATAGAAGTCCAGTGACCCTGATCTCTGGATGCCAAAGTCGTGGTTGAGCTATAAAGAGAAAAAACAAGTTCTCACACATAACACCCCAAGTCAGTTGAAAATAGTTTTAGGACATGCTCAGGCCACTGAAATTGAGATGTACAATATATCATTTACAACTAGTACAATGTATTACACCTCCTCTTTTTGATTCCTGTTATGCACCTTTACTGCATTTATTTTTAAACATTAAACCACATCCAATACTAAGGCAGTGCAGATTTAATTATTGACAGCATTCAACACGTCACAAAAACTATGTGCAGTGTGCAGGTTGGTGTTGACATTTTCCTTATTTTGTTTTTACAAATATAAATCTCTTAACAGAAACTTTGCCGAATTAATGATTATATTCGGTTTGAATATATTTATAAGAAATCTAAGATTATATGGCACAAAAAGTATTAGCATAAACATGAAAATATGAGCAATGAGCCTGTGATTTGATTTATAGCAGAAACTACTGCCTGAATTGATGTTATAGAAAATGAATTATCCCTCTTCTGAGAATCATGAAGAGCACAGTGGTGTAATTACTTGTAAGACATAATGTGATGTAATCATTTAATTCTTTCAAGTCACAGAGCTGTTGCGAGAGCAGGTCTCACCGTGAAAACATCCATTTCTGACATGGGGTTGCTGGGCTTGGGGCTTGTGTTAAAGTGCTTCTTGATCTTTCCTGCCACTGACAGCTGATGCTCATTCTCTGACAAACCCTCATCCTGTGAATGTAATGTGCAATCTTATATAGTGCAAATGAAAGATACCTGATATTTTACTAATGTGGGTGAGTTATGAATAAAAATTAATGAACAAGTCGGTGTTTTTTATTTTAAGCTCACATTTGTCACACAAAGTATAATGTCAAATCTAATGTCTGCTATTTACTGAATGATGTGTAAATAACCCCGGGTCCAAAAAGTTGGGATTCTGTGTACTGTAATTATATTTTTTAATTAAAAACAGAATGCAGTGATTTGCAATTTGCATTTTATTTACAACGGGACATAGAAACAAATCATATGTTTAAACTAAGGAAATGTAGCATTTTATGGAACATTTTGCATTGATGAAAGATTTTACATAAAAATTTAAAGTCATATTGAATTTGATGGCTGCTCAAGGGCTCAAAAAGTTGGGGCAGGGTCATATCTATCACTGTGTAGCATCTTCCATTCTTTTACCAATGACTGAGAGTTTTAGGAGAGGTACGTTTTCCCATTCATGTTTGATACAAAATTCAAGCTGCTCAACAGTCCTGAATCTTCTTTGTCATATATTTTGTTTCATGATGTGCCAAATGTTTTAAGTTAGTAAAAGGACTGTACGCAGGCTAGTTCAGCACTCAGGCTTTTCTACTACATAGCCATGCTGGTACAACATATGCAGTATGCGGTTTAGCATTGTCGTGATGAAATATCCAATATTGTCCCTTAAAGACATATCTGTATGGAAGCATAAAGGTTTCCATTAATGAATCATACTTGTTTTTGGAGCAGTGCTGCCTGAGGGCCCAAAGCTCCCAGACACCCCTTATAGATTTTTGCCCTTGTCCCATGCACACAGAGATTCCTCCAGATTCTCCTAATCTTTTGATGATAATATTCACTGCAAATAATGCTTCTAATCAAAGTTTTCACAATTTGATTTTGAGGAACATATTCAGAAATTGTTTCACAATTTGTAGTTGCAGTTTTTTGCAGATTGGTGAAAATATGTCCATGTTTAATTTTTAGAGGCTCTGTCTCTCCAAGATACTCTTTTTATACCCAATCATGTTACAGACATTTAGTCAATTAACCTATTAACTAACAATTAGTTGCAAAATGTTCTTTTGCCTTTTCTTGCAAATTAAAAATTACCTTCTTTTTAATAATTAGTTAAAATTATTTAATTATTATAACTTTTTTAAATTATGTTTACACACTTGACTTGTTACCCAAGTTTTATTATGAATAACATGTTTTTATGAGATTTGCAGATCATTGCATTTTGTTTTCACACTTTTTTTTAAATTGGGGTTGTATTTCTAGGCTTCTTTGACACAATGTCAACTGTTAAAAGCACTATACAAATGAAATTGAATTAAACTGAATTGAAATGATATATGTAAAAAAAACAACAGTTTTTTTTGGTTGTATTTTGCTACAGAGCAGTATCATCATAAGGTACTTACAGTCACCCAGGGATGTTCCAGCACCTGTAGAGCTGTATATCTCTGATCCACTTCCACCTGCAGCATGGATATAATCAGCTCCTTTACACCCACACCCACACCCACACCCACACACACACACACACACACACACAAACACACACACAAAGAAGAGAGGGGGTGGGGATTATCAGTGTGCATCTAAAACAGATTGCCGAGGTGTTCCTACAAGATTTTAATTATTAAATTCTTTAAACATAAGCATATATATTATAGTTAGTTTTATGCATCTGCATCTGATGGAATTTCTTTTATGCAATAACTCTTAAAAGTGATATATACTGTGCATTTAGATGCCCTAAAAAATTATTGAATGATGTAAGTGGTTTAAAAAAAAAGAAAATCACACACCTTGGCTGAGTCTGACACATTGTCCCAGTATGGGAGAGGGAATTCTAACTGACCCAGCAGAATCTGGTCAAACAGTGCTTCCTGGTCATCTGCACTCCTGTCAAAAGAGAGACAAATTGCAGAAAATCACAGTTAAAAATTAAGAACTAATGAATTGTAATACATCCAGAAAACATAAGGGGGCTGTGCTGCTCCTGCTGCCTTACTAACTCATGTCAATTACACTTCCTACACTGGCTAGCACACATCACACATCATAATTCTGTGAAACAGAAGGCCTACAAAACAACATCCAAAATAATTCAGATAACCAGCAATGCGCCACATTGAGTGCAAATTCTCAGCTTGGACACACCAGTCTGTCCACATTCACACATTTCAATCAGTTTGTATAATAGGAGTTAATATTGAGCTTTTTGAAAGATACAATAAGTCTGATAAATAATTAAAATCTCAGTATAAAATAATATAATGAACACTTCCTAATTTCTTCCAAATAAAACAGAACACAATAATCTCACCCTCGGAACGGTGGGAAGCCACACAGTAGTATGTATGTAATAACTCCAGCTGCCCAAATATCTACCTTAAGGCCATAGCTAGACAGAAAAAGAAGAAGTCATTAGTCTGAAAGGATATAATGATGCTGTACTGCTAAATACACTATATCATCACACCTACACAGACTTGAGAAGCGTTATCAGTGAGAAAAGTCTTACCCGGTCTCTGCAATAATCTCAGGTGCTACATAAGTGGGAGTCCCACAGACAGTGTAGAGTGGCCCATCCACCACTGTGGCCAAGCCAAAGTCTCCCAGCTTTAAAGACTTACTGCCGTCCTGGTGCTCGTACACCTGAATCAGTTTAAAGAGGACAGGTTTTACACTTCAAACAGGAATGTGACTTCAAAACCAAAGCCTAAGTGATATTTAAATATTCTTGTAAATATCTGAAACAATTCTGCCCTTTAAGCAGTAAACCCCTTTTGTGTTTTTTTGTTTAGTGAACTAGTTTGTCTTTTTGCTTAAACCTGAGGGTTTGACTTATGCTAAAGAAGAAAGACAGGCTGCTGTCATAAACACATCTCACGTTCATTACTCTGTTGGGTAATGTCTGAAAGGAGACATGGGGTGGGGGGCATTTGGATTAAGAATGGTATCAAAGTTTGTTTGTTTGTTTGTTTGTTTGTTTCTTTCTTTCTTTCTTTCTTTCGACTTCTCCCATTAGGGGTCGCCACAGCGGATCATCCGTATTAGTGATTCGCATATTCGATTTGGCACATGTTTTACGCTGGATGCCCTTCCTAACGCAACCCTCCCCATTTATCCGGGCTTGGGACCGGCACTAAGAGTAAACCGGCTTGTGCAACCCTAATGGCTGAACCCGGGCCGCGGTGGTGAGAGCGCCGAATCCTAGCCACTAGACCACCAGGGAACCAATGGTATCAAAGTTAGTAATACATGTAATTACTACCAACATAAGGTGAGTGCCAGTGACTCAGTGGCCAATTCACTTTGTGCTAATTAAATTTTACAGCCACAGTGGAGATGTGCCGACAATCATAAAAGCTATGGAACTAGTGAATAGTTAAGATCATTGACCATAATTCAAATCTTTATGTCATAAAAGCTAAGCCATGCTATTAATTTTGGTAAAAAATTTGAGCCTAATATACCCACATACAGTTCTCTGTGAATAATGTTCTAGCTGAATTGCATCATTTATGACCACTCTCTCTTTCTCTCTTAATCATTAACCCATGGTCCTAAAGCCAGGGTACACACACTCACACACTGAGAGTGACATGTGTTTGAAGCGATTTAGTCTTTGCACAGGGTGCAGTATGACTGTCAGTTTGTGAGTCATGTGTCACTTCCTCCCCTCTGACAGTGAGATCACACACTAGGCTCCAGGAAAAAAGAGGCAGGAAGGACAGAGCTGACAGTCAGTGAGTTGTCCACCTGATTTTTTTCTATTTAATTATTACTTTTCCAATTAATTCCCTCTAATTTATTTATTATTTCAATTATTTGTTTAAAGTGCACATGTTCAAATAGCTTTCAGATTAATTAAACAGTCCTCTTACCAAAAGGTTCTCTGGTTTAATATCTCTATGAACGATGTTAAGGCTGTGTAGATATTTAATAGCGTTGGCCAGATTATACAGCATGCCACTCGCATCTCTCTCTGTGTATCTGGTTGCAGAGGTAATAGCATCGAAGAGGTCGCCCCCCTGTGGACAAGCCAGACAATCACACAATTAGCACCTGCAAAGTTTCAAACCAACAGAAAACAGTCCATGTTTTTTTTTTTAACCATTCATATTTTATAACAAAGCTTATTTAGCAGGCACAAGATAATAAGTTTATTAGTTTGTACCTCACATTAACATTAACTTGCTGTTGATAAATAACATTAATAAGTAATATGTTACTGTGGCCTAAATTGTGAAAATCCCTTCACAGAGAGCGCTAAGTGGAGCAGGAGCTTTATATAGAGCAGTGCTGGACAAGCCAGCTGTACTGTAAGGACCAACAAAAGGAGACATTAAACAAAAAGGCCCTCGAAAATCTGTGTGCTCCTTTCTGTCCTGTTTCTCTAAATTTGCAGAGACTAGCATATAGATTGGGTAAAGCCTATATGTTGCCCTGAAATGCTAATCATAAAGTGTATATGTTTAGAAATAAATTATGGAAAAGGGACAAAAAGTGTTAATATTTCACACAACTAATTTAATTATTATAAACGTAATATTACATCTTGGATGTTACTTTTCAGTTGGTTCTTACCTACAGTAAAACTGAAAGATACACAATTTAGGCATTACATTATGATCACCTGAATAATATTGACTGGTCTGTGGCTATGCAGCTCAATACGAAACAAACTGTGATGGATTGTGTACTCTGAGACCTTTTTATAAGAACCAGCATTAACTTCTTTAGCAATTTGAGCTACAGTAGCTTGCCTGTTAATCTGACCACACAGACCAGCCTTCTCTCCCCACATGCATCAATGAGCTGTGTCTGCCCAGTTCATCACTTTTCCTTCCTTGGACCACTTTAGATAGATACTGACCACTGCAGACCCTGCAAGAGCTGCAGTTTTGGATATGCTCTGACCCAGTCGTCTAGCTTTAACAACAACCTCGTCAAATTTGCTAAAATCCTTATGCCACCTTATCCCACCCACTACTAGGTCCCATGATGAGGAGATAATCAGTGTTATTCACTTTACCTGTCTCAATGTTATAATGTCATAATGTTACACTTGATCAGTTTATGCATAGTGCAACATACACACCTTGACAAGTTCCATGACAAGGTAGAGCTCACTGTATGTGTCCATCTCCTCAATCAGCAGCACGATGTTGGGATGTTTAACTCTCCGCAGAATAGCCACCTCGTTCTGAATCATTTGCTCCTAAGAAAGAAAAGCAATTCGGAAATAAAACCTTAACCTAAACTCTGAAAAAACTTTGAGATTAGTGGAATATGTCTTTATAAATCTGAGAAGATATTTCTGTCAAGGCATCATGATGGCAAGAATATTTTGAATATTATACATAAAAAAACATGATTAGTACAGTAAAACCAGCAAATAGTGATTTTTTTTTTTTTACTGTGTCCTACTCACTTTTCCTCTGCATTTGCCTTTATTGATGATTTTCAGAGCATAGGCCCGGCCATTAGAGCGCTCCACACACTCGTGCACTACTGCAAAGTTGCCATCGCCGATTATTCGGCCCACTGAGTAGCGGTCAGAAATGGAGGCTGGGACTGCAGGAGCTGTGATCTCCTCCACAGGCTCAGCTAATCAGAATATAACAAGATACATAAAGACTTTTACATGGAAAAGAGGCATTACATCTAAATCATAAGCACACTTCATGGCAGACAGGTGATCTCACTGCATATCAACAGCTTGCAAATGCTGACATGTCTGCCTTTAAAGCATACTGTCATTGCACCACTGAGACTGTACATAAGAACCAAAAGAAAATATGATGTAATAAATGATGTTTATTATAAGATGGATCAAGCTATAATTTGTTAAATAATTCACTGCCTTTTTTTTATCTCAGAATTCTAAATGGTTTAAACATAGTTTTTGAACAGTAATGTGTAGAAATGGCACAAGTAGTCAAAGCCTCATACCATCACTGACAGCATTGTCCCCTTCATCCAGGATGCAGACCTTTGTCAGCGAGGTGGAAGAGCAGCTCTCTTCAGAGCCCTGAGAGAAGCAGAGCAGTGAAGATCATCTATTTGCACATAATTACAATGGGTGTTGGAAAATGGAAAAATGACATGACATCTATGTGGCAAATGTAAATTTCTAAAGCACTTTGCAGGCAGTTGGTTCACCTCAATATCTTTGCATTTACTTCTACAACTACTATTCTGTGGCTGTTCTTCCTACATCCATGTCACCACAGCTATTCTCACCTTTAAATCTAAGACTCAACACTGTGCTGAGGCAAAACCCTTGGGTGGCTCACTGGCTGGTTGTCATGACAGCAGTGAGGGAGCTGGAGAGAGACTAAGAACAGGCAAAGAGGATGCAAAATGGCTTTTTAACTCCAAGTTTTGGACCCTCGGGGTCAGTGATGAAAATTATTAGAAATGTACCATGATCTGTTATCGGTCATGTGACTGCTTTAGCAAACAGGATGAGCCCAGAGAACATCAATTCCAAAAAACTTTGAGACACTGTATAAAATAAAATAAAATTTGATTATGTATTCTATTTATTTCTCTAAACCTTCTTTAGGACAATGTCAATTGTTAGAATTTCTATATAAAATAAACTGAAATTAATTTTAATGGAAATCAGTGCATGGGCTCAGAAACACCTCCAGAAATCATTGAGTTCGTAGATCCACCACAAATGCAGGTTAAAGCTCTGTTATTCAAAAAAGAGTCCACATTAAAACATGATCCAGAAACGGTGCTCATTTTAAATAGACTGAGACAAAAACTGTCAAACGAATCAAAATTAATTATTTCCTTTGGAAACTATGGATACATATCTGAAAAGAACCCATCAGTGCTCAAGGGTATAAACAGGATTTAGATCAACATATGCTCCTATCCAGACATTGTCTTATTTTTATGGAAGGCCATAAAAAATCATTTGCAAATCATTAACTTGTTTTTTTTTTTACATGTTACACGGCATCCCAACTTTTTTGGAATTGTGGTTATATGTGAAGTCTGTTTGAGTGTATGTGTGTGTGTGTGTGTGTGTGTGTGTGTGTGAGAACAAGAGAGTGAAAAAAAGAGAGAGAAAGAAAGAGGGAGATGGACACAGAGAGAGGGTCAGAAAGGGAGGGAGAAAGAGAGAGAGAGAGAGAGAGAGAGAGAGAGAGAGAGAGAGAGAGAGAGAGAGAGAGAGAGAGAGAGAGAGAGAGAGGAAGAGCATGAGATAGACAGAGAGAGAGAGAGGAAGAGCATGAGAGGGTCAGAGAAAAGGAGAGAAATAGAGAGAGAGAAATAGAGAGAGAGAGAGAGAGAGAGAGAGAGAGAGAGAGAGAGAGAGAGAGAGAGTTACTATTAGTATTGCATTCTGTAACATTTCATTGAGAACACAAGCCATAGTAACAGCAATACAACTTTGTTGCTATGGAAACTGCAGGTCTGTCAGAGTGAGCAACTGTAATCTGTGTGTGAAAGCGAGTACATGCCCATACAAAACAATGTCCTGTTTCCTGTCTCTCTGTTTGCCAAATATGATTATTTCCTGTGCCTCTGTAGACAGTTATGAAAGAACCACTGAGCTCATTCTATGTGATATTACCTTTACTTGTATTTTGATAAACAGTATAGCTCATAAAGAATCTGATATCGGTTGTACCACAGCATGGCTGAATTCTCAATTATGATTTAGGTGTTTTAGAAATCCATGTTTATAAATAAATAAATAAATAAATAAATAAATAAATAAATAAATAAATAAACATTATAAAAAATTATAATTCCTGTCACCCTGAAGTTTATTTCACAAAACACAATTCCTTACTTCATATCACCTTCATTTTAAAGTTCAGACTTTACAATTCACTTCACAAACCTTATTGCTCATCTTTGTTTCTTCATTTCTCTCCCGAGCCCAGAGATTATTTATTTTAATCCAGTCAGAACATCCAGTAATCCACTAAACCATGATTTGCATCATGTACTGTTTGTAATAAGCCTCAAAAGATTTTGTCAGAATTTCACTCAAACTTCATGACTTTAGCGTAACAACAATTAAAAGAGAAACCTTTACTTGATTTTATTATTGGATATGACCAATACTGTGATTGTTGGGATTTCCGTTTTTAGGATAAACCACAATATTTGCTACAATAACGAGTAATTTTCCAGTCTTCTTTGAAAAAAGCACATAGAGAAAGCAAACATTGGACTAGAGAAACTTGCATACACATGAAATATACCACACCAATATAATAAGATATACAACACAAAAGCAAAAAGACAGAATTGTTAGGAATAAAAACAGGAATAAATGATGTGATAAAACAGCACACAATCCAAATTACTTCATGAAAACAAATGAAGACAAATTAATATACAGAAGTAAATGCACAAAACAAATACAGCTATCACATGTAACTAAGTTGTGTGAGAAAAAAAAGGGCAAAAAAAAATGTCAATGACCACTTATCTCACATGTGCAGTGTGATGTTTCTCATGATACTGTAAAAACTAACAAAACCATAAAAACATGCATGAAATTACCTTTTCTTTATACACAGATGGCAGATGCACATGTATTTTTTTGAAAAAACACACACACACACACACACACACACAAATAAAATGACAATTTTTAAAATCAATTACTGTAAAATGAATGACAAGAAACTTACACACAAATGAGAGGAGCATGCAACTCAACAGACAGTAATGTGGTTTATTTCACTGATCGAATTAACAGAATACATTAGAAGGGATAACCAAAGATGTGCCATCATTATAACTGATTACAAATAAAGTGAATGGGAAATAAAATCTGAACTGTAAATAACCGCTCCGGAATGCGTACCAAACTGAAACAGAACCTGCTTTTATACATAATTTGCATATTGTTGGTGAAATGATTAAAAGAACTTTGCCTCACTCCATCCTACATTACTTGCACTATTGCCCTCTACTCTTCCTTACATATCTATTTTTTCATTCATCAGATGTTGCTGTAACAGTTTCCACTTCAAACAGTTAATAGTTAATTTGTGAGAATTCCACTTAAATTACTATTATCAATTAAAATGTTAAATGTAATGTTAAATGTATAAAATCAATATGTCTTTTGCATTCTTCCTTCACTTATATTAGCATAAGCATGATTAATACATGTGTATAAATAGTTCAGTGCTGAGCATAAATTCAGTGTTGGTTCAGATCAAATAAACTGATGTGTATAGCAAATGAGCAGATGTGGAGAATCAGTATTATGCATAATGTATTCAACAACAAAAGAATCACTAAATACCATTAGCATAGAACCACAGTTTAAGTAAAGGAACAAAGATTTTTTTTAAAAAGTAGGAGTATTAAAACTAAGCATAAATGCCAGAGGCCATGCAAAATTTAAGGCTCAGCTCAGTGTCTGACTCTCAAATAACAAAACAGGAACATTCAGTACTGAAGTCAACGCATTAATGCAGGAACGCTTTTCATCTTCCTTACCCCATTCACAAAATGTGAGCTTTTTTTCATACTGTGACCTACTTATATGGCAGACAGCTGTGAAGCCATCAAGATTCTGTCTTTCTTAGAGTCGATCATCAGACTGCTTAAATCTGTCCTCTGGAGATGTGGAGAACTGTGTAAAGCATTCCTCCTCAGATTAAAGTACACTGAGATCATCCTGCTTCGAGCGCTCTTCCAGTGATAACTGACTGGTGCGGATATGTGCAGTGAATATGAAACAGGGTGGGATGAACTCAGAGAGTAATTTTTTTATCTCGGGGAATGACTCAGTTTTAGGATAATCCGATGTTAGTTGTTTTATCATTCAGCAGCAGCTGTGCCACAAATTCTCCTGTCTAAGTTTCCTACCGTATACACGCAGCTCATGAAAAGACTAAGTTCCAGACACTCCATGAAATACTTCTGGCTACAGTACAAAATGTCAGTCTTTTACTCACCCTCCAATCTAAATGACAACTTTTTTACACTACCACATACTGGCACCACATGAAAAAAGCGAAACATTGCCAGGATGAGCCAGAAATCAAAAATCTATACACACACACACACACACACACACACACACACACACACGCAACAAGGGCACAGTTTTACTGTTTTGGATAAAGTGAAGAGGGAGCGATAAAGAGAGAGAGAGAGAGAGAGAGAGAGAGAGAGAGAGAGAGAGAGAGAGAGAGAGCGAAAGAGCGAAAGAGCGAGAGAGAGAGAGCAAGAGAGAGAGAGCGAGAGAGAGAGAGAGAGATTTTTGTTAATTACATAATTACATGGTTGGTGACAGGTCTTGATTGACCATGGGCACACTATCCCTACCTCCTCATTAACTGATGCAGCAGGATTTGGAACACTTCAATGTGGTTACACACATCTTTAGCCCCTTACAACACAAACCAAAGAAAATAAATGTGGACAGTAAAACCCGAACTCCCACTGAGTTGCATGCTCATTCAATGACCAAAATGTACACTCTATTTCCAACAGTAGACAGTGTGTCTACTCATCATTACAAAACTACTAAAAGGCAGAGGTTGCTTTCCATAAACAAATCTACTGGGCTTTCACACATGGCTCTGGTGGCCAAATAAGTATGAGTGTGTGACAACGTTCAGGTGATTCCCCATTGTTAGATATCCCATTGCTATTTTCCCTCTGAGCGAGTGTGTGGAGTTAGGCTGCATGTTTGGTGCCTGCCCTGTCCTTCTCCTGAGAACACATAAGGAGTGCGTTACCAATGGCTGGAACAGGGAAGGCTGTCTAAAGGAATTAATAATCCACAAAAAAATAATCCAACATGGAAATAAAAATGAACATAAAATAAAATAGGATCGAGGCAGATTTAACTAAGCATGAGTTGTATGATGGTGCATAAGTGTATGCAAAATAATGTATTTACCTTTTTAAGGCTTCCCTGACTGGCTGGAGTTGGACTGGGTGATTTCATACAGTTTACTGTAGACAGCTGGCTGGCTGGAGTCCCATTCACTACGAGCAAATAAGAAACACAGTTGGTTTTATCAGCCAATAAATAAGATTCAGGAAATCTGACTTGTTGACACTGAAACATTAATAGTACAATACAAACAATGGCCACTGAATTAAAGCAACATAAACAAACATATCCTGGATTTGGAGGAGGTGAAGCAAACACAATGTTACAGTGTAGAAACACATAGAATAGCCAGTATACATCTTTATTTCTAATGCACTCTTATGGACAACTTTTCTATAATATGACACTGTAGCCTTACACTAAATCCTTCCAATAATATAGTGCTCTAGGCCTGAACCTGGCTCCAGGAAAGCAGCTGCATGTATAAGGAGCTGTGGGATAAGAAGACATCACCCACACAGTTTTGCCCACACATCTTCCTCCCACACTTGGACATCAATCCATCCCTCCCACTAAACATTCCCTGCTAAACACAGAAGCAGGAAAACTATAAAGTAAAACATGCTTCCACATTTTATTTCATACACAGCTTGCAAAATTATCTATTAGCATTTAGATTAATCACTGCTACACTGGGACAGATGATTTTACCTTTTGACCCACTGGTCACAACAAACAAGAATGCAAAAACAATAGCCAATCGATTAGCAGAGATTATACTAAAGGATATGACAATATAATGCTGACTGTCGGATCTTGCACATGAATTCCAAACACAAATTAATGCACATGACTTGGCAACAGAATCTTACTGAGAGTAGACTGGGTTATCAAGAGGATGTGAGTATCAGAGTAGTGTCGGGTTTCACAGCACACAAGCTCTTGTGCAATTTTTTTTACAGGCAAAAAGAAAATTACAATGAGCAAAAAATCTAACAAAACATGAAGGTAGGGGCAACATCTAAGTACAGGGACATCTCATGATGTAATTCATCATTCATGCATCCGTTTTTATATTTGAAACACTTTTAAAAATCCGGATTTCAAATTAAGCACTAAAATATGAAAGATCAACCATATGCAGCAGAGGATCACATCTGACAGCTAAAAGAAAGCAGTTGGGAAATGACACTTACAAATTGTATAGATTGTCTTAAACGATTACCAGTACAGTCGTTAATTCCTACTGCCTATATTGAATACCTGACCAACGCTTCAATAAACCGTTCAAACACTGGAGAGCCCAAAAAAGCATTCTTCGACAAGAAAATCCATGCAGCGCAGGTGATCTCCTACCTTCGTATTGCAGCATACCGGAGTCAGACACAGTGCAGGTTAATCCGAAAGGCAGGAGGAAGCGGCGCACACTTTCTGAGCGCTCGAGCGCTTCGGCTGCAATTAGAATGAATGAACGAAAGGGGCGGAGCGCCAGCGCGAGCGCTAGCGGTCGACTGTAGGCGGGCGGTCTGCGAGCGTAGTCGCTGACGAGAAGCCGCGCGCATGCGCAAGACACCCCACCGTAGTGGGTGGCGCGGGCGTGGATCGTTGTAGAGGAGATCTGAATTTTGTCACTGACAGACGGTCTGCGGTGGTGAAGCGATTAGGAGAGAAGCAAAAAAACTCACAAACAAACGCCGTAATTAAACATACGCAGGCGTTTGGTGTGTACACCATATTTTTTCCTTGAAGTGGTAAACAGATTACGAACACACGAGTAACTATAATTCACGTCAGGATGGAAGTATGAAATAAGCAGTGTGTATCAGGCTACACGTCAACGTTTCTCTCATACGGTAACATGAGCCACGTGAAAACTAGGCGACTAATACAAGTACTGCTGTTAGTGAACAGGACAATGCTGGGGTTCTACTGTGTTCTTTTGACTCATGCACCTTTTGAAAGGCTTAAAAAGTAAACAGATCCAGATAATTATTAGGGGAAATGTAAGGGGCAGTTGGCACGAGAGGCCTACAGCTCACCTGTTATATTCCAAAATAAATTACATGTAATTAAATGTAACTAATTTTTTTTTAAACTAAACATTTTCTTTCTGATCTCCGTTATAAATATTAATTCTCTAAGATTCTGATCGTTTTTATTGTCAAAATTGCAGAGTTCGGCTGAGATTAAGTAAGTAAAGCACAAAAGGTGTGATGTGTGAAAGATATTTAGTCTTGTTGCTATCGATAAAACTAAACTAAAAAAAAATAAAAAATAAAAAATAGCAAAAAAAGGCAGCCATTACCCCTGCCGCAATGATCAGGGCATGTGAGAGCCCAAGTACTGATGACTCTCCCATTCCTCCTACTGGTGTCTATCTCTAACAAAATTTACAGTTGGCATGAAAACCTTACAAATATTTGCTTTACAATTACAACTTCTATTTTTACAATATATTAATAGATGCCATTGTCCAGAAGGATAGGCATATGGGTTTCATTTATAAATAAAGGCAATAGTATGCAATGTATATTTTCATTTTTGAATGATTTAACATCCAAACAATATTTGCATCAAGAGCTGTTAAAAGATTTTTCTGAAAATTTAATCAGATATATTTCTACCAAGTGATAATGAAAATCAGACTTAAATCCTATTCACAGACTACACTAAAAACAGCTAAATCCATGGAGTAAATCATGTCTCATCTAGGCTATACTGAATGTGCGTAACGAATGCAATATTAAATATGAATAATAGCCTTGCCTAATCAAACCAAGTTAATGAGAATTTAATCATTTAATTTCTTCAAACTTGTGTGAGTAAATCTAGTCTGTCCAGTGCCTCAATAAGCCTTGATCTTTATTTATAATTTGTTTTACTTTAAACTGCATAATGTATTTTAAACCTTGTTTTTACTGCGCATTTTTGTCAGTTTATGATGCAGCATGGGCTCTATTTTTATTTATTTATTTATTGAATGCTGGTCAATGTTTAAGACTTGAATTTGTAATCAATCAGAAAATATGACTTTTGAGATAAGGTTATAATGTGGTTTTCAGCCTTCATTGAGGTGCTAATTTCAAATAGAGAACTGCATGTATGTGTAAGTGTGTGAATGGCAACGCAAAGAGAAACAGGGGGTGAAATACACTCATGGGCACCATCTGTGGCACCATGTTAATGTGATGCAAGTGATGCATTCGTAGTCAGACTGCACTATGTTATTTTGGTTCATTGCTTCAGCACTTTCTCAAAGCAGCTTGCAATGAAAGCCTATAAAAGAGCTAATCCCTGTCACCCCCTTTCCCCCCACAGAATGAGTCTTGTAGAACTGCATGGCCATCTGGAGTGTCTTCCAGGATGGGCTAAGCCTCAATTAGGTTGAAAAGTTAATTGGTTAACAAACATCTAAAAAGTGGATAATGTTTAACAACATTTAACAACTTCAAACATTTTGCCAATTGAATTGTTCATGAGAAAGCCAGATTTGTGCTTCAGCCAGTCAGATTTGGAGAGCTGGCTGAAGACCAATCTTTGATCAGCAAGTCTGAACAAATGTTTCTTTTGGTTAAGGCAAAACCTTAGAAGTATCTATTGTGAGCTGTTTACTGTACGCAAAGACTTTTTGTATTAATGGGTAAATATTTTTTCTAAAGATAAGATCAGTGCCAAACATGGCCCTGTCCTAATTATTTTTTAAACATGTTGGAGATAACAAATTCAAAATTAAGTTTTTAAAAATGTTTTATTAGAATGCTAAATTTCCTAAGTTTAAATATGTTATGTTTCTTTTGTGTACAAAATAAGGTTTCATGAGATTTGCAAATCAATTTACCAATTGCAGTCTATTTTTAATTACATTTTAGACAGCATGTCAACTTTTTGGGATTTAGGATTATGTAAATGAGTGAATGGCAAAGCTGTCATCAACAATCAAACCTATAAAACATTCTTTCTGTTTTGTACATGATTTCATAATTTTTTTTTTTTTTTAGTATTCTTCAGTATGAATGTACAATGTTAAAAATAATAAAAATAAAAAAAGGGTGTCTAATCCTTTGATTGGTTCTGTGTGTATATATAAACAAAAGTATTAGGACACCCGACCATTACACCAACAGGCACTGTAATGACATTACATCTAAATACATAATGCTAATATGGAGTTAATCCCCCTTTTCTGCTATAACAGCTTTTATTTACTCTAATAAGCTTTCCACAACAATTTATATTTGTTTCTTTTGGAATTCTTCGGCCATTTGGAACATATGTGATGTCAGACTTTATGAGGTCTGTCGTTTTGTGGCTAAGTTGATGCTGTTCCTAAACGCTTACTCTTTCCAATAATACCACCTACATTTGGCTGTGGAATATCTAGCTTTGATGTAATTTTATTGCAAAGCTGAACTGAATTATTGCAAAGCTGGCATCCTATTACAGTTTCACCTGAATCCACTGAGCTCTTCAAAATGACCCAGGCTAGGAGCATGAATTACAGTATGCCTGTGGCAATGGGTCTGACTGAAACACCTGAATTCAAAAATTAAGAGGTGTGTCTCAATACTTCTGTCAATATAGTGCACATATATGCAACCCACTGAAGATATCTGTTAATTTTGCTTTAGTATTTTGCTGTGTGCGCACACCTTGTTGAAAGTTTCCTATCCAGCCAAGTCAAGTCCCTTCATATCTCTGAATTAGAAGTACTTAGCAAGCATCACGATGTCATAATTTGTTTAATTAAGAACTCGTACTGTAATTCATAAAAAAAAAAAATTCTGAGTTTTAATTGCCCCAATCACCAGGCTCCACACTGTGAGGGCAGGTAGTAGGCTCTCTACCTCTATTATGGTGCTTTTTTTATATCCATTATCTGTCTGCAATTCATCCATCAGTCATCCATCATGCTTTTTTTCCTACCTTCATGGTGATGGTGATGGATTGTTGTGCACCCTAATTTTTAACACCATCATAATTTATATATATATATATATATATATATATATATATATATATATATATATATATATATATATATATATAATTGTATTTAATGGCTGTTTTACACATTGCCTTAAAGTAAATGCAATAATTATGTAGTTGCCTATATTTTATATGTGTAATGGATATTTAAGGAATTTCCTGTCCTGCCATAATAAGCTGCAATAAAACATATAAAATCAGACAGGGGAGTGAGATTCTTCAACAGCTGTTCTATGCCATGGTGAATTTTGGATCTAATGAAATTTCTATTTGGGGAGCAACTGTATGACCTACAACAGAGCTCCAGAGAAAAGTGCACAGACCAACACACTGTTACCAAGTGGATTCTGCAGAAACAAAAGACAGAACTGTTGTGAGAAATAAAAAAAATAGAAAGACTGTGTGTCTTTTAATGGAATTCTAAAATACTATTTGATTTTTATAAGATTTATTTTAATTTATCGGAACACAACAACAGAAATAAAATAAAGACACAGGGTTTAAAGCAGAGTTCCTATGTCACTATTTTATTTTTAAATAGGCTTAAATATAGTCATACTCTATAGCATTCATATTCTGCATATTCAGATTGCCTCTATTTAAGTAAGACTATGCAACCATGTGACTAGCCAACATTAGAAGACAAGCATGACAAAAATAGCAGGACCAGAATAAAAAAAACAAATAATTATTTTACCAAGAAATTCAAACCACCACATATCCAAAGCCAAGGACTATGTATATTTAAGATTGGGTAAAGGGATGCTGTATGCACATATCTCTTTTGAGACATGAGTAAACTGTTTGTCTTCTCCAGTGTGTAATAAGATGTGATTTAGCAGTGGATTATAATGATTGAAGCTCCCGGCTCACCTGTGTGGCAGAGTCGCTCCATAATAATTTTCACCGAGAGCTCAGCACAAGCAAATCCCAAGTAGAATTTGGTGCACTAATTAAAGCGTAACATTCTAACAATTACTCTGGGTCATAAAAAAGTTAATTTGACCAAGGTGAACTTATATCACTGACAGCTCATTGACTAAGTTTCTCAGCCAATGATCAGAAAATGAGTTAAAATCACAAGATGGACAGAAAACTACTATTGTTTTATGAATTTTTAATTATCCTAATGACTTAATCCTGTGATAGGATTTTATGTTGTCACCACTGTAAGTTGCTGTAAGAAGTCGAGTCTGTAAGTTGATTAAAATAAATATGTGGATCCTTGAGTTGGTCTCAGCTGTTTTATTATAATGGCAGTCCACACAGTGTTTTAAGAGAAAGAAACTGTGGATTTTATATAAGGAGCTGATGTTAGCGCATCTGAGTGGATGTAACACCTGCTTCTGAGATGAAATTTAATGAAAGAGGTGAAGGGGTGAAAGCTGCAGATGAAAAATAGACAAATAGCAATCATTTATTCCCAGAGAGCACTTATGAGTGTCTGCAAACAGATGTGGAATTTTTAGAAATCATCAGCAAAGTATGTTTTTATGTTGTACTTGGGGAGGGAGGGGGAGCTGGCTGCTCTCCTTCGTACACCAGACTGCTAAACTTAGCCTGATTATAGAAACATCACTGACGGAGTTGGTTATATAAACTGCGTGTGAGGCGCTGTTCTTCTAACAGTCTATGTATTTTGGCTTTTTAAAGGAGTATAAACACATATGTATTGTATATCTCTATCGCCACCTGATTCTATAGATAGTGATGCATATTGACAAAAAAATATATATCTTTTTAGTGCAAAATGCATGCACTGGGATGTTATTTCCACAAGCACTCTTGCCTTCACAGAAGCGTGTTGCTTTAGGAACATTTTCCTCTTGTTTTTTCCCCCACATTAACATTCTGAAAATGTGCTTTTGGTACGCTGAGGCTTTCAGCACAACACCAAGCTTGTACTTCACTCACGCTGAGTGTCTGTAAACTAATGATTTGTCTGGTGGGACAAACCAATCTGATAAGCATGCGATGAGCGGAGCTCAGTAAACTGAGCCGGAAGCTCCCCTGCCAAACAGGAAGTTGTGTCCTTATATGGGCATCACCATTGTCTCCAAGGCAGCAGCTTCCTTGGACTGTATCACCATGACAACCCCTCTGACCAGACTAAGCCTCTTCAGCTGGCATAGTTTAAACCAATCATATCAAAGTCATTTCCAGCAGTGGAGAGCAAATAAATAAAACACACCTTCCTTCTAGATCTCTCTGTTTCACACACGATCACACACATGATCATAGACACACACACAAACACACACCAGATGATTAGATAGAGATAGATAGATAGATAGAAAGATAGATAGAAAGATAGATAGATAGATAGATAGATAGATAGATAGATAGATAGATAGATAGATAGATAGATAGATAGATAGATAGATAGATAGATAGATAGATAGATAGATAGATAGATAGATAGACAGACAGACAGACAGACAGACAGACAGACAGACAGACAGACAGACAGACAGACAGACAGACAGACAGACAAACAGGTAGGTAGGTAGGTAGGTAGGTAGGTAGGTAGGTAGGTAGATTCCAGTAGAGTATAAAGGGGATTTGTCAGTATGCGTTTTATTGATTTTCAGTGACCTTTTATTTAAAAGGGGCCAATGGACCCAAACCCCAGCAAAATGCCCTCCACTGCATAACAGACCCACCACTTTATTAAAGTTCTCATAAGCACACAGACAGACACACACATATATATTATACAAAGAGATTATTACTCTATTTAGTGCAAAAGTTCTCTGCAAGATTGAGTCACTGCCCCACCCCTTTACTTTCTCTCTCTCTCTCTCTCTCTCTCTCTCTCTCTCTCTCTCTCTCTCTCTCTCTCTCTCTCTTTTCCCCTGTGTTTGTCTGTCTGACTCACTGTCTACCTCTGTTTACTGTCCCTCATCTGTCCCTTATCATCATGTGTTCACAGTCTTCAATCCTTTTCTTCACTCTAGTTTTTTTCAACATCACCTTCTTCCTCCCCTACAATTCTTGTGAATAACAAAGTCATAAACTGATGCAATCCTGCAATCCTGCCCAGAGACATCTGCAGCCATGCTGCCTGAGTTGCCAGACGCCGACAGCTTCTTATTTGCTGCAATATTTGTGCATTAGTAATGAGCGTAAGGTGTATGTGAGGGTAACGATATGAATCACCATCTTAGCAGAAAATCAATTCCAAGTTTTCTCAGATAGCTGGGGGGATTTTAATCTAAACTTGCTCTGAGTTTATTCACTCATCTTCAGTAACTGCTTTATAGTAGTCAGTGTTGCAGATCCGGAGCCTTTACATTGAAACACTGTGTACTAGTAAGAAATAAACCCTCAGTACATTGTGGAGCACCATACACACACATTTATACCTACTTTAGCTTTAGCAACCACCTACCCATGTTACCTATGTGTTCTTGAGAACCCAGAAGAAACCTACAGAAGAAAAATATGTGATACTCCACAGAGAGTAAATGAACTGTGTTAATGTAGATTTCCTTTCAATTGCTAATAGTAGCTAATTATCCTCTTTTGCAAAACAGCTATCAAAAAGGGAGACCAAAGGCGAACACATAATACTGCTCATGTAAATTTAGTGAGCAGCAGGATGTGCATAGCCACACTTACACGCCCCCGTCCATATACTTATGCTCACAGACATCCATGTTGGGTAAGCATTACTCTGATCAACAGAAAAAAGATCAAAAACACCTGTCCCATGCAGTGAGCAAGACCATATGTACACTTTTTTACTCTCAAAAATTATTTACATATACATAAATACTACTTTAACATAACATGTTTTCCAGACTTGTATGAAAATTCAAAAAAGTCAAAAATATAACTGCATTTCAAGTTTTGAGCAAAAAAAAACATAATTGGAAAGAATCATTTAAGCCTGAAAGCTGAGCTTTTATTTTAGATAGAATAATATTGTCTAAACAAACCCTTATTATATTTGCAAGTGTTTGTAAATTGAAAACAATGGAATTTATGTCATCTTTTTCCAAACTAAATGTCTCTTTGATAGCCTCCCTGACTGTCTACTTGTCTTTTAGTCAATTTTGGAGAGGCATGTGATTTGTCAGATAAAAGTGAGCAAATGTGAAGGAAAGCATACAAAAATATTTTAGAGTTCAGGTTATAATTTTTTACAGGTTATAATATAGAATTTTTGGGTGGGGAGACTGGACATGATTTTTTTAATTTTATTATAATTAAATTTATTACAAAACAAAATCTGCCGTTTTAACAAGATGTGTTGAGTTTTATATCCATTGTATATAATGAACTGGGGTTTGGCATTGCATATGCGTGTATATTACCTGAGGGTGACTTGCCGCATCTGGAGGGTGTCACATTCCTGGGAGATACTCTACTTACAAGACTCTTTCCACAAGATGATGATTTTATCAGTCTGCATTCTGTTATTTGAGAAAAACAAATAAAAGGACACAATTATTAGGTTAATGACAGTGAACAAGACACAGCACCTACACACATATAAGTCTTATACAATTGTAGTGGAGGATTGAAACTCATGTCATTATATGCCCTCGGTTGATCTACTGATTAAAGTGGTTCAGAGTGCTGCTTAACATACATTCAAATTTTATAGCTATATAACTACACTGAAGTCACGTGTGAACATATAAGTGTTCAAGACATAGAATATTATTTAAATATTTTTTACTCACCAATACCAATATTCAGTGATTTATCATGATCTGTGGAGAAAACTACTTCTATCAGGAGAGAAAGGTTTCATCACCAGATGATTTGCAATGACCATGGCAGCATGCTAGTACAGAAGGGAGCTGGTAGTTGGCTATAAATTGCTCCTATTTGTGTGAATAAGTGTATAAATGTGCATGTGCATGGTGTCCTGTAATCGGCTGCGGTGTATTCCCACTTCACGCTTAGTGGTCCTGGAATAGGATCTGGATTCATGATGACCCTGACTTAAATAAACTACTGAAGATAAAAGAATAAATGAATCAATTAAAAAATATTTGTTTTTAGAATATTCCATACTCATTATAAAGGGTGCCATCAATCTCTGCTTTTGCCTCTTTTCCATTTCCATCATTTTCAGCTCCTTATTTCAAATACACAGACTATTACATCTTTAGACTAATAAAAATGTGTCGATGTGCTGAGCCGTGTGTGTGTGTGTGTTTGTGAATATTAACATATATGCATACATGTTATTTTGTTATTGTGTATTTTTCTCATTTTTAGGCAATATTTTACTATTTAATATTTCCAAAATTCTAATATTTGTATTTCAATATTTTCAACTTCAAATCATACAGTGAGGAAAATAAGTATTTGAACACCCTGCTATTTTGCAAGTTCTCCCACTTAGAAATCATGGAGGGGTCTGAAATTGTCATCGTAGGTGCATGTCCACTGTGAGAGACATAATCTAAAAAAAAAAATCCAGAAATCACAATATATGATTTTTAAACTATTTATTTGTATGATACAGCTGCAAATAAGTATTTGAACACCTGTCTATCAGCTAGAATTCTGACCCTCAAAGACCTGTTAGTCTGCCTTTAAATTGTCCACCTTTATTATCCTAAATTAGATGCACCTGTTTGAGGTCGTTAGCTGCATAAAGACACCTGTCCACCCCATACAATCAGTAAGAATCCAACTACTAACATGGCCAAGACCAAAGAGCTGTCCAAAGACACTAGAGACAAAATTGTACACCTCCACAAGGCTGGAAAGGGCTACAGGGAAATTCCCAAGCAGCTTGGTGAAAAAAGGTCCACTGTTGGAGCAATCATTAGAAAATGGAAGAAGCTAAACGTGACTGTCAATCTCCCTCGGACTGGGCCTCAATGCAAGATCTCACCTCGTGGGGTCTCAATGATCCTACGGAAGGTGAGAAATCAGCCCAGAACGACACGGGAGGAGCTGGTCAATGACCTTAAAAGAGCTGGGACCACCGTTTCCAAGGTTACTGTTGGTAAAACACTAAGACGTCATGGTTTGAAGTCATGCATGGCATGGAAGGTTCCCCTGCTTAAACCAGCACATGTCCAGGCAACTCTTAAGTTTGCCAATGATCATTTGGATGATCCAGAGGAGTCATGGGAGAAAGTCATGTGGTCAGATGAGACCAAAATAGAACTTTTGGGTCATAATTCCACTAAACGTGTTTGGAGGAAGAAGAATGATGAGTACCATCCCAAGAACACCATCCCTACTGTGAAGCATGGGGGTGGTAGCATCATGCTTTGGGGGTGTTTTTCTGCACATGGGACAGGGCGACTGCACTGTATTAAGGAGAGGATGACCGGGCCATGTATTGCGAGATTTTGGGGAACAACCTCTTTCCCTCAGATATAGCATTGAAAATGGGTCGAGGCTGGGTCTTCCAACATGACAATAACCCGAAGCACACAGCCAGGATAACCAAGGAGTGGCTCTGTAAGAAGCATATCAAGATTCTGGCATGGCCTAGCCAGTCTCCAGACCTAAACTTAATAGAGAATCTTTAAAGGGAGCTCAAACTCCGTGTTTCTAAGCGACAGGCCAGAAACCTGACTGATCTAGAGAAGATCTGTGTGGAGGAGTGGGCAAAATCCCTCCTGCAGTGTGTGCAAACCTGGTGAAAAACTACAGGAAACGTTTGACCACTGTAATTGCAAACAAAGGCTACTGTACCAAATATTAACATTGACTTTCTCAGGTGTTCAAATACTTATTTGCAGCTGTATCATACAAATAAATAGTTAAAAAATCATACATTGTGATTTCTGAATTTTTTTTTTTAGATTATGTCTCTCACAGTGGACATGCACCTACAATGACAATTTCAGACCCCTCCATGATTTCTAAGTGGGAGAACTTGCAAAATCGCAGGGTGTTCAAATACTTATTTTCCTCACTGTATATATTTAGAGGAATTATATAAATGCCACATTATTCTGCTGTTTATGCAATACAGTGGCCAAAAAAAGTTTGATCACATAACCCTATCCAGGGTATCCGAGCTGTTAATATTATTAGCGCTGTTAATGTTGTTGATGTTGTTGTTAACGTTGTTGATGTGAACTGCATCTTTGGGTTTGTGTTTAAATTCCAAAGAGCAAATCTACATACAGTACAATATATACAATTAGAATTTTATTACATTATGGTTCATATTTTTTTTTCAAATATCATTCCACTTTATACCAATTTTAGCTTTGTTTATTGCAATTGATTTGTTTTTCCCACTTGGCATTTTCAGCAAAAAGTGATGAATTCAGATGAGCATGCATTAAGTTTGCAACACTGTGTAAGACAGAAAATGTCACAGTCAATTAAGATAGCATTGAGTCATTCCAGACTTCTGATTTAACTCTTCAATGAAGTTGCTATTCATTTTAAAACCTGCATTTAAACTGTTACACTTATGTGCATGAACATCATCAGTTAGGAAAATAAGTATTTGAACACCCTGCTATTTTGCAAGTTCTCCCACTTAGAAATCATAGAGGGGTCTGAAATTGTCATCGTAGGTGCATGTCCACTGTGAGAGACATAATCTAAAAAAAAAAATCCAGAAAACACTATGTATGATTTTTTTAAACTATTTATTTGTATGATACAGCTGCAAATAAGTATTTGAACACCTGAGAAAGTCAATGTTAATATTTGGTACAGTAGCCTTTGTTTGCAATTACAGAGGTCAAACGTTTCCTGTAGTTTTTCACCAGGTTTGCACACACTGCAGGAGGGATTTTGGCCCACTCCTCCACACAGATCTTCTCTAGATCAGTCAGGTATCTGGCCTGTCGCTGAGAAACACAGAGTTTGAGCTCCCTCCAAAGATTCTCTATTGGGTTTAGGTCTGGAGACTGGCTAGGCCATGCCAGAACCTTGATATGCTTCTTACAGAGCCACTCCTTGGTTATCCTGGCTGTGTCCTTCGAGTCATTGTCATCTTGGAAGACCCAGCCTTGACCCATCTTCAATGCTCTAACTGAGGGAAGGAGGTTGTTCCCAAAAATCTCGCAATACATGGCCCCGGTCATCCTCTCCTTAATACAGTGCAGTCGCCCTGTCCCATGTGCAGAAAAACACCCCCAAAGCATGATGCTACCACCCCCATGCTTCACAGTAAGGATGGTGTTCTTGGGATGGTACTCATAATTTTTCTTCCTCCAAACACGTTTAGTGGAATTATGACCCAAAAGTTTTATTTTGGTCTCATCTGACCACATGACTTTCTCCCATAACTCCTCTGGATCATCCAAATGGTCATTGGCAAACTTAAGACATGCCTGGACACGTGTTGGTTTAAGCAGGGGAACCTTCCGTGCCATGCATGATTTCAAATCATGACGTCTTAGTGTATTACCAACAGTAACCTTGGAAACGGTGGTCCCAGCTCTTTTCAGGTCATTGACCAGCTCCTCCCGTGTAGTTCTGGGCTGATTTCTCACGTTCCTTAGGATCATTGAGACCCCACGAGGTGAGATCTTTCATGGAGCCCCAGTCCGAGGGAGACTGACAGTCATGTTTAGCTTCTTCCATTTTCTAATGATTGCTCCAGCAGTGGACCTTTTTTCACCAAGCTGCTTGGCAATTTTCCCGTAGCCCTTTCCAGCCTTGTGGAGGTGTACAATTTTGTCTCTAGTGTCTTTGGACAGCTCTTTGGTCTTGGCCATGTTAGTAGTTGGATTCTTACTGATTGTATGGGGTGGACAGGTGTCTTTACGCAGCTAACGACCTCAAACAGGTGCATCTAATTTAGGATAATAAATGTAGTGGAGGTGGACATTTTAAAGGCTGACTAACAGGTCTTTGAGGGTCAGAATTCTAGCTGATAGACAGGTGTTGAAATACTTATTTGCAGCTGTATCATACAAATAAATAGTTTAAAAATCATATATTGTGATTTCTGGATTTTTTTTTTTTTAGATTATGTCTCTCACAGTGGACATGCACCTACGATGACAATTTCAGACCCCTCCATGATTTCTAAGGGAGGAGAACTTGCAAAATAGCAGGGTGTTCAAATACTGTTTCTCACTGTATCTTTTCAGAAGCTAATATGATAGAAATTAAACTTGGATATATTTTAGAGTAGTCAATGTGCAGCTTGTATAGCAGTATTGATTTACTGTCCTCTGAAAATAACTCAACATACAGCCATTATTGTCTAAACAATTGGCAACAAAAGTGAGTACATCCTAAGTGATAACAGCTGTTACAAGCTTACATTGTGTAACCATACAAAGCCACATGTCCTATTCATCATGTTCATGTTTTTGTCTGCTTCACAGGACCATACAAATTTGTGTATCTTGTATTGGTCTCATACTGAACACTGGATGTTCAACATTGCACCTCATGGAAAAGAACTCTGAGGATCTGAGAATTTGAATTGTTGCTCTCCACAAAAATGGCCTAGGCTCTAAAAAAAATAGGTAACACCCTGAAACTGAGTTACAGTACAATGTCCAGGGTCATACAGAGGTGGTCCAAGAACAGGTTCCACTCGGAACAGGCCTCGCAAGGGTCGATCAAAGAAATTGAGTTCTTGTTCAGCATTGCTTTAGAGGTTGTAGAAGCAGAAGGTCTGCTCATCAGTGCTGTCAGATTTCATGGCCGCCGTCCCAGAAGGAAGCCTCTTCTGAAGCTGGCTCACAAAAAAACCCGCAAATGGTTTTCTAAAGACAACCTGTCCAAGAGCATGAATTACTGGAACCATGTCCTCTGGTCTGATAAAACTAAGATAAACTTGTTTGGCTCAGATGGTGTCCAGCATGTGTGGCAATGCGGAGCTGTGGTTCATTCATTGAAACATTAATTCCAACATTTACTGTGATATTCTGAAGCAGAACATGATGCCCTCCTTTCAGAAACTGGGCCGAACGGCAGTTTTCCAACATAATCACCACAAACACATCGCTAATATGACTTGCTGAAGGTAAAAGTGATTAGGTGGCCATCACACAAGTATGTCTCCAGACCTAAACACTATGAAGCACCTTTGGGGCATCCTCAAGCGGAAGGTGGAGAAGCGCCATGTGTCTAACATCCAGCAGGGGCTGGGAGAAAGCAGAAGAGGGTAAAGGAGAATAAATAAGAAGACATGGGGATAGGATAGATGAGAGGGGAAAGTGGCAGTAAAAACTGTTGATGAGGAATATAATGAGGGAGAACACACTTGGGATAAAGGCTGGTTAATGGACCTACACAACTTAGGGTTGGGAACAAATTAGAAACAGGCTTTCATTATGTCTCTGAAAGTGATGGTGTAGGTGCAGGAGAGGGCAGAATAAGAGGAAAAGATAAAAGAGGACAAAGAGATCTGACATAGAGGAGATGGAAGCTTTAACCCACACATGCTCTTTATGCAAGTGTGCTTGAAGCTTTTTAATATGAAGCCAATGAGAATGTCATGAGAAAAGCTCTTGTGTACTTTTATTCAAAAAGAACATCCTCAATCAGAGAAAAACCCATAAAAAATTATGTAAATGTTCCTCACCACTCTCATCCAACAGGAAGTCATCACGGTAGCGAAACTTCTCAGGTCCACATGCAATAAAGATATCTTCATCACTAAAGAAGTCCTGAAGACATGTTACCTGTGATAAGAGACAAATTTAAATACACAAAAAACACAGCACAATGAACAACAAATTAAAATACGCTAGTATAATGTACAACAAATTACTATAAACCAGTGCATTCCAGGCCTTCAGTAGTGTTCTACCCGAGTGATCTACCATCATGATTCCTCAGCTATAGAAACAACCAATAATAAACAGAAACGCAGTATAACCAGTGGTGGACGAAGTACACAAACCATGTACTTGAGTTAAAATATAGATCCACTAGGTAAAATATTACTCTAGGAAAGGTAAAAATGCTCCCTTTAAACTTTCACTTGAGTAAATTTTTTACATTTGCATTTAAATGTACTTAGGTAACCAAAATACTATGATTTATTATGGCTATAATGTCCTATTATCATTTTGTTACAAGACTTTAGCTTATTTAACTCAGTATATGTAAAAAGACTCTAATGTTACTTTTTGGGATAGTTGTTGTTGCATTATGGACTGATTAAGAACATGAGTTGTTCTAATTCATGAGACAGGATTTGTTGCGTTAAAAGTAATGTAAACAACTGGAACAGTATGATAGAATAGAATGAAACATGGTGGGAGCGGAGCTTTTATGAACATAAGCATCGAGCTTTAGCAGACATAATGCAAGACACTGGCTGAGTAATTTGGACCGTTCAAGCGCAGTGCGAATGGAACATTCACTAAGACTGAGACCACCAACAACCCTTTGCCTAGACTCAACTAATCTGGAAAATCATGGAACGTGGAAAGAAGAGTTCACACTGTACATAGATCTTATTTTAGCCGATGCTGGCAAAGACATGAAAACTGAAAGTTTTCAGCTATTATTGAGAGACAGGAAGAGAGCTGTCCAAAACCCTGATCCCTGCCTCATCAACTGATCGGAAAGTAAACAGATTAATAAGTGCCTAGGCTGATCATTGTAGTCCAAAAGTGAAAGACAGTTGAAAGGTACTGTTTTCTGTCAGAATTCAGGGTTCACATGAAAACACTGACAAATATGTAAAAGACTTGAGAAGGGTTGCCAGCACATGCAATTTCGGCCAGATTAAAGACTCTTTGATTCATGATAGAATTGTTTGCAGTATTTACAGCTCTGTTTTGAGAGGAAGACTTCTGAGAGAGCAGGATCTGCAGAGCATCAGAGTTTTCGAGAGAGAACAACTAAACTATTTAAAGGTGAGTTTTGGAGGACGTGATTGCAGTAAAACATACAGTGAGACAAGAATATGGCAAGGGCACTGTAAACTGCAAGTTTTGCGGGAAACTTCACAAAAGAAACAACAGCAAATTTCCTGCATATGAAAAAAGGGCAAGAACTGTAAAAAATAATCATTTTGCTACAGTATGTAGAACTGAAATGCAGAAAGGAAAGACACTGCACACTGTTACGAAGTCAGATGATGAAAACTATGAGGATATCCTAACATGTTAATGTGTAACATTAGAGACATGAACAAATGATCTAAAACCTCTTCGCTGCCATACACCTAGAAAAATAACAGGAAAAAGGTGTTAATTGGTATATTTGTTCACTTGAATTTACAATGTATACCAACTGACATTGCAATAAATGTTAAGTTAGTAAGAACTTGTATTGTGGTATTTTAAGTTACTACACGGTATATCTGGATGTACAAACCCGATTCCAATAAAGTTGGGACACTGTACAAATTGTAAAAAAAAAGGAATGCAATAATTTACAAATCTCATAAATTTATATTTTATTCACAATAGAATATAGTTAACATATTAAATGTTGAAAGTGAGACATTTTGAAATGTTGAAATTGGCAACATGATTGGGTATAAAAAGAGCCTCTCAGTGTGACAGTGTCTCTCAGAAGTCAAGATGGGCAGAGGATCAACGAATCCCCCAATGCTGCAGCGAAAAATAGTGGAGCAATTTTATAAAGGAGTTTCTCAGAGAAAAATTGCAAAGAGTTTGAAGTTACCATCATCTACAGTGCATAATATCATCCAAAGATTCAGAGAATCTGGAACAATCTTTGTGCGTAAGGGTCAAGGCCGGAAAACCATTCTGGATGCCAGTTATCTTCGGTCCCTTAGACGGCACTGCATCAAATACAGGAATGCTACTGTAATGGAAATCACAACATGGGCTCAGGAATACTTCCAGAAAACATTGTCGGTGAACACAATCCACCGTGCCATTCGCCGTTGCTGGCTAAAACTCTATAGGTAAAAAAAAAGAAGCCATATCTAAACATGATCCAGAAGCGCAGGCGTTTTCTCTGGGCCAAGGCTCATTTAAAATGGACTGGCAAGTGGAAAACTGTTCTGTGGTCAGATGAATCAAAATGTGAAGTTCTTTGGAAAACTGGTACGCCATGTCATCCAGACTAAAGAAGATAAGGACAACCCAAGTTGTTATCAACGCTCAGTTCAGAAGCCTGCATCTCTGATGGTATGGGGTTGCATGAGTGTGTGTGGCATAGGCAGCTTACACATCTGGATAGGCACCATCAATGCTGAAAGATATATCCTAGTTTTAGAACAACTCCCATCCAGACTTCGTCTCTTTCAGGGAAGACCTTGCATTTTCCAACATGACAATGCCAGACCACATACTGCATCAATTACAACATCATGGCTGCGTAGAAGAAGGATCCGGGTACTAAAATATATCATCTATGTTGTATTCTGAATAAAATATTGAAATTTGAAACTTCCACATCATTGCATTCTGTTTTTATTCACAATTTGTACAGTGTCCCAACTTTTTTGGAATCAGGTTTCTATATAGGCCGTTCTGAGTTTTTATTTGTCATTTATGTTGTAATTTAATTTGAAAAAATTAAAAAATAAAAAAGAAAGGATGCTGTAATCGTTGTTGTTGCATCACACACTGAATTAGATGAGACACAAGCTGTTTGTTAACCAGGATTTGTTGTGTTGAAAAAAAGTAATAGAATAGAATGAAACATTGCGCTTAGCACAACAATCTATTAAGGATCATAGAAGGACATTAATTAGTCATAATTGACTAATTGAACACCGATTGATACCTTTTAAAATAATCATGAGCCAAAAACCTTCTTTTCAACTACTTTTTAAAAAAATCTAAAACTAATTGCTAAGTAGATACCATCAAGTCACAATCAAAACAAGTAAAAAAAAAGAGCACTCGCAATACCATGATTGATTTTTATCCACTCATAAATAAAAGTTTTTATCCACTTATAAAAACTAGGAACAACTGATTTTGCAAAATTTAGTTGAATAAAAAGAAATAATATATTTGATTATGAAACATAGTGACATTAAAGTAAAAGTCTCCCCAAATGGAAATACTTCAGTAAGGAAAAGATACGCAATAAAGCTACTTAAGTATAGTAATGAATTACATTTACTTTGTAATGTCAAACACTAAGTATACCAGAAGTATATGCATCACAGACAGGTCTCTCATGTAGTGAGAATGAATGCATTACTAAAGCAGGAAACCCAATGAACAGAATTCATCAGCAGCATCAATAATTAAGAGCATTTTTCAGAGTAAATCAGAGTATTTTTTCCATGCATTACAGTTTTCCATGTTATTTGAAATCAAGGCAAATTGTGTTTTTGTTTAAATTCTACAGAAAAGAAAATGCGAACATATAAACTGTTCCTGTTTAACAATGTTTTGAACTTTTTTGGCTGACCTTTCCTCAAATTGTCCAGCTTTTCTTGAAAAGTTCATCTTGTAAATGTTCTTGTAAGCGTTTTTATGACCAAATAAATTTATTCTCCTCTGTCAGCCATTATTAAATAAAAAACATTATTTTTAACGTTATTACATCCACACTAATATATTTGAGCTTGTGCAGTTTGCTACAGATGCAGGTTATGAGCACTTATGAATTAATTATTTTCTTTATAATTGTTTTCTAGGACTAGGACTATGTACCACAAACAAAAATTAGACAAGCATGAAATACATAAGAGCATGGCATGGATACAACATATAATGACTCCACTCATAATAGACAATAGACAAAATGTAAACACTTTATATGTGTATAAACATGGTTCAATGGTATAACTGTCAGTTTTCTGTCAATTTTGTTTAAAACATTTAAACCTAAAAAAATATATTTTTTATATTTTTAACAGTATGTTATTTTAAACTATTGCATCCATTTTGCAGTGTGTAAATATCATATTTATAACATTATTTTATTTTTCCCAATTTTATATAGAATATTATTTAGAATACAATATAGATAGAATTCTATAATCCAATGGCATTAATTTGTTTGGTGTAGGTGCAGATATTTATAATAGACTACTATTCCTTATAATATAAAACTAACAAAGTCTTAAGTTTTAGTTAAGCAGCTTTCTGAAACTTGGGTAAATGTTTATAATGAATGTAAATGATCCTGTAAGGGCACAGTTGATCTGATTTGGCTCATTGGAATAGGGCTTAAGGTCAATTTTAAACAGGAAACTTAATGATACATTATATGGAGGAGGCACATTGTCCTCACAGCTTGATGCCTGAACTAATGAGAATGCGAAGGGGAGATCTGCCAAAATGATGTAGACACTGCTTTAATGAAGTCCTACTTTAATGTGTTCTTGAAGACATCCACAGCACAGCATCCTTCTTGACACAAGTTTAGATACTCATCATTGTAGTCATGCAGTTGTCTTCACTGTGCAAGCTCTACAGCTCACTAATTATCAGCTATAATAAGAGTGGTTAACGGGTTCTGCATGGGGAGATCATCTAAGGAAACAGTACATTTCTGAAAGGAATAGAGAAAACTACTTATAACAGTTTTAGCAATACGACTATAATGAGTGCCAGAAAAGAGAGTTTTCTGACACACTCAGAGTGTGAAATGCATTTCACTGCATTTCAATGCAGAAACTGATTTATCATTTATCAATGATCAGCATAAAGATTGCTTTAATCCTACATAAATAACAATCAGCAAACCAAACATTTATTAACTAGTAATAGTTTATTAACATCTTTTGAACACTAATTTTTACAAATTAATTTTACTAACCTATTTTACAAACTAATTATTTCTTTCTTATAAAATTGTATTACAAATAACCTCTGCTCCTAACCAGAATACAGTTAGTGACTGAACTTTATGAAGCACATTTTGGTTCGTGTGTGTGCAGGAAACTGATGGCACCAGTCAAATCACACAATTGGTCTCTAGGCATCTTAAAGATTCCTAAAAGCATCATGTACCAAAGATTGTAGTTCTTTATTCAATACTAAGCAGTGCCACATAATTCAGAAACATACATTTCAACCTTTTGTAAAGCAATCAAATACAATATGTGAGTGCCAGTAACAGGTTTGGCACAGGTACTCTTCAATGTGCTGTCAGCTAACCAGGTAAAATTGCATTACATACCAATGATTGCACCATTACCCAACCTGGAAGCTAGGCTGTTTGACAACACTTTGATTTTTGGGTTACTGTGTAGAGATAGTGTTTTTTTTAAATGATAGGTTTGTGCTTTGGTATGATTATAATTAACTAATTATAATTGTGAGAAAAATGTAGGAAACCTCATAACACAGTCTCACAGTAACTTGGATTGAATTTAATTATGGCTAACTAATCAAAAAAAGCAGCAATCTGTTAATTGCATAATTATTCACCCTACTTGTCAATACTTGATAGATTCTCAAGATTAACTGCAGCTGCAAGTCATCTTGCATGTGCTTCTATAAACTTTGCATCTGTATGATGATATTTTTGCTTGGCAAAATTGTTCAAGTCTGATTGGAAGAAAACCACTGGAATGGAATCAAGAGCAATTTTGTCAAAGATACTCAATCAAACCAATCAAGCTCTGAGCTGAGTTGACAAGCATTTTGACACATATACATGTTTCTTTTTAAAGCACTCAAGTAAAACTTCAATTGTTGTATGTTGGACATTTATGCCTGCCTCCATCTTGCAATGAACAGTTTTTCAGCTGCTGCCAATGGAGACTATGCCCATGCCATTATGTTACCACCACCATGGTTCACTGTGGGCCAGAGCTTCTCCACATTTTATAAAAAAATCTTTCACAAACTTCAAATTTCATTATACATTTTAAGTAACAGATTCTCCCCACTTGTGATGCGATCAGGTTCTAAGATGTGCATCTCTTTGGTAACTTTTAAATAATGCTCTCCTTATCTGGTCTCCTCTAGGCAAAGTGACATTTTCTTTAATAATGGGTTTAAAAATACACCATGGGAAATAGTAAAAAAAAAAAAATTTCAAAATTATTTAAATTCAGATCAATCATCAAAAGAATTTCATGTTGGCACAAAACATTTTGAATATAAACTAAAGTTTCTAATAAAGACTTGATATAAAGACTTGATAAAGAAATGTATGCAATGGTACAAGAGATGCAGCAATTTTTGCAGGCAAAATTGCTAACATGCAGACGAAAGAGAAGTTTATTTATTTGTGTTTAAATAATGTGGTATAAAACTGGGTTATATGTCATTTAATGAATAAAACAGGGCTGGGGACGTGTGGAGGCCCTGCAGTAGAAACTGCAGAAAACATTCATCTTAAATAACACAGATCACTGGCTTTAAAACATCAAATGTCATGCTACATTTACAGAAAGCAATTTAGACTTTGGGACTACAGAAATGAGGCCTAAAAACAATTAGTTAAAAGTTTGGAAATCACTTAGCTTCCCAGATACAGAAAACAAGATTTGATGTCCAAATTTATGCAACAAAATACAGTTACACAACAAAACCTTTCAATGGTTTTCTAAATAGAACAGAGAAAATGGGGGCAATGTAATCAGAAAAAATAAAATAGCTAAATAAATAATTTATTGTGTATATATAAAACATCACTTTACTACAGCTGGCTTCAATTGCTGCATGCTTATCAGTTATTTTTGCCAACAGTTTTGTCTTCAGGTGACTGACTCCACCATTTAAAGTAAGAACATTTCATTTCTTTGCCTTAAGAAGCCCTTGATTTGCTTTTGCTGTATGTATTTTAGATAATTGTCCATGTGAAGCTCTATTAAATCTGTTTTGCAGCATTTGACTGAATCTAAACACATCAGAATTCATTCTGCTAATACTGTATCAGTTACATCATCAAAAAACACCAGTGACCCAGTTAGACTGGCAGCCATACATGAATATGCCATAACACTGCCTATATATTTGTTGTGGTATGATTTGGATTATAGGTCCTTCCTTTCCTTCTCCATAATCTTCCCTTCTCATCGTTCTAGTCAGGCTTAACTGCTTGCTTTCAAGCAGTCCGATCTGGTTTGCATCTTCAGCTAAACTCTCTGGATTTATATTCATAAAGGTATTCATGTGTTTATGCTTTAAAATAAGTCTTAATTTATTTTTAATAATAAATAAAATGAAAAGTAAATGAACAGAAAATAAATCCAAATTAAAAAGAGTATTTGGGGTGACCACCGTTGGTTTTTAATTCTTACTTTTTACACTTCTCTTGAAGGAGGCATAAACCTGGGTGAGAAACAACAAAACTCTGCTACTAAGGTGAGTTTGTGAAAGAAAGAAGTCATGGCAAGACAACATAGCACATAGCAACAAGACAAAAGCTAGCTATACTGCATCATTAAGGTCTCTCCCAGGCCAGAAGTGGTTTCCTGGAAGAATTGTGGCCAAAAAGCAATAAAAAAAAAAGGCTAACTGAATCAACTATGCATGAACACATCGAAACTGGTGTGCAGAAAATTAGCATTTCTACAAATTAATTTAATTCTAAATAGTCCTCTACATCTGCCTCTTTCAAATGACCCACATCCTAAAATCTCTCCATCTGCCTGGCAGCTCCATCCTCAGCACTCTTCTACCAATATACCCGATGTTCCTTCTCTGAACATGACCAAACCATCTCAATCGCGTCTCCCTCAACTTGTCTCCAAAACGACCTACAGCACATGTGCGGTCCCTCTAATAAACTCATTTTAATCCTGTCCATCCTTGTCACTCCCAATGAAAATCTCAGCATCCTCAACTCTGCCACCTCGAACTCCACGCTCCTGTCTTTTAGTCAACACCACTGTCTCTAAACCATAAAACATCGCAGGTTTTACCACAGTCCTATAAACTTTCCCTTTCACTCTTGCAGATACTCTTCTATCACAAATCACTCCTGCCACTCTTCTCCACCCACTCCACCCTGCCTGCACACTTTTCTTCACTTCTCTAACACACTCTCCATTACTTTGCACTGTTGCCCCAGGTACTTAAACTCATATATATATATATATATATATATATATATATATATATATATATATATATATATATATATATATATATATACAGTGAGGAAAATAAGTATTTGAACACCCTGCTATTTTGCAAGTTCTCCCACTTAGAAATCATGGAGGGGTCTGAAATTGTCATCGTAGGTGCATGTCCACTGTGAGAGACATAATCTAAAAAAAAAAAAATCCAGAAATCACAATATATGATTTTTAAACTATTTATTTGTATGATACAGCTGCAAATAAGTATTTCAACACCTGTCTATCAGCTAGAATTCTGACCCTCAAAGACCTGTTAGTCTGCCTTTAAAATGTCCACCTCCACTACATTTATTATCCTTAATTAGATGCACCTGTTTGAGGTCGTTAGCTGCATAAAGACACCTGTCCACCCCATACAATCAGTAAGAATCCAACTACTAACATGGCCAAGACCAAAGAGCTGTCCAAAGACACTAGAGACAAAATTGTACACCTCCACAAGGCTGGAAAGGGCTACAGGGAAATTGCCAAGCAGCTTGGTGAAAAAAGGTCCACTGTTGGAGCAATTATTAGAAAATGGAAGAAGCTAAACATGACTGTCAATCTCCCTCGGACTGGGGCTCCATGCAAGAACTCACCTCGTGGGGTCTCAATGATCCTAAGGAAGGTGAGAAATCAGCCCAGAACTACACGGGAGGAGCTGGTCAATGACCTGAAAAGAGCTGGGACCACCGTTTCCAAGGTTACTGTTGGTAATACACTAAGACGTCATGGTTTGAAATCATGCATGGCACGGAAGGTTCCCCTGCTTAAACCAGCACATGTCCAGGCACGTCTTAAGTTTGCCAATGACCATTTGGATGATCCAGAGGAGTCATGGGAGAAAGTCATGTGGTCAGATGAGACCAAAATAGAACTTTTGGGTCATAATTTCACTAAACGTGTTTGGAGGAAGAAGAATGATGAGTACCATCCCAAGAACACCATCCCTACTGTGAAGCATGGGGGTGGTAGCATCATGCTTTGGGGGTGTTTTTCTGCACATGGCACAGGGCGACTGCACTGTATTAAGGAGAGGATGACCGGGGCCATGTATTGCGAGATTTTGGGGAACAACCTCCTTCCCTCAGTTAGAGCATTGAAGATGGGTCGAGGTTGGGTCTTCCAACATGACAATGACCCAAAGCACACAGCTAGGATAATCAAGGCGTGGCTCTGTAAGAAGCATATCAAGGTTCTGGCATGGCCTAGCCAGTCTCCAGACCTAAACCTAATAGAGAATCTTTGGAGGGAGCTCAAACTCCATGTTTCTCAGCGACAGGCCAGAAACCTGACTGATCTAGAGAAGATCTGTGTGGAGGAGTGGGCCAAAATCCCCCCTGCAGTGTGTGCAAACCTGGTGAAAAACTACAGGAAACGTTTGACCTCTGTAATTGCAAACAAAGGCTACTGTACCAAATATTAACATTAACTTTCTCAGGTGTTCAAATACTTATTTGCAGCTGTATCATACAAATAAATAGTTAAAAAATCATACATGGTGATTTCTGGATATTTTATTTTTAGATTATGTCTCTCACAGTGGACATGCACCTACGATGACAATTTCAGACCCTTCCATGATTTCTAAGTGGGAGAACTTGCAAAATAGCAGGGTGTTCAAATACTTATTTTCCTCACTGTATATATATATATATATATATATATATATATATATATATATATATATATATATATATATATATATATATATTAGTATAAAAAATATATAAAAATATATTTATAAAAAAAAAAAAAAAAAAAAAAAATATATATATATATATATATATATACCTTCCCGTGGGCTCACCACCTGCAGGAGGGACCGTAAGGGACGGTGCTGTGAGGATTGGGCAGCAGTCGAAGGCGGGGGTCTGCTTAGACTGCTGCCCCCGCGACCCGAATTACGGATAAGCGGGAGAGAATGAATGAATGAATGAATGAATGAATATATATATATATATATATATATATATATATATATATATATATATATATATATATAAATAAATATATATAATCCTGACTCAGAAGTCTGCAAAGATACATTTGACTTTGTGTAAGCATATATACAATAAAATATATTTTTTATGCATGACTCTGGTAATAAAAATGTCTTTTGGTAGTTAGGTGCTTTTTCTTAATAATAAACATTCAGTAGATGCAGCAACTATGCCATCTAGAGCACAATTCCTGCCATATACTGAGTCTGAGTCTATACTGGTTCGGACATGATCTTTTGGCTTGTTAATCCATCTTTATTAACCACTTTGTTGTGGTTATGGTGAATACAGAGTGTAAAAACGTGGATGGATGGATGGATGGATGGATGGATGGATGGATGGATGGATGGATGGATGGATGGATGGATGGATGGATGGATGGATGGATGGATGGATGGATGGATGGATGGATGGATGGATGGATGGATGGATAGATAGATAGATAGATAGATAGATAGATAGATAGATAGATAGATAGATAGATAGATAGATAGATAGATAGATAGATAGATAGATAGATAGATAGATAGATAGATAGATAGATAGATAGATAGATAGATAGATAGATCACTTCTAATCAAAGAGGGACATTCACACACACACACACACACACACACACAATCATTAACACCAAGGAGAAATTAACTGTTTATACAACCATTCATATATATATATATATACGAATCTAGAACTAGTCTTGTGTTTTAACCTGAACTTAAGAGGGGCAATATACTTTATAATTTAACTGCCCTGTTCATTTGAACAATGCTACTTTTTGATGGTAGGTTAGCATCTTGTAATCTTTCTCTGTCTATACTAGGAAGGCTCATTTTAAAATATGCAAGAAGAAAAGAGACTACACAATAACGCAGTTGGTAGACTCACATACGTCCTAGAATCTACTATTTACAATATGCTAAATAAGAGCTGATTTACCCTGACTATATACACAACTATTCAACAGAACTTTTTTTTGCATTTTTATACAAAATTAAAAAAGGACTAATATTTCCAATGCCAGGGTTGCCAAATGACAATTGCCTCTTGTGTCCTATATAACAATAATGATATACCACTTGGAGCCAGTAGGTAGCAGCAAGATGCTTCTTAGAACAAACTGACTTTTACATAGACAAGACATGTAAAAGACAGGAGGTGGAGCTGGAGGTGGCAGAGTTTAAGATGTTGAGATTTTCATTGGAGCAATGGGGATGGACAAGATTGGAAATGAGTTAATTAGATGAACCGCACATAGGAAGTTTTGGAGACAAAGTAAGGGAGGCAATATTGAGATGGTTTAGACATGTAGAGAGGAGGGACATAGGGTTTATCAGTAGAAGAATGCTGAGGATGGAGCTGAAAGAAGGAAGAAACAGTAGCCCAATTTCCACTGGTACCCTGTTGGCTAACAATACCTGTGGTGGTCGTTGGTAACCCGGGCCTCGACCAATCGGGTATGAATTTCTGATATATTAAATCATATTTGATTTGGCACGTTTTACGCTTGATGCCCCTTCCTAACGCAACCCTTCCTATTTATCCGGGCTTGGGACCGGCACTAAGAGTGCCAAAAGGGTACCAGTGGAAAATTGGGCTACTGTTGGCTGAAGGAGTAGAAGGAGAGGAGAAAGACGACTACAGAGACAGCAGGGAAATAAGTGTAGGACAGTGGATGTTAGGGTTGGTCCTTTAAACCATCTTGAGACGTACCAGTGCCAACTGGATCCCACTACATGTGTGGAGTTTTGAAATTGGACCTCCTGAAGTGTTTAAAGGCTCTGGCATGGAGAAGCTGATGCTGGATCTGTGATGATCACAAATGCTGAGCTCATAAAACTAGGAGCTACTAACCATAAAGACTGTATAAGACTGCAGAAAGAACATCACTTATAATCTTATACTCCAGTACTCATGTTAGTTCTCACTCTCCAGTGTTCTGTACTGTTGAAAGACTTATGATCACACACTTGATGTCACCCAAATGAGGATGGGTTCCCCTTTTGAGTCTGGTTCCTCTCAAGGTTTCTTCCTCATAACATCTAGGGGAGTTTTTCCTTGCCACAGTTGCCACGGCTTACTCATCAGGGATAAATGCACACCATTTACCTTAACTGTTGATTTCTGTAAAGCTGCTTTGAGACAATGTCTGTTGTGAAAAGCGCTATACAAATAAACTTGACTTGACTTGACTTAAATGTTGGTACTATGACTGGTAAAGGAAGAGAAGTAGTTGATATGATGGAGCGGAGAAACGTAGATATGTTGTGTGGGAAGGGAGTAAGACCAGGAAAATTGGATGTGGGTCTAAACTGTTTTTTCGTGGTGTGGTAGGTATGGCTTTAAGGAGAGGAATATGGAAGAGTAGATGAAAATGGCAGTGGTGAACACTTATTTTAAGAAGAAGGAGGATCATAGGGTGCACACAGGTGGACTATGTTCTATGTAGGAGATGCAACCTGAAAGAGATTGGAGACTGTAGGATGTTGGCAGGGGGCAGTGTAGCTAGACAGCATCGGATGGTGGTCTGTAGGATGGTTTTGGAAGTGAAGAATAAGAGGAGGAGAGTGAGGACTGAAAGAAGAATAAGATGGTAAAAACTGAAGGCGGAAGACTGTATTGTGAGATTCAGAGAAGAGGTCAGACAGGGGCGTGGTGGTGGTGAAGAGATGCTGGATGATTGGGCAACTACTGCAGAAATAATAAGGGGGACTGCTAGAAAGGTACTTGGTGTGACATCTGGAAATAAAAAGGAAGACAAAGACATGGTGGTGGAATGAGGAACTGCAAGAAAGCATAAAGAGAAAGAGGTTGGCAAAACAGAATTGGGATTGACAAAGAGATGAGAAAAGTAGGCAGGAGTACAAGGAGATGTGGCAGCAGGTAAAGAGGGATGTGGCAAAAAGTAAGGGATGTGGCAAAAAGTAAGGAAAAGGCATATGAGGATCTGTATGAGAAGTTGGACACTAAGGAAAGAGAAACAGATTTATATAGATGTGTTGAGAAGATGGAGAGAGTATTTTGAGCAGCTGATGAATGAGGAAAATGAGAGAGAAAGAAGGTTGGATGGTGTGGAGATGGTGAAGCTGGAATTGGATAGGATTGATAAGGAGGAAGTGAGAGCAGTAATTAAGAGGATGAAGAGTGGAAAGTCGGTTGAACCAGATGACGTACTGGTAGAAGCATAGAGATGTTTAGGAGAGATGGCGGTGGAGTTTTTTTTAGAAGGTGAGAGGATGCCTGAGGAATGTAGAAGGAGTGTGCTGGTACTTATCTTTATGAATAAGGAAGATGTGCAGACCTGCAGTAACAACAGGGGAATTAAGTTGATCAGTCACACCATGAACTTATGGGAAAGAGTAGTAGAAGCCAGGCTGAGAAAAGAGGTGGCCATCTGTGAGCAACAGTATGGTTTCATGCAGAGAAAGAGCACCACAGACGCATTATTTGCTTTGAGAATGTTAATAGAGAAGTATAGAGAAGGTCAGAAGGAGTTGCATTGTGTGTTTGTGGATTTAGAGAAAGCGTATGACAGGGTGCAGAGAGAGGAGTTGTGGTATTATATGAGGAAGTCAGGTGTGTCAGAGAAGTATGTGAGGGTGGTGCAGGACATGTATGAGGACAGTGTGACAGCAGTGAAGTGTGCAGTTGGAACAACAGACTGGTTCAAGGGGGAGGTTGGACTGCATCAAGGATCAGCTCTGAGCCCTTTTCTGTTTGCAGTGATGATGAACAGGTTGACAGACGAGGTCAGACAGGAGTCTCCATGGACTATGATGTTTGCAGATGATATTGTGATTTGTGGTGAGAGTAAGGAGCCGGTTGAGAAGAACCTGGAGAGCTCTGGAGAGAAGGGGAATGAAAGTCAGTAGGAGTAAGACAGAGTACATGTGTGTGAATTAAAGGAAAGGCAGTGGAGTGGTGCGGTTGCAGGCAGAAGAGGTGGAGAAGGTGGAGGAGTTTAGGTACCTGGGGTCAACAGTGCAAAGTAATGAAGTGTGTGTTAGTGAAGTGAAGAAAAGTGTGCAGGCAGGGTGGAGTGGGTGAAGAAGAGTGGCAGGAGTGCTTTGTGATAGAAGGGTATCTGCAAGAGTGAAAGGGAAAGTTTTTGAGACTGTGGTGAGACCTGCGATGGTGTATGGTTTAGAGACAGTGGTATTAACTATAAAACAGGAGGTGGAGCTGGAGGTAGCAGAGCTGAAAATGTTGAGGTTTTCGTTGGGAGTGACGAGGATATACAGGATTAGAAATAGGTTTATTAGAGGGACAGTGCATGTAGGACATTTTGGAGACAAGATGAGGGAGGCTCAATTGAGATGGTTTGGACATGTGCAGAAGAGGGACATGGGGTTTACCAGTAGGAGAATGCTGAGGATGGAGCCACCAGGAAGGAGAAAAAAGGAAGGCCAAGGAGGAGGTTTATGGATGTGGTAATGGAAGACATGCAGGTAGTTGGTTTAAAAGAGCCAGATGTAGAAGACAGGGGGGGATGGAGAGAATGATCCGCTGTGGCGACCCCTAATGGGAAAAGCCGAAAGAAGAAGTTGTCGTCGATATAGAGGATAGGGGGGTACAGAGACAGATGATCTGCTGTGGCAACCCCTATTGGAAGCAGCCAAAAGAAGAAGTTATTTTCATACACTTATGTGTTTACTTTATACAATGTTTATCATTTAGACAATGTGCTTTTAAGAGGTATTTAATCTGATTCGATTTACGGTATGTTTTCATTAATGTACCTGTTTTTAAACATAGATGTTTCTGAGGTGATTTAAAAATGATTGATACTGCTATGCAGTGAATGTTCTAAAATACCTATCAGTGTAGAGCTGACTATTCATATCAGCTCAATATAAGTGCTTGTGACACAGAATACACTTGCAGCAAAAAATGCCTTTAAAAAATCAATTACATGAACATTGTAATTGAATGCAATGAAGAACTGATTACATGCACAATGACAAAAAAGTATTAAAAAGTCTATAAATATCATGAGGGACAAGTTAGCATATTCATAAATGCCAAAAAAAATTGATTTTAGCTTTCAGCCCCCTCAATATATAATAGTATATTACCTTAGGAAAAAAATGGCATACACTTAGAAACACATTGTTATACATCCTTTGTTCAGTATCCACTGCAGGGAAACTGGATGCTCCAGACTGGTGCATAAAATTGAATAAACAACAAACTGCAAACTTACAATAGGTTCCAAGAAGAAAAAACTAATATGGACATTATTCCCTCCATTCCCAATTGTTACTTCAGTATCTTAAAATAGCCAAACAACAATCACAACTTATAAGAAAATAGGTAAATGAAAGCAGAATGCATATCATGCAAAATTAACAGATGTGTCAGATGTACAGATACCTGACAATTTAGAAGAACTAAAAAAGTGAAAAATTATGGCTGTTTTATGGAGAGACTAACAGAGAGTACATAGAGTAGAAATCCAATGGAAAATACTAAAACAACTAAAAAGTAGAACTGATTGTCATTTATAAACATTTACAGTCATGCAGACACAATTTATAGTAAAAAGCAAGATATACATGTGGTTAGAAGCAATACAAATTATTTGGATGCGAAAGCTTTTTTCAAAATACACTTAGTACATTTACTGTCTTTGGCTTAAACTCTGGGTTTAAAACTGAACTCTCCATGGTGCTGAATTTCAGACTGAACAAAAGCACCATCACACCACTTTGAATGTGAAAATGGTACCCAGTACCCAAAAATTTGATGATTATGATTTGAACCTGCTGCATATTAATTACATAAACAGGATATGCTTCTTGATTGTGCTTGATGTGCTTCTTATTACTTCCTGTCATTATTAGTACTAATACTTGTTAAATACTAATCTTTTATGACACTTGAGATAACTACAATCAACTAATGAACACTCGAATTGGTAGAGGTACTTTAACAGATCACTCACTGAGGGCTTAACAGACTGCTTATAATTTGAGGTATACAAAGTCTTAAGAACAAGCAGGAATGGCATCAAGTTGCTGCATTAAATTTACAAAGAATATAAACCAGTCAATGACCTTAAAGTAACAGTGATGTGTGCATTAAACTGGTAACAAGACACTTCTGTTTCTTTATACTATTTGATGAACTAGAGCTGTATTTTTCATCATTCTAGGCAGTGCTGCATTGATAACCATTGGTTAATTTGATATAGAAATGACTTGATTTCATGGTATCCCCCAGTCCAGAGCTGAGTAGTATGGAATTCAAGAGCACAATCATCACATATAATTTTTCCCATTGGGCTTCTGTTCAGCACATCTTAAATTTCAAGGCTATGTTATATACTGGTTAAAGCCCAGGTAAACCGTCACGGGTTAGCCATTGTGGGAGAAGCGAGATGTAATTAGCATGATGAAGAGAGGTAAAGCAGTCACACTAAGCAGATTCATGCCAAGACAAACACTCATCCACCAGCCCACGGCCATGTGGAGTCCCACTAGCAGCTTTGTATGTATGGAGGCACATGTGTAGGTGTGGGGACTGCATTGACGTAAGTGGGTTACATATTGTGCCAAATAAAATGTGCTCGTTTGTCTGAAAGTGTGCGTGTTTGTGTTTGTGTGAATGTGTAGAGTGGAGAGGAAAAACAAAGTCATATGAACAAAGACTGCGTAAGCATCATACATGCATGTGAATTCTTCATAGGCAAATGGGAATAAGCAGATTGCACTTCTGCCCACTTTTAACTTTTCAATATGAAATCCACACACACTTACATAAACAATTTGGTAGCTGTGGCAGTGGGGGCATGAAATCCACACATTAATGAAAACATACCGTAAATCGAATCAGATTAAATACCTCTTAAAAGCACATTGTCTAAATGATAAACATTGTATAAAGTAAACACATAAGTGTATGAAAATAACTTCTTCTACATATGAACACTCATATACACACACACACACACACACACACACACACACACACACACACACACACACACACACACACACACAAAGTGTGCCGCTCCTCTAAGTGATGTACCCATCTGTCGTTTCTGTCTTTTTATACAGTTACTGATATAAGATCTTTATATCCAGTATTATGCTATATGCCATACTGACTCTATACTGAGGAAGCTTACTCAATCAATCAATCAATCAAGCTTTATTTGTATAGCACCTTACAGCAACCAAAAGGAGCACAAGGCACTTTCCAGTAAAAACAACACAATCAATAAAAATATAAGAAATATAAAAATGTAAAAATATGAGAACACAAAATATAAGTAAAATAGCAGTGAAGCAGGGCTACATGTTAAAAGCTTGTATGAATAAAAAAAGTTTTCAACTGTGATTTAAAAACACTCAGCACAGTGATGGATCGGATGTGAGCAGGGAGTGCGTTCCACAGCTTTGGTCCCTGGACGGAAAATGACCGACCACTAAACTTTTTATATCAGAATTTAGGAATGACCAGAGAGGTAAGTCCAGAGGAACGGAGAGTTCTGGCTGGTTGGTAAACTGTTATTAATTCGGTGAGGTAGGCAAGACCATTGATGGCCTTGAAAACGAACAACAAAACCTTATACTCCACCCTATACCGCACCGGAAGCCAGTGGAGCGAGCGAGGGCCGGGGTGATGTGTGACCCATTTGACACAACCCACAACCCCCCCTCTTACTTTCTAAGTAAATATACAGTACATTAGACATTTTGAATCATCAATAACTTATTGCATTCATTCATTTTGGATCAGAACATCTGGGGTCGCATGTCCACCAACCTCTGAAAATAAAGGTTTAGCCCCTTTCCATTCATCTAATCTAACACTAATTTAAGACTATTTATACTTATTATACTTTTTTAGTTTATGATAGTGGCTCTACACATATGTCAGAAAACCCAGACATAGTCAAAGTGACAGCTTGTTGTGTTACATTTGTTTACATAGTAATTCAATCCTTAAATTTGAGTATGTTCTGTTTTCAGTTACTAGATTTGCTAGCAATTTCTAATGCATCCATGAGGAGAAACACACAAATTCAAACACATTATTTATAGAGAATGTAAGAGAGAAAGTCACTGGCTAGCAGGCCCCCACCTGGCAGCAATGACTCAGCAAAACAATTGTAACAGGTTGTTCATAGCTTGCTTAGACTCAGGCAGTCTGTGGAAAATATTCTTACTCATTGTGCATCCTTACTCAGACTGCATTTTGAAACACTATACAAGAAAAAACTATTTTTTGTATTTCTTTTTAGCTTTTTAAAAAATATTTTCAGTAAATGTTGCATAGCCACTGTGGGAGAGCGTATGAGTTCGGGAAAGGAACGCCACGACAGAACAGGTTATAAGGCAATGAAGTTTCTTTATTTAGAATTCTCCTTTTATGTTCTGGTGCTCAGTGCCTCAATCACACGTCTCTGTCACGCACACACACACACACACATACACACACACACACACACACACACACACACACATCCTCGCGCTCCTCTTTAAATGCCCCCTCCGATCACTGAAGGAGAGAGAACACTCATTAAACATTATTTGCTTCAGGTGAGGCATTCCTGTGTCTACCTGCTCCCGGCCTCGCCCTCCATTCACAAACCGGCGCTCGGCCATGCCCCCACTGCCACAGCTACCAAATTGTTTATTAAGATATTTTCCCTGCTCTTTTTATAAGCCATTACCTGAACAAAATATATTTTTTTACCTACCCCACTAAATGCTGTGTACGGGGCTGTGTAGCCACAGAGCAGTCAGGATGCCCATGCTGACCCCTGTCCTTCTCCAAAAACAGAAGTACACATAAGCATCAGAATTGTGCCATGAAGCAATAGCAGAATGTGGCATGACCTGATGAAATATGATTCCATTTGCATCATGTGGATAGCCATGTGATAAACTGGGAAAATCAAATCACGTGGATGCATTATGGGAAGAAGACAAGCCGGCAGAGCCAGTGTGATGCTCTTGCCAATCACCTACCTAAACATAGCTGCAGACCAAGTACACCTCTTCATGGTAATGATATTCCCTAATAGCAGTGGCCTCTTTCCACAGAACAATGAGTTCTGTGTTTTTAAAAGGAAAAATGTGTGCTTATGTCTTACAACATAAACACATTAACACGGTTTATAGTTCTCGTTTTGAATTTTAATTTGTATGTTAAAAAAAAATGTAAATTTTTTCTTAGTGCAGTTAATTTGTAGAATTTCATTTCTTTTTGATAATTGAATTGCAGAAAACATTTAGTTTGATAAAAGGGTGAACTATTAAGTTTTCTTTTTTTATCTTAACCTAAGGATGAAAACCAGGATATAAACATATCTGCTTACCAAAAAGAACTTCTAAGAAGAATGAGCTGCTATGTTTGTCTTTCTCACCCAGAGTAGAGTTAAGTGAGAGCTTTTCCAGAACACCAATTAAACAAAGGATAATATTAATCGAAGGCTGAAGAAGGAGGGATTGACACAGCAGGCCACTGGGTGCCATACTGAGGGAAAGATGTGTTATACATACTGTAAGAACCTAACTAATTACAATACAATTTAGTGAAGACCATCAATCAACATTTCCTCTAAAGGCTTATTAGCGAAACTGTGTTTGTTTGTTTGTGTGTGTGTGTGTGTGTGTCTGTTTTGTTTATCTAAAGCCATTTTCCTGTACCTAAACAGAAGCTTATGGGATAAGAATAGATGATCCAGAGCTGTGTTCTAAGCCATTTGCCCCATTTCTATCTCAGCCCAGGTTGACACAGCCCTCTACAGCCATACACAAACCGCTAGTGATGTCATCAAAGCTCCGCTCTGTTCCTAAGCAACTGTACCACACGGTCACAGAGCCTGTAGGAGGTGGTGTATCAATTTTAGAGATCATAAGGGAACAGTATAGAGTGCTAAAAATAGCATATGAAAAAACTTAATTAGAGAAGCCTCACTGTGAGCAGACTGATTGTACTTATTCTCAGCCTGCCAGTTAGATGAGCCTTGAGTTTTCAGAAAAATGTGTGTCCACTAGGTCAAGCACTTGATATGTGTCAGTAGTGTTATTGTGAGTAAGTGAGAGGGGGGGTATTTCAACACTTGTGGCATAGCTGTTCCACTAGAATGGTTTATTGGGCTTTAACCGAGCTGACAGATTTTCATTATTCATTTGAGCACTGTTCTCTTTCTCTCCCTGTCTGAAACAGGAGAAGGGTCACTGAATCCATCTGCTCAGTCTGCTCTGACATCACTGTGCCACTTAACAATCTGAACAACATCACAAGCATTCGGAGTACCTTACAACCCATATTTAACTACAAATAGTTGTGAAAAGTGTAAAGTAAAGTAGTGTAAAGAGAAAATATAATTTCTGTTTAAAAAAAAAATAAAAAAACATCCAAGATTTCTGAATTTGCTTAGTGTGAATCAAACAATTTTACAGCATACAGGAAAGTATGCTGCCTGCCTATATTTTGCAATGTTGTTTTATAACTGTTGACACCACAATTAATTTGTATACAAAAAATGGTTCTTTTAAAAAAATAGACACAAGACCAGTGTTGGGCAGTAACGCGTTACTTTTTAAAATAAAGTAACTCCGTTACCGTATGGTGCGTTTCCCGTTACTTTTTTAAATGAATGAATTTCGGCTGACAGCCTACAGTCTAACCTGCTTACAGCAGAGACGCATTGTAGGATTGGTGGATGAACCACTGTAAACACGAAGAAGACGCACTGTGGGCGTGTCTCCGTTAATTCAGGTCTGTGTGGCAGTAATGGCAAATCGAGGCGAGAGCAAGACGAGTTTCTCAAAGTGGAAATATGCTCATTATTTCACTTTGGTTGAGCATAAAGACAAAAATTTTAGTCAAAGGTAAACTGTGTCTTTCTGGTTCGAAGGTCGTATCTACAGCGATAGCAGCACCTCCAGAAACTCCATGCCTCGATGAAGCTAAAAGCTACCCGGTGTTATGTTCTACAATGTTGATAGTTTTCATACTTAAGCTGTGAAAGGAAAATTTTTAAGAGCTCAACACAACAGCTTTTATGATGCAGCAGCCACTTTAGTTTTTGATTGTGAATATATTATTCAGCTTGTTTTGTTATTTATTTCAGAAATCCTTGTGATATATTCAGTTTGTGCTGGTCTGACTTAAATAACATAGTGTTTATAAATTACTTTGTGTTTAAGTTTTGTGTTTGTATAGACCATAACACATAAAAGAGCATTATTGGGGACATTAAAGAACGTTCTTTAAAAAAGTAACTAAAAAGTTACTTTCACCAGTAACTGAGTTACTTTTTGAATGAAGTAACTAGTAACTGTAACTAGTTACTATTTTTAAGTAACTAGCACAACACTGCACAAGACTATGTGTGAGCAGAACTAAAAAATAGTAAAATTTGTCAACATGCCAGACTTCCACTGGTCAAGCCATTGTAACATATTTTGAATTCTTACAATGGCTTGACCAGTGGAAGTCCGGCATGTTGACAAATAACCAATTATAAAACATTTGGCATCCCTCACATAAAATAATTTATACAAACTCTTCTTATTACACAATGTATTTCAACTGTCAATTTAAATCTGATCTTGAACCACTTTGTTGTATAATCAGTGGTCACCATCTGTATACAAGCTAACACAGCGGGTAAATACTATCCCTGAGACACCACCACCAAACACCACCAAAACAACATCCATGCATGTATAATCTTATATATACAGTAGTATAAATATAACACAACAGCAGCATGAGTCCATACAAGTTTGTAATAAAGCATTTGTAGAAGTAATTTTTATAAAGTAAAAATCATAAAGGTAAATTGCATGCATTAATAAATCAGTAGTTTGTAACTAATCATTAGTAGTGCTTATGAATGTAATTTCATTATTTGCCTTTATCTTTCAAAGCTCTTTTACAGATGGTTGATTTGTATTCCAAGTAACAATTCTGATTCTACAAAGGCATAATAACCAATGTTACACTAATGCAGAGGTGCCCAAACAATTTATACCAAACTGTAATATATTAAAATTAAAGTTGACATGGTTTCCCTCATTTATGATGAACATTTATACATAAGTAAACAAACAAACAAACAAATAAATAGAAAATATTACTCAGTAATCTGCTTAACTAATAAAGTTTTGTTTTTAAAGTTCTAGTTCAATTAACCTTATATTATATAGCATAATGAAAACCTAGAAACAATCCCATTTATAGTTAAATATAGGTAAATGCCTAATACACATTTTCAAGCTATCAGCAATACAGCCATTTGCTTGTAATTTCAGTGACCTTTAACAAGATATAGGAGGATGCTGCTTATTTTTTCAAACGTTCAAGTTCATCAGACTAAAAGTCTGCTCACAAAGGGGGGTATTGAAAAAGTTTTTTTATTTAAAAATGAAACAGAAAATGTTTTTTTTTTTTTAAATAAAGAACTGTGTCAATGGCATTTTTCTTTATTTCCTATTACTTTTTTCTTTTTCTCACATATGACATGGCAGGCCAAATTAAAGGTCTCAGTGGGCCAGGTTTGCCCCCTGGGCCCTAGTTTCTCTGCACTAATAAATTTGAGTACCCAAGTAAAGAAACTTATTAAAAGTTAGTGTTACTAAACACCAAAAGATTTTGTTAATTGTTTGAGAATGCAACAGGAATCAGAATATTCCCGTGGTCTACTCTTCAAACACCTTATTATGCAACAACATGACACCACAAGAGACTGAGATCTACTGTAAGACCCAGAAACCCAGTTCTGCCTCTGATTGACAAGATTTGAGGTAGGGACATACTGTCATCCCACACAATGTCAGACATGTCACACATACAGAAATTCAAATATAGATAACAGCATGAAAGGTATTCCTGGGGATAGTACAGTTTTGTTCATTCTGTTTATTTGCAAAACCTCTTAAACACAACACAGTAGTGCATAAAATATATTCAGTCAGAAACAGAGCTTACTACTGTAGACAGATTTCACTGTTTGTCTCAAATCCCCAAAGACATTTCCTGAATAATTTGAATTCTAATCTTAAAAGGAATGGTAGTATGCATACATAGTATCTATCCTCTATCTTATATTAAGCATTAATATTCCAGTGACATTCCAGCACATTTTGATTTATTTTATTGATATTTTTATTTGAATCAATTATATGCACTAATCTGCCACATACCTGCACCCTTGTGCATTCATGCTATTACCCAATCACATGGCAGCAGTGTGATGATAGCCAGACTTATAAAGGGGCCAGAGAACATATGTAGCAACTATTTGGGGAAGAATCACATATTTCTCTAATGATCATGTGTCCACAAACCTTTATCACTATTACCACTTTGTATCATCAAGATGAATTTGGGCATCAAAGCATTGACTATTAACAATTTATATTAGGAAGCAAAACCAGTGAACAATAAGAAAAGATATATACATACATTTACATATAATGCTTTTATAACTGTTTTGAAATCAATAATGTTTTCTGACACTTACCAAACACTTTATTAGGAACACTATAGTAATACTAAGTAGTTGCTATCAAAACACACCGATTCCTTAATGCATGAAGTCCACAAGAGCTAAAAAAAATTCCATGTTGATTTAATGACTTCACACTTTCCTACCGACTTTTCAGGTGCACATTCATGTTGCAAATCTCCTTTTCTACCATATCCCACAGGATCTATTCTATTTTGGAATCAAATCCAGTGACTAGGTAGGCCACTGAAGAACATTGCACTCACTGTACATAAAAAAAAACATTTGAGCTGACTTTTGCTTTGAGCCACTGTGCATAATCATGCAGGAAGAAGCCATTAGAAGATTGTGGCCATGGCCAAATAATCAGCAATAATACTTAAACAAGCTGTGACTGTCAAGCGATGATTAATTGGTATTAAAGGGCCCAAAGCATGCCAAGAAAGCTTTCCTTATAGACTCTGTGTGCCTAGAATCTGTGCACCTCAGCAGAAATTCAGATTCATCAGACTATGTTATGTTTTTCAGTGTCCAGTTTTGGTCACTGCAGCCCCAATTTTCTGTTCTTGGCTGACAGAAGTGGAACATGAATTGGTCTTCTGCTGTTGTTGCCGATCTGCCTCATGGTTTGACATACTGCGCTGAGATGCTTTTATGCTTACCGCATTTGTACAGAGTTATTATGTGAGTAAGTAACTTTCTGGCAGCTCAAACCATTTCAGAACAGTTTTAATTTGTTCAGGCTTCCCAACTGGACAATACCATATTAAACACAATCCAATAATCTTAAATCACACTATACAACCATGGAAAGCAGGAAAACATTTCAGAATGTACATGTATTTTAAACCTTCAGGCAGATATGTTAAAACAGCAAAAGCAATGTCATCAAGTTCCACTTCTATCAGGGAATTTCTAATCTAAGCCAATATTTTAATACACTATTAATTGTATACTGTATGTCTAAGAATGTGTAAGTCAAGAAGCATTTTTAAGTATGTTTTCTCTCTGATAAAAATATATATATATATATCAATTTCACAGATGTTGTTAGAGCAGCATCAATTAGTAGCAAAAACAACAGACAGATCACATCTGTTAACAAACTAATTGGTGTTTGAGGAACATTTGCCAGATTGTGCGAGTTCTCTTGCACATTTACTGAATCTAAGATGTACATGCTGACAGTGAGGGAGTGGAAACAGACAGTTAGAGACAGTGAGAAAAAAATTGAGAATACATGAGTGTAGAAATGAGACAGTGTTTGTGTGTGTTCACAGATGTGTGAAGGTTAAAAGCGGTGGGTGGAATTTAAAAGAAGCATAAATTTGGAGCTATTTCTGTCTGTTTGGAGCAAGTGGATGGCGTATTTGGAGTTTTGTGTGGGCTCAAGCAAAGCTTTTCATTCATGTCTCCTACTTGAGGTAAGTTAAAAGGCTTACCACCTGCTTTGTTCCACCCACTTGGCTGGTCCTTTCATATATTTATTATTATTTGCTATTTAAATGGCTTATCATCATCAGGCTGCAGTGGATCCAGAAGAGAAAACTGGACACGTACAAAATCACTCCTATGAGTAATTTTAAGTCAGCCAATACACCTACTAGCATTCAATCCACCTACCAATAGCCAATACACCTACTAGCATTCAATCCACCTACCAATAGCCAATACACCTAATAGCATACAATCCACCTACCAATAGCCAATACACCTACTAACATTTAATCCACCTACCAAAGCCAATCGAGCTACTAAACGCCAATCTAACTATTAATCACCAATCCACCCACCAACAGCCAATCAAGCTACTAAAAGCCAATCTACCTATTAATTGCCAATCCACCTACCATTTTTAGGAGGTGGGAAAGAAGAGGATAAGCTAAAGGAAAGCCTCCGAAACACAGAGAGAACAAACAAAATTCCACATACAGTGACCTGACCTGAAAATCAAAACAGGGACACTAGAGCTGTGGGGCAGCAATTCTTTCCACTGTGTCATTATTTCCACTGATGATATTATGTAGAACTTTGATTTGATGTTAACTTTGTTTATACCACTTTAGACATCGATTTGTGCACACTGATGCAAGAAATATCCAAGCTATCAGAGAGAGAGATATGTTTAGTCAAAAGCAATTACAGAATGGGGGAGCTTGTCATACCTGTTTTCCTTTAACTGTGTAAATCCTCTTGACAAAACCAGAATCAAGCTTGATGGTGTCTGTGATATCATTGAGGACATGCTCAAATGAATGGGCTGTCTTTTTGTTAAGCAGAATCCGAACAGCCTTGCGGGGCTTCACACCACTGCGTATGATGGTGACCAGCTTGGGCCTGATGAAGTCTTTGCTCTCTTTGGATTCAAGGGGCCCCAGTTTAGAGCTGGAGAGGGAGGGGAGGCATTTGGTGGATGCAGAGGCTTTCACATTCACAGACCAGTTGGGGTTGATGTTTTTCATGTAATCAAACTTTTTGAAAGCTTCAATAGAGCCACATACATAACTCTCTCCTGAAAACATAAATAAAAAAACGTTTTTAATTTAAGGTAACATAGAAGGTGACATGAAATATAAATTATGTACTTCAAAAAAGGCTTCAAGAGAAAAAGAGCTGCGATAAAAATCAGTATGTCAAAACTAATTTTTGGTGGGTCGAATTCGGTGGAACTAATCAAATATATCACTGGTATAAATCTGAATATTGGTGTTAAACTATTACCCAATGTTGCAAGGGTCGACACAGAGTGCCACTGACCTTAGTCTAGCAGTTTACTATTTTATCGTCAAATTTATGCTAAATTACAGGAAAAACCTTAGTGACTAGAGTGTCACCATGAGCCCCTAAAGTACTTTCACTGTGCCATTCTACTGATTTTACAATTGACTTATTTGTGGTTGATTTACTTATATATGGACTTATTTTCTAAAATCAAAGTGGAGGAATAAATACCATGCTCTCAAAATATTCTATTGTTGTTTAATGGCTGTAGACAAGAACGCTGTTTAACATGGATCTTAAATCTCCAATAAATGTTCAACTGAGTTGAAATCTCTTTATCTAGGTCAGATTATAAACAAGGGGTGTTAAGTTTTAGAAATGGTTCAGCACAAAAACCAAAAAAATTCCCTGAAACCAAACAAATTCCCTAATTAAAGTATGGGAAAGAGGAAGACACATTAAGACAAATTATTTTAAGATACATTTAATTGGGAAATATTTTGTATTAGAATTAATATAATTGTAAATGTCAGTCAAGGTAATTTCAAATGTATGCACTTGTGAATGGAGATGTTATAAAATATGTCTTGGAGAGCAGACTAAAGGTGGGCTGTTATCCATACTTACACCGTTTATTATGTACAGTAGATCAGGTTTAATCTTATTTCCAGTGGCATTTTATTAGATATACTTAAACAGGTGAAAAAAATGAAAGTTGTATGAATAAACCATTTCTTTATTAACTAGCCAGGGTTAGCTTTTTGGAGTCCCCTATTCACTGAGGGTTGTGGTAGAAGGAAGCAGAAATTTTTGAAAAACATTACGATATGAAAAGCTCTTGTTTACCTGTTAATACAAATGTGGTGTACCCATATAAATGGCAACATAAGTTTTAAAAGGATAATAATCGGGAAAGATGTTGACCGATAGTGAGAGATAGTTTATCACAGTCACCTCCCTCACCTTCCAGCAGCTGATCGATGCTGGTTATCTTCCTCGAGCCATCGACGCTGTAGATGACGCGCACGCCCTGTGGCAGGTGCACGTTGTCGGTGAGCGCGCGCGTCAGCTCGGCCAGCAGCGTGTCCAGCGTGCGGAAGCGCTCGGCGGACACGGCGCACAGCAGGCCGGGGAAGTACCGGTCTCCATTCCGGTAAAAGCGAACCTTCCGGGCCCGCTTCTCCGAGCTGAGCGCCTTCAGAGTGCGAGTGCGGTACAGGCTGCAGTGCGCGCTGTGGGCGGGGCTTGGGACGCCGTTGGCTCGCGAGCCGCACCGGTCCTTCCTCTCGACTTTATCTCGCGCGTCGAAGTGCTCGTCCATTTCCGCCGGCAAGAGCTGAAAGAGAAGAGAAAAACGAGAATGAATTGATGTAAGCGGAACACCGCGCTTGTTTAACGGAAATCGATCTCTCTCGGGCGGAAAATAACTTTTTTCACAACTGTCTTCCAGGCTGCAAGTCGGACCGCCTAATAGATTTAAGCCTCATCGAACCACGACTTCTGTATCAGACATTACTGATATAACGTATTAATCTACACGTTTCTATATAATATGCACACAGGAAAAACAACTGGTCAAAATTCCTCCTTTCGACAAACCTACGAATGTTTATTGTATCGCATTCTACACTGGCAGCAATTTACCTGCTTGCCTCGGTTCCGGTCAAACATCGAATAAAGCAATTTGTCTAAGAATGATGAGTTTAGAAAGCAGTCCAGCAGTAGCCTGTATGCATCACATAGTCAGAGATGTAACACTGAGCATTCAGATACTGCTATTAGAGCTATAACTCAGAAGCGCAGAGACTAACGGTCACGGAGCAGCAGTCCTATAGTCTAAAATGCATTGAATTTAATTATGTGTTTCTATTCCAAATAACAAAGCATGCTTACTTACTGGGATGTACACGGTCCAGTGAATACGCGAATGTCCTCTGACAGTTAAAATCCAGGTCGCAAATATGAGTCGTGTGGTTGTCGGTACAGATCTACAGCGCTTCATGTGCTGTCCTGAGAGTGAATGTGTTGTCCTGTGTAAGAAGAAGAGGATCAGCTCGCTCACCAGCTGTCTCTCTCTCTCTCTCTCTCTCTCGCTCTCTCTCTCTCTCTCTCTCTCTCTCTCTTTGTGCGCATGCGTGAACGTCTGCTGCGTGAGTGAGCGGGTGAAGCCTTTGTGGCCGCCGTGCCAAAAAAACTTATCTATTTTCTATCTTTCTATCTCTGTCTTTTTACTTGTGTTACACAGGTCTCGAAGCAGAAAGATAGTTTTAAAAATAATATATCCAACAGTGTTTATTACTGGCAGAATTACTGATTATAATTAATTTCTAAAGCACTAGCAAATAGATTGGGCAAGGTATTGGAGGAAATCATCCACCCTGATCAGATATACTGTGGGCCAGGTAGGCACATCGTTGACAATATATCGTTCATTGGAGACATTTCCGATATTGGCAAACTCTTAGACATTGATATTGGTCAAATCTCAATTGATCGAGAAAAAGCATTTGACACAGTCGAACATCTTTGGTATGTGCCAGAAGCTTTCAGCCTCGGTCAAAATTTTACTGATAAGTTAAGCTACTGAAAGTCAATGGTGACTTATGCTCCCCCTTTAAAGTTCTAAGAGGTAAGAGGTAACACCTTTAATTGGAAGGTGTACAGATGGGAAAACTCTCTTTCTACAGGATTAAATTAGAGAAGAGATGGGTTTAAAACTTAGGGGTACATCTTAGGAATGATATGAATGTGAATAAAAATTGTGAAGTAACAGAGGAAAAAATAGTGGGGCATCTGAATAAATGGAAGAATCTACTTTCCAACATGTCATATAGAGCAGCGCTCCCCAAAAATGTTTTGCGCCACGGACCGGTTTAATGTCAGACAATATTTTTACAGACCGGCCATTAAGGTGTGGCGGATAAATACAACAAAATAAAATGGTACGACCGGCATAAAAATTGGTATTTTCTAAATATAATAATAAATGTGTATCCACTGTTTTGTTTTTTTTGTTTATTTCGCCAGCTTGGGGGTTTCAATTAAGCGGTAATGTATCATGTGTTACTGGCCGGAGCAGCCCTTTTAAGAAGGTAGCAGATGTAGGTAAGACTTGTGACCGAGGCAAGCATTTTGACATGCATCAAGAGTGAGTCATAGACGGATGTGGCAGAGAGAATCCAGTAATTTTCCAAAATAAAACATCGTTCAGAATCAGATAATAAATAAAACGGAAATAATGTAAGTTATGTATTCTTTCTGTGCGGTCCGGTACCAGTTGACCCATGGCCCGGTGGTTGTGGACCACTGATATAGAGGACAGGTTTTAATTATTAACAATATAGCAGCTTCTACTCTCTAGCATTGGCTAGCCTGCATCAGCTTCTCACCTTAAGTATTGAAAAAAATCCAATCCATGTTAGTGAATTTCTTTTGTTAGTCAATTTCTAGTGAAATTAACTGCTTCCATGCTCCTTGTACTTGACCCTCCAAGAACCACTGATCTTTGTCTTACACTTAGAGATGTCAAGTAAAGATTTTTCCCTGCTTTGACAGACATACTTATCAAGTTTTATGTCACTACCATGACATAAAAAAGCCTAATTCACATAGCTGGCCCAGAACTATCGGACTCTGAAAAAGTGGCATTAAAGTTGAACCTAAGGTCAACATGGATAGCAACGGCGCTATTAAGTGGTTAGCTATTAAGCTATTAAGTGGTAAGAGAATATCACCAGAGAAGAACTCGTAATAATAAAAGACTTTGTGGATTTTGACAAAGTGACCTGTTTCTGTTGGTTAGCACAGCACAAACACGTACATACAAACACCGCAACTTACTTCTTTCATCCTCTATAAGCCCCCTGCTGAGGCGATGTGGGTGCTCACACACGCTATTAACATACTTGTCTTTCACACATGCAAACACATCCACTCCACTTTCATCCCCTGACAATAATCCGTGCTGTGCTTAAAAAGAAAACATGTAGCTGTCTTTTGGTTTCTTTTTTTCTGGTCGGTGAGAAAATAGTCCTGGAACAGTAACTTCAAGTTCTTCCTTATAAAATCAGAGTATGGGTCATGAAACACATTGTCAACGATGACTTGAAAAGGGTCTTGGTACCCCAGCCCCTGAGATCCAAATTGAGGGTCTTGAGGTTAAATTGCTGAAAGGACCCAGAAAATATTTCAGCACTACAGAAAGCGGACGAGACATTAAAACCACTGTTTGGGAAAGTGTTTAGGAGAAAATAAGCTGACTTATGTGGGAGTAAATATATTATTATCCATGATGCATTGTACATGCATACCCCTGAATGTACCCGGTTGGTTGTCCATGTTGTCATTCCATCGTTTTGTACCTAGCACAAAATATTCCATGGGCAGGACATATGGCCCATCAGAAAACGTACATTTGCATAAGCTCACGATTTACTTGTCCATCTATGTACACTGATGTACAGACTTATTGCACCACATGCCCCACATGCCAGAAAACCAGTGCTGTGCGCTAACAGGATAGAGCACCTCTACTACCTCTACCTTTGATATCTGTCCCTTTTCAGCGCATCGCCATGGACATTATTGGTCCCCTGGAAAACCTAGCCATCAGCAATTATGCTACAAGGTATCCTGAGGCATTCCCTCTCCGTTCCATCACTATTATCAATGCCCTTGTCCAGCTGTTCTCCAGAGTGGGGATACCAGATGAAATGCTCATCGATCAAGGGACTAATTTCACTGGAACACTGGAAGGGAATGGGATCAAGTATCAACAGGTTTTTCTTCATTTTAGCTCCTGTATGGGTGGCAGGTCCACGGTCAATTGGATCTCTTTTGAAGGAGTTGGGAAGCCCCTTCATCGGCTGAGGTGATGTCTGAGATTGTCCAATTTGTCATTAAGAGACCACCTGGAGCACTACAGGGAAATGGCCCAAGAGAACCTCAGACAGGCCCAAAAAGCACAAAAAAACATGGTATAACCAACATGCCAGAATGTTTCAACCAGGACAAAACGAACTGCTACTGCTGCCTAAACAAACAGCTAATTAAGTGGCAGGGACCCTACTCGGTGGTTTGCAAGATGGCACCAGTGACATATGAGATTCATTATCCTGATAAAGGCAAGGCTACACAAACCTACCATGTTAACCTGCTGAAGGAGTGGAAAGAGCCACCCAGCAAACCTGAGACATCAATGCTGATTCGTAAAGTAGAAGAGGAACAGGAGGACGAGCAGCCAGAACTAAAGGTAAAAGAACCAGCACAGCCAGCATCACACAGGACCTGTCTTGGTCCTGTCACATCAACAAGTCACATGAAGAAGGCCTGGCAGGATCTGTACCATCTGAGACGCTGAAAGGACTTTAAAGGACAGTTGAAAAGATAATCGGAGTCTCTCTCCCCTCTATCATGGACATTTACACCACACGCTGCATCCGCAAAGCAAACAGCATTGTGGACGACCACACACACCGGTCACACTCAAGTTTCTTCACTCAAGCCATCAGGTTACTCAACAAACAACTGAACTGAACTCTCTCTCACACACACACACACACACACACACACACACATACACACACACACACACACACACACACACACACACACACACACAACTGTGTGACTGATCAGTACAAACCGGACTCAACACACACTCATATTCACTTTGTGTGACTGATCTGTACAAACCGGACTTAACATACTGTACATCATACTCTTCGCACACCCATGATTCAGTACCACTCACACTAATCATTACCGCAAAATGTTTACATGCCGTTTTTGCACATCTTCCGGGATTGCTGCTATTTGTTCTTTTGCACAATATTCTGTCCACATTTTTTTGCCACTGTTCACCTTATTTTGTTACGACAGGTTTACTGGCGGAGCTATTTTGTGTTTTGTGTATTGTGTACTGTCTTGCACTGCCCTGTGTTGTCTTGCACTGTCCTGTGTTGTCTTGCACTGTCTTGTGTTGTCTTGCACTGTCTTTTGTTGTCTTTTTGCACTGTTTGCACCAGGTTGTGCCGGACCAAGGCCAGGAAGATTGTGAAGGACCTCGACCATCCCAACAATGGACTCTTTTCTTAGTTGCGTTCAGGGAAGTACTTCCACTCCTTAAAAGCAAACACAGAAAATGAGGAGGAGCTTCTTCCTGCAGGCCATTTGTAGTTTAAAGCATGAAACACCCAGGAACTAGGACTGGACCTCTCTCTCCATCTTCACTATTTCTGCATGACTTTTTTGCACTATTATATGGCACCTTAACTCTGGACTGTCACTTCAACTCTGAACTGGAAATGTTTTGTGTTCAGGAGACCAAGCAGAAAGGGAGTAAGGCCATGAGCATTGGAGGGGGGTTTAAACTGTTCTATCATGGTGTAGATGGAAAGAGAAATGGTGTAGGGGTGATTCTGAAAGAAGAGTACAGTAAGAGTGTAGTGGAGGTGAAGAGAGTTTTTGATAGGGTAATGAACATGAAGCTGGACGTTGAAGGGGTGATGATAAATGTCATCAGTGCTTATGCTCCACAAGTGGGTTGTGAGATGGAGGAGAAGGAAAAATTCTGGAGTGAGTTAGATGGAGTGGTAGAAGGTGTATCTCGGAATGTACGATTGGTGATTGAAGCAGACTTTAATGGGCATGTAGTTAAAGGGAACAGAGGTGATAAGGAGGGGAAATGTGATGGGTAGGTATGGTCTTAAGGAGAGGAATGTGTAAGGGCTGATGGAGGTAGATTTTGCTAAAAGGGTGGAAATGGCAGTGGTGAACACGTATTTTAAGAAGAAGGAGGACCATTGGGTGACATATAAGAGTGGAGGAAGGTGCACACAGGTGGACTATGTTCTATGCAGGAGATGCAACCTGAAAGAGATTGTAGACTGTAAGGTGTTGGTAGGGGACAGTGTAGCTAGACAGCATCGAATGGTGGTCTGTAAGATGGTTTGTAAGATGGTTTTGGAGGTGAAAAAGAGGAGGAGAGTGAGGTCTGAAAGAAGAATAAAATTGTGGAAACTGAAGGAGGAAGACTGTAGTATGAGATTCAGGGCAGAGGTCAGACAGGGGCTCGGTGGTGGTGAAGAGATGCTGGATGATTGGGCAACTACTGCAGAAGTGATAAGGGACAGCTAGAAAGGTACTTGGTGTGACTGTCGAGAAAAATATTCTAATCAACCCTATCTAGCGTGTGTTTTAATCAAAATAATATTATTCGAACAAATTAACCTAATAATTAGTATATTATATTAACACCACTATTAGATACAATAGAAGTAGCTTAATTAAACCTATTTAGCCTATATGTTAATTACACTCATGTAACCTATTTACTCCAAGTATATTTAAAATAATAATAATTACTGTATTTTTCGGACTATAAGCCGCTACTTTATTCCCACGTTTTGAACCCCGCGGCTTAAACAACGAAGCGGCTTATTTATGGATTTTTCCTGGGTTTTTCCTGGTTTCACAAACTTCATGCCAAAAAACTGAGCACCATAACATTAGACCAATGAAATTTCCGAACGGAAACAAAAAAACGCACCTCACCTGTGTTCTGAGGAGAGAAAAAACTTTTTTTTAAACGCACGAAGATGCCAAAAAATGCCCGAGAGAAATAGATGTGAATGGAAGGAGGAAGACAGTGAACAATGACTTTCTTGGTAGACTACTGTTTAGATACAAGCCGTTGTAACGCTTTGAGTCAGGGTCAAGGGATAGCTCGCTAACTCCAGTTGCAACAGAAATCATATAAGCACAGACAGGTTTCCAAAACTCTTGTGTTTTTTTTTTCTTAGCAACAGCGTTCAAGTTAGTCAAAGAAACTTAGAAATGAGCATCAGAAAATAATAAGGACATATTCCTCGGTCTTGCACACATGCAGTAATACCGGAAAAATGCGGCGGCAGCCTATTCCCAAAATGCAGCTCTGCTCTTAAAGGAGCCACAACATATTTCACCCGTTACACCGTGTAACAGACACTGTTTTTCGTTAAAGCCTGTGTAAAGTTAATTAGTTTCAGTGTAGACACCTGCGGCTTATAAACAGGTGCGGCTTATTTATGTTCAAAATAAAAATCTTTGTAAAATTCAGTTTTACGGTAGACACTAATAAATAGAGTAGAGTAGGGTCTGACTGGTGTTATGAGTGTGTTGTAGAGACAGAAAAACAACATACAAGGCAGACTTAAGCATGTTTATTAAGAAAAAAAAAAAAAGCTTGTGGGCCTCAGCCACTGCAGAAGACATAGATGAGCAATCGGGGTCAGACTCAGGTGAAGTTATGGGAGGATAATAATAATCAGGTGAAGAAACAGGGAAAGTAGGAGGATAATCAGTAGGAGACCAACATGAAGGGTAAGGAGGAGATGGTTGGTTTGTTGCAGAAATGTGGGAGTTGTCATCAAAGTTTTCATTATCGGTTTGTTTTCTGATGATAAACAGCAGGGAGGTCAGAAGAGGTCTGTGTACCCATATCACGCGAAAAGGTAAGCTGCACGATGCGAGGAAGCAGACAGGTTCTCTGGAATAGTTGGGGTAGAGAGGTGTTCAATAAAACAGGCAACCTTAGTGGTGAGGGAAAAGAGTTAAAACTGACGATACTGTCTGCGGAGACTGCTCCTAATAGATGTCCCAGTACATCTGCGAGATGGAACTGAATAAAAGGAAACCAACAAAGATAAAATGGGTGAAATAACAATGACTAAAACATAAAAATAATATGTGCATGTAGCAACAAAAGTAACAAGCTTATAAATGTTATCTCTGTATATATATATATATATATATATATATATATATATATATATATATATATATATATATATATATATATATATACAGTGAGGAAAATAAGTATTTGAACACCCTGCTATTTTGCAAGTTCTCCCACTTAGAAATCATGGAGGGGTCTGAAAATGTCATCGTAGGTGCATGTCCACTGTGAGAGACATAATCTAAAAAAAAAAATCCAGAAATAACAATGTATGATTTTTAAACTATTTATTTGTATGATACAGCTGCAAATAAGTATTTGAACACCTGTCTATCAGCTAGAATTCTGACTCTCAAAGACCTGTTAGTCTGCCTTTAAAATGTCCACCTCCACTACATTTATTATCCTAAATTAGATGCATTTGTTTGAGGTCGTTAGCTGCATAAAGACACCTGTCCACCCCATACAATCAGTAAGAATCCAACTACTAACATGGCCAAGACCAAAGAGCTGTCCAAAGACACTAGAGACAAAATTGTACACCTTCACAAGGCTGGAAAGGGCTACCGGGAAATTGCCAAGCAGCTTGGTGAAAAAAGGTCCACTGTTGGAGCAATCATTAGAAAATGGAAGAAGCTAAACATGACTGTCAATCTCCCTCGGACTGGGGCTCCATGCAAGATCTCACCTCGTGGGGTCTCAATGATCCTAAGGAAGGTGAGAAATCAGCCCAGAACTACACGGGAGGAGCTGGTCAATGACCTGAAAAGAGCTGGGACCACCGTTTCCAAGGTTACTGTTGGTAATACACTAAGACGTCATGGTTTGAAATCATGCATGGCACGGAAGGTTCCCCTGCTTAAACCAGCACATGTCCAGGCACGTCTTAAGTTTGTCAATGACCATTTGGATGATCCAGAGGAGTCATGGGAGAAAGTCATGTGGTCAGATGAGACCAAAATAGAACTTTTGGGTCATAATTCCACTAAACGTGTTTGGAGGAGGAAGAATGATGAGAACCATCCCAAGAACACTATCCCTACTGTGAAGCATGGGGGTGGTAGCATCATGCTTTGGGGGTGTTTTTCTGCACATTGGACAGGGCGACTGCACTGTATTAAGGAGGGGATGACCGGGGCCATGTATTGCGAGATTTTGGGGAACAACCTCCTTCCCTCAGTTAGAGCATTGAAGATGGGTCGAGGCTGGGACTTCCAACATGACAATGACCCAAAGCACACAGCCAGGATAACCAAGGAGTGGCTCTGTAAGAAGCATATCAAGGTTCTGGCGTGGCCTAGCCAGTCTCCAGACCTAAACCCAATAGAGAATCTTTGGAGGGAGCTTAAACTCTGTGTTTCTCAGCGACAGGCCAGAAACCTGACTGATCTAGGAAAGATCTGTGTGGAGGAGAGGCCAAAATCCCTCCTGCAGTGTGTGCAAACCTGGTGAAAAACTACAGGAAACGTTTGACCTCTGTAATTGCAAACAAAGGCTACTGTACCAAATATTAACATTGACTTTCTCGGGTGTTCAAATACTTATTTGCAGCTGTATCATACAAATAAATAGTTAAAAAATCATACATTGTGATTTCTGGATTTTTTTTTTTTTAGATTATGTCTCTCACAGTGGACATGCACCTACGATGACAATTTCAGACCCCTCCATGATTTCTAAATGGGAGAATTTGCAAAATAGCAGGGTGTTCAAATACTTATTTTCCTCACTGTATATGGTTCGGGTATGCGATATTTGTTTTACTGTAAAAATCTACATACCTTAATACTCACCTTTTTTGTCACACTGGTTTAATCCAAGGGGGTGGGGCTTGGACTTTAAAAGGGTGCCCCAAACTAGTGTACAGGGTCAGTTTACCTGGCGAGCGAGCGTGCAATTGTGGTGCCGTGAGCAAAAACCTTGCAATACAGAAGTTTGTGGATATATACATCTTCGGGTACGGAAAGTATTCAGACCCCCTTAAATTTTTCACTCTTTGTTATAGTGCAGCCATTTGCTAAAATCATTTAGGTTCATTCTTCTTCCTCATGAATGTACACACAGCTCCCCATACTGACAGAAAAACACAGAATTCTTGACATTGTTGCAGATTTATTAAAAAAAAAAAACTGAAATATCACATGGTCCTAAGTATTCAGACCCTTTGCTCAGTATTTAGTAGAAGCCCTCTTTTGATCTAATACAGCCAGGAGTCTTTTTGGGAAAGATGCAACAAGTCTTTCACACCTGGATTTGGGGATCCTCTGCCATTCCTCCTTGCAGGTCCTCTCCAGTTCTGTCAGGTTGGATGGTAAACGTTGGTGGACAGCCAATTTTAGGTCTCTTCAGAGATGCTCAATTGGGTTTAAGTCAGGGCTCTGGCTGGGCCATTCAAGAACAGTCACGGAGTTGTTGTGAAGCCACTCCTTCATTATTTTAGCTGTGTGCTTAGGGTCATTGTCTTGTTGGAAGGTAAACCTTCGGCCCAGTCTGAGGTCCAGAGCACTCTGGAGAAGGTTTTTGTCCAGGATATCCCTGTACTTGGCCGCATTCATCTTTCCCTCGATTGCAACCAGTCGTCCTGTCCCTGCATGATGCTACCACCCCCATGCTTCACAGTAGGGATGGTGTTCTTGGGATGGTACTCATCATTCTTCTTCCTCCAAACACGTTTAGTGGAATTATGACCCAAAAGTTCTATTTTGGTCTCATCTGACCACATGACTTTTTCCCATGTCTCCTCTGGATCATCCAAATGGTCATTGGCAAACTTAAGATGTGCCTGGACATGTGCTGGTTTAAGCAGGGGAACCTTCCGTGCCATGCATGATTTCAAACCATGACGTCTTAGTGTATTACCAACAGTAACCTTGGAAACAGTGGTTCCAGCTCTTTTCAGGTCATTGACCAGCTCCTCCTGTGTAGTTCTGGGCTGATTTCTCACCTTCCTTAGGATCATTGAGACTCCACGAAGTAAAATCTTGCATGGAGCCCCAGTCCGAGGGAGATTGACAGTCATGTTTAGCTTCTTCCATTTTCTAATGATTGCTCCAACAGTGGACCTTTTTTCACCAAGCTGCTTGGCAATTTCCCTGTAGCCCTTTCCAGCCTTGTGGAGGTGTACAATTTTGTATCTAGTGTCTTTGGACAGCTCTTCGGTCTTGGCCATGTTAGTAGTTGGATTCTTACTGATTGTATGGGGTGGACAGGTGTCTTTATGCAGCTAATGACCTCAAACAGGTGCATCTAATTTAGGATAATAAATGTAGTGAAGGTGGACATTTTAAAGGCAGACTAACAGGTCTTTGAGGGTCAGAATTCTAGCTGATAGACAGGTTTTCAAATACTTATTTGCAGCTGTATCATACAAATAAATAGTTTAAAAATCATATATTGCCATTTCTGGATTTTTTTTTTTAGATTATGTCTCTCACAGTGGACATGCACCTACGATGACAATTTTAGACCCCTCCATGATTTCTAAGTGGGAGAACTTGCAAAATAGCAGGGTGTTCAAATACTTATTTTCCTCACTGTATATATATATATATATATATATATATATATATATATATATATATATATATATATATATATATATATATATATATATATATACGCTAATGTACGTTAAAAGCTCCTTAGAGTTTGTGCTCAGTTGTGTTAAGTTTCTTGCTGTTTTTTTAAAGACACAATCACTTTTTATACATAGGCCTATAATTGTAATTTAATACTTACTATGAACAAAGACGTGGTCTGCAACCTGTAAAATCGTGATTCTCCTGTTTGAGCTGTGAAACTGACAGCACTCTTATCCGATGGTGTTGAGCATCATGTAATTGACACCACTCTAATCCGATGGCATCGTAGATATACAGGAAATAATTGGCAGAGAACCAGATAGTGAGTAGGTGTGTTCTACTTCAAACGGCACTACACTGGAGATTAGTGAATGACATCAGCGTCTGAGATTTTAAATGCACCTGAATTGCTCCTGCACCGCAGATGTTATACTCTGATCAGTCTGAGCTGTAGGGGGGGGACACAAGTAAAATAAAATTCTCATTTTACATTTATTTTAACCTCTTAGCCTTCAGCGCCATGCCAGCGCGACCGATATCCCATTGTTCGGATGTGTTCATGTTTAGCAATAGATTAAATAAAAATGGAAAAAATTAACCATGACTAACTATACATTATTCTAAAGGTCTAAGCCTCAAGCAGCAATCTTAGATCACTGTTTTTCAATAGAAAATGTATAACGAATACACACCAACAACATGAATTAAAAATGCTTACATTATTATTGTAATAACGAGTCACAAACACATCCACTGCTGCTAATCTCAGTTTATTAGGAAATATAAGCTCCAACCAAACAATAGTGTTGTATTTAGATGGTCATTCTTTTGTTTACGTCACAGCACTTCGAATGGTGTATTGTTTGTATATGTTTCGGAATAACTTTTGCATAAAAAATCTTGCTGGTAAAAAAACTAATATGGCTGGTAGAATATAGTGTTACAAAACAAATGAGGCACACAAAACAAATAAATAATAAAAATAAAAACACAGTAAAAGAGGCAGAATCTTGGGCTTAAGCCTCCACTCTATAGGCAGGTGTCGTGACAATCTGCTCTGCATCACCTATTTTAAACCTTTTATTTCCATCCAGTAGCATTATGGAAACAAAATGATTGATGGAAAATGTAGCCAAAGAGTGCAGGATTCAAACGATTTATGGGAGGATTTTATTCCCCAAGTGCATGAGTTTTTATTTTTATTATTTTTTACAAACTCTTAGTGGTCAAAGCAGCATGTACATAATGATGCACCAGAAAGTGAATGCAGTTCTTGGTTCTGCACAAACAGCTGTTTCCAGCTCGTGCTAACTTTATTTACAAAAAAAAAGAAAAAACAATAAAAAAAAACACAGTCAAATTAATTGTCAATTGTTTTATCAGAGATTTGCACAAAGCAGTGAAGAGGAAAATAGGAAGAAGTAACAACAAAGACTTGGAGATCTGCATGGGGATGGAAAATCTGAATTTTTCATCTGTAAGTTACAATACATCTCCCTTCACAGTTTAATTTAGGATTTTAGAAAAAAAAAGTGTGTGTGTGTGTGTGTGTGTGTGTGTGTGTGTGTGTGTGTGTGTGTGTGTGTGTGTGTGTGTGTGTGTGTGTGTGTTGTTGGGATTGGAATGGCCGGTCATCAATACGAATGGCCATGACTGTAAAACAATAGCTTATCTGGCTACCTGAAAGGCATCTGATAATACTTCATTAAACAAAATCTGAGATTTAGGTGCAATAAAGAATGTTTTGATGTATTGAATATGGGTGTCTACAAAGTTCATAGCTCTCAAAATGGATAACAGAAAACATGGCTTTGTGTGGCATTTATTACATGAAACAATCGTCTAACATTATTTTTGGTTTTGACAAATCCAGTTCGGTCTGCGTGGATAATTTTGTTTATTAAAAAAGTTATAGTCAGAATTCAGCAAACTAAGAGGCCTATAACAACCACATTTTTGTTTATATTTTCCTGGCTTAACTAGCAATATCATTGTCACCATCTCCAGTGAGTACAGTAACACTTGGCTATCTAGTGCTTCCTTAATCATGTTAGTGAGAGGGGTCAGTAGTTTTCTACCAAATGCATTAAAATATTGAAATTGGGAATCTGGTCCAGGCACCTTATTATCCTGTAAAGATTAGTACCTTCTCCTCAGATATTCCAGCATCAAGAAGATCTTTGTCTACTGTGTCAATCCTGGGAAGAGGCATTCTATCCAGAAACTTTCAGTGTCAACTGTCAGTATTTTCAGTATCAAAGTCATTTTTATATAAAGCTTAATAATATTTTTTTATTTTAAATGAATGTCTTTTGAGTCTTCTAAACAACCACCATCTTCCACTTTAATAAAATGGATGTTTCTTAAAATCTTCCGTTTTAATTTGCCATGCAAGTAATTTTCTTGTTTTGCCAAATTCATAATCAAGATAATCTGTTCTAGCCAATGCTGCTTCAGCCTTAGTGATGGATAGATTATTGTAAAATAAGTTTTTTGTTTTTTTTGTAGAAGTGCCAAGGGATTATGATTTATTTGTCACAGAGTGATCCCGTTTCAATATTTGTCATTTTCAAACTGTGACAATGTTTCTCTCCTTACCTTATTTTTATATGCCACATGACCTGCCCTCTCATATAAACCTTGAGGGCTTCCCATATGTTAGAATGAGATGAGGAATTTGAGTTAGTTTTGTGGTATGCATCAATGTGGTTGTTCATAAAAAGTAATAAATTCGTAATCTCATTCTTTTAATAGGTAACCCCTGAATCTCCCTCTGTAGGAAACAGCCTTGGGTAAAACCCAACTTCATTATCATCTTTATGAGATTGTGGTCAAAGAGAGTAGCTAAATAGGAGCAAGCTGTTATTCTTGATAAAGTTATCTAGGCTGTCAGAGTAGGTTTTATGGACAGAAGAAAAAAAAGAGTAAACTTTTTTATTTGAATGGATTGATCACCATACATCATATAACCCTAATTCTATCATTACTTGTTTAAGGGCTACTGCTGATCTTGTCGGTGAATGTGATTTGGGAACGGTCCATTGATGGATTCAAAACCAAATTAAGGTCACGTCCTACAATATACCACCCTTTAATTGCGGTGAGCTTCATAGTTAAGTTAATGAAAAATGCTAGATCATCTATATACAGGCCATACAGAGATACCAGTGTTATTTTATTTAAGTTTATAACACAATCTACAAGGAAAAAAATCTACCACACTCATCTTTTTCAATGTAGTTTCATTTAAATCTCAGGTTCTTTTTAATAAGCAATGCTACTGCTCTCGCTTTGGATTAAAATGAAGAAGAAAAAAATTCCACCCAGTCATTTCGTAGCACCATATGTTCAAGGTCAGTGAGATGGGTCTCTTGAATAAATGTAATATCAGCGGATTGCCTCTTTAAATATGTTAGGACTTTCTCTTAATTGGGGAATTGATTTCCCTAAACATTTAGTGAAATACAGTTCAACTGGTCTGACATTTATAATACATAAAAATATGCTGAGTGGTCATGTATTCTATATATTTACAAAATAATGAAAAGGAAAAAAGGAAAATACTGCTTCTGGACATTAATTGTAATATAACAATTGCTAAGTTTGATTTAATAATGCAAGATGAACACGATGTGAAAAACACCTTTCCACCCCTTGAGAGAAGAGAAAAAAAAACAACAACAAGAAAACAAACAAACTAACAAAAAGAAAGAAAGAAAGAAAGAAAGAAAGAAAGAAAGAAAGAAAGAAAGAAAGAAAGAAAAGAAAACACCACCCCGTGATAATCCATGAACAGAGACCATAGAGAAGATATAAAAACATTTCCAAATTAAGAAGCTTTACAATTGCTAATAAATCCGAAACTCCATAACAGAACAATGTAACAACATAATGCAAAATATATAATGTGCTAAAATGTGTTAATATATGACTTGAGCTATCCATGCACAGAGCATGGAAAAGAAATCCTGCCTTATCATATTGCACAACTAAGTAATAGCAAATTAAGAAATCAAATGTTTGCAATTGTATACCTTTATAACAAAAGCAGGGCTTCTTTTAATATGTAAATTGTGATAAACAGTGAGAAAAAATATTAAAGGCAGTTATTATACTTGTAGTTCTCAAATAGCAAATGTACACAACATGTATATAGTTCAGTATTCACAGTGTATTAGAGGGAGGGTTGTTAACTTTACCAAACTTTAGACTCTATTAGCATGTTCTATTAGTTTTTTCTGCAAAAATTTATTTTTAAATTCGCTTATCCTGCGTTAAATCTCGATGCTATAGTGTGGGTAAAAGGAAATTTGCTTATTCTCCAGGTATAATGCTCTTTTCTCTCTAGCTACATGGGATCATCACAGCAAGCTTGTTCATTGAAAGTGTACATAATTTTAGTGCATGTTCAATTGCACTTATGTAATGGAAAGGTGCTGCTTTGAAGTGATGCTAGACATTTTTTTTTGCACCTGTCTCCAGTAAGCTATTGGTTATGTTTTATGTTTTATTAGTAGATAGTTGCTCTGAGATGCTCTTCTGGCCATAAAAGTAGAGGGAGCATGATGCGCTTGCACTGGCCTGGCTCTCAATACTGGACTGGGAATGTTGGTAGAAGCAAGTTGTTGAGCTACATTAGTTTGACATCCAGCGGGGAGTGGTGATTGAGTTCAGGTGTGTGTAATCAGTAATATTTTTACTGTGAATGTGCCAGTGTGGGTGAGTGTTGGGAAATGTAAACCATAGCAGATAAGATGCAGGGTGTTGTGGAACCTGGAGTTTTAAAATAAATCCAGCCCCTGACATAACACAAGCTCAATACTTAATATTAGTAACTTTATAAGTAAAGTAAAAAATTACTTTATATTATACCACACCTACAACTGATATAAGGCTACTTCATACAAGCGGATTATTATTATTTTAATTAATTAATATTAAATATTTAGTTAATTATGAATAGTTGTGTGATTATGAAGATTTCCAACAAAAAATAAGTAAAATCTTTTTCACTGGTCCTGGCTATTCACAAGCATTTGGAGATTAATAAAGGACATTTTCGAAAATATAATAATCGGTTTATATATTCCACTGTATGGACTGTAAGTCTGTGGCACTAAAAGAGCAGTGGTGAACGAAGTACATAAAGCATGTACTTGAGTAAAAGTAGAGATACCGTAGGGAAAATATTACTCCAGTAAGGTAAAAGTGCTTCCTTTAAATCACTTAAGTAAAAGTACAAAGATGGATACCCAAGTACTTTGATTTATTATGGCTATATTGTCTTATCACTTTTATCATAAAAAATATTTGCTTAATCAACTCAGTTAAGGTGAAAAGACTCTAATGTTAATCATAGCACACTGTAGAAGCGCGAACAGTTTGGGGGAAGGAAGAACATTGGAAAGCCATTTTTTACTTTATTGGCTTTTTACACTTTCAGCAACACGCACACACACACATACACACACGTCTCTCTCCAGCGTTCTTCTCTCACTCCTCTTATCCTTTTTCCCACTTACTGCAAAAGAGAACTAGATACATTCCCAGCAGGTGTGCGGTTTTTACCGCTTGTTTCCCTCGGCCCTAAATTTACAAACCAGCGCTCGGCCCACGCGCATCAATCTATTAATAGAATGATATTAATGAGTTAAACACTGATTGATATCTAATAAAATATCATGAACCCAAAACCTTCTTTTAACGATTTAAAAAAAACCCACGTAAATAAGGCCACAGGTGCTGTGGCAAGTTAGAATCAGGAAAATCTTTCATCATTTATTCCTCTCAAAATGTTCTGCTTGATGTTGAAGTGACACTGAACAATGTGTTCATGCTAAGTAGGTACCACTAAGCGGCAAAGTCAGTTTTAGCTTGAATGACGCCCCCTGTGTGAACCACGCCATGACCCAAAGTCTCCCCATAGATTAGTTTTATCTTTGAAAAGAATTTTTCAACAGGGACCTATTTAGTACAATCTGTAACGAATTACATTTAATGAAAAGTCACTGAAAAGAGGCAAACCAAACAAAAACTTTCACAAAAAACCTTTAAATCATTATCTTTTATTTTATAAAAAATGTGCATAAAACATACTCAAACAGATTAAGAGCAAACAGAAGAGAAGACCAAATGTACAAGCATGCATATGTGCATCTCCTAGTACATTTACAAAAACCATAAAATGAAAAAATGCACTGATGTTATAATACATACATTAATTATTTTCAATCGGTTATTTGAGATTGCATTAAAACTTACAGAAATGTACCCAACAGCATGACCTTTGTGAAAAAAATTATTTAGTGATTATAAAAACAATGTAAAACAACATTATGGAGATTATGTTCCTAGCTAGCAGAGTACAACATACACTGCAAATAAAATTGTCATACCTTTCTATTATAATTATTATTAGTAGTAGTAGTATTATTACTTAGTTAATAGTAAACAGAGAAAACCTAACTCTTACTAACAGAGTAAATCACTTATCTACCTAACCTAAATACATTCAATAAAAGGACTGTTGTGAAGTTATGTATCCAGGTAAATATTGTTGTACGCAAAAAAAAGCTAACATGATACACTGTATAAAGGCTTAGCAGAAACACTGAACACTATATCAAATTGCATAAAGTCCTCATTTAGTCTATGATTACTATGATGTTTTAGAGACACAAACAATAAAAGCTTTTTTTCCTTATTGTTTTCAGTTTATGTTTTTGTGAGTTCATTTGACCTTCATATGTCAAGCTCAACCTATTGAGTCATTACCATCAAAAGCATTCTGCAAAAAAAATTTCAATTCTCTGTGTTGTTATAATGTTAAATGCTTCCTTCTTGTTTATTTCTTCTTTTTTTTGGCATTTGTGAAGGCATCTTTTGTCAGCGCTTTAATCTTGGCAGTCGAGTCTCGGTGACTGTACTGGCTACACCTTTCTTTCCCTTTAAGTCATGCATCAACATCAATGGAGCTCTATAAAGATATGGCAGAATGCTATGATAGCGTTAATCTACAATTGATAACACAAACACAGCTTATACGCATACAGATGGATCTCAAAGGAGAAAACCTAAAATAAAAGAGTAGAAAAACAAAGTGATGTTTTCTCCGGACAGGTAAATTGCATGATACACAATCTTGTCTTTATTTTTTCTTATTCTCTGTTACTTTGAATTTTTATTTAGGCAGTATATTGGTCTATGTTCTATGTATTTCAAGAATAATAAATCATGAACATCCTTTCATAACTGAACTAAAGAAATGTCAATTAAAAATACAAGACTGCACAAAAACTTGCTTTCATTTGCACACACACTTAAAAATGGGTTAAATGAAGACACAAAAGTCCCAAAAATGTCTTCCTAAAAATATGTATATAATAACATTTCTAAATAAAGTTTTTAATAAAATGCAATAAATTAACCTTTTAATTTTCTTTATAGTTATTGTTTCAATATACACTGCCTGGCTAAAAAAAGTCATCACCTGGTTTTAACGAAGCGAATAGGTAACCAGTCCATTGCATAATTACTAAAGTGATTAATATGATTTAGCTGTAAACTAGTTTTTTGGCCCTAACTGATTAAGTGAGTAATGTCTTATTTCTTAAACAAAGGTGTGGTTAGAGATATCTTGAGGTCATGGAAAATTATTAGATTGCATCAAGCGGAGAAAATTAAAACTAAGAAAAACTAAGGAAAACGGAGAAAACTAAGGAAATTGCTGAAACTACTACTACCATTAATTGATTTAAGAAGTGTCCAACACAGTTTTAAAATCTGTAAGAATAGGGTTAACGATCAGGATCCATAATCAATAAGAAATGTGGAGATCAATTCAACATTTGGTGAAATGGAATAGTACAAAAACAACAGTAGAACTCCCTGCTATATTTAATAAAAGCAAGAGCGTTTTCACTCAAAGGGATTGGGACTAAACAGCTGCTTAGTTTACTCATAGGACATGAGACTAAATCGAAAAAATCAATTTGTTAGGGATCTTATACATTGGACTCTGGAGCAATGGAAAACAAAAGTTATGTAGTCTGATAAGTCTAAATTTCCCTGTTCCAGGGGCATCACCCATTATGCCTAGAGCCTGTGGGGGCAGTATACTGATCTGGAGTTGCATTAGTTGAATCCAATGAAAAAGTGTTTATTTATTTATTTTTTTAGCTAGGCATTATTACAGGACATTGCTGGAACAGTTTGTGACTTTGTGTCTGATATTAAACAAAGTTATTTCTATTATGAAATGAATGCATATTTCAAAACTATAAACATTTTAAAGGTGTTCTGATAAACATCAAACTAGCTTTGAATTTATAACCCAAAGGGCCAAAGTAAGGCATTTGTTATACTTTACCCTTTTACTGGACTATGAGTGTTTTTTTTAGACTGGGGCAACTGTTGCTTTTTGGTCCATTCAAAAGCAGAAGAGACCTGATGACATAAAAGTAACAAAAATATATTGAATTTTTAAATGATACAGATGATTCTACAGCATATCAGTGCCACACCTTGTAGCTTATAGATCAAGTCCCTCTATATTGGATTTATATATAATAAAAATAGAGACACAATAAACTACACAAAATTCATCAAAATAAAAAAATATTTTAATAAAAAAACACATATTTCGTAAATATAACATCTGAGGTCACCTTTGCAATCTCTGTAAGATAAGCTCGCCTTTCATCATAGGCCTTTTGGTATGCCTTATAAAGACAAAAATAAAAACGTATTTTAATGTATTTGTAAACAATTTTTCTTTAATGTTACACTGAACAATATAAGTTATAGGGCTTCAGGAAGTCTCAAATCACATTCATTTCATACACACATTTATAATATATACATTATGTAAGTAACCATCACATTCAAATGTCCACATTTATCATACAGTTATTATTGGAGAAAATAAAAAGAGACCTTTCCTTCTTCTTTAATTCTCAGACGGCATTCCAGCAAATGACTTTGAAGGCTACTTCTTTTGGTGCTCAAAAGATTATGTTGATGTCTTAAAGTGTCCTAAGAAATTAAATGAAGATGAATTATAAAGCAAGATGCTAGTTTTGCTAATGCTAGTTTTGTATGCAACTGTGGTTATATGAGCCCTTGATCATTGCAAGTTGCAGGGAGAATTCAGTTTAAAATATTTTTTACATTGATTTAGCACCAAGACATTTCCACAAAAGCAGTATTACCGTTAACCACATTTTGATAAATTCCTGTGGAAAGTGTGTTCACTATGACCACACCTGGAGACCTTCCTATTCATGTGCAAAAGCATGACTTTTATCAGAGTCAAAGGGTATTTGTATTTAACGACTTAACGACTTATACAAATTCTATAGAATCCTTTTGCAATTTCTCAACAGTTCATGCCTGATCTGGGTGGAACCTACACACTTTAAGACTAAGTGACACTGGGACAATGTTCTGAGAAGATTGTCATACTGATGACCAGTGTTGGGCAGTAATGGGTTAATGTAACGAGGTTACTTTTGACAGTAACTAATACTGTAACGCGTTACTTTTTTAAATAAAGTAACTCCGTTACCGTCACCGTATGGTGCATTACACGTTACTTTTTAAATGAATGAATTTCGGCTGAAGTGTAGCCTACAGTCTAACCTGCTTACAGCAGAGACGCATTGTAGGATTGGTGGATGAACCACTGTAAACACGAAGAAGACGCACTGTGGGCGTGTCTCCGTTTATTCAGGTATGTGCGGCAGTAATGGCGAGGCGAGGCGAGAGCAAGACGAGTTTCTCAAAGTGGAAATATGCTCATTATATCATTTTAGTTGAGTATAAAGACAAAAACTTTTTAGTCAAATGTAAGTTGTGTCTTTTTGGTTTGAAGGTCGTATCTACTGCGATAGCAGCACCTCGAGAAACTCCATGCCTCGATGAAGCTAGAAGCTAACCCAGTGTTATGTTCTACATTGTTGATAGTTTTCATACTTAAGCTGTGAAAGGAACATTTTTAAGAGCTCAACACAACAGCAGAAGCCACTTTAGTTTTTGATTTTGAATATATTATTCAGCTTGTTTTGTTTTTTATTTCAGATATATTCAGTTACTTGTTGAATGAAGTAACTAGTAACTGTATCTAGTTACTATTTTTTTAGTAACTAGCACAACACTGCTGATGACCTTGGGACAGTGAGAATGGACCTTCATTGCCCCTTTTAAAAAGTTTGGGATTACTTTGTTACCCAGAGATTTTCTACAGAAAAGCTCTCACATAAGGGCAGTGAAGGCCTGTGTGCAAGAATGAGCTGTTTTCCTTGACTTGGTGACAATCTTCAGTAAGCAGAACATTCTGACAAATTTGACAAATTTAGCACACACACACACACACACACACACACACACACACACACACACACACACACACACACACACACACACACACACAGGTCTCTGTCTGTATTTTTTACCGCTTGTTTCCCTCGGCCTCGCCCTACATTCAATGAGTTAAACATTGATTGATATCTAATAAAGTATCATGAACCTTATTTTCAATGACTTAAGAATAAGAAATTTGACAAATTTACAGATGCAGGTGATCTGGCTTGGGATTTCAAATGTCAGGTGTTCCACTGACTAATAAATGCAGTAGCAGCAATCTACCAATTAACATAGGGCAGAGAAAGACTCTGAGTGGAAAATCCTTATTTCTCTCAATTTCCGTCTTAACTAACCCCAAAATATATTGAAAGAGATCCAAAAAATTTCTAATTACTTTTTTTTTTTATTATGGAAAGTGAATGTAATAATTTTACATAGTGTTAATGTGATCGTGATTCAATTACACTCAAAAAGCCATGAGACAGCATGCTCTATTCACAAATGATCCAATTGTTATTCACTGCATAATACATTTTTAGAAGGCCTTGGTACTGTGGGTTAACACAGTTGCCACAGGCTTTAATCTGAATGAAATCAACACCAGGGTCAGGAAAAAGGAAATTAAAATTGACACATAATGCAATTACATTGTTATGCAAGAATATAATAGGCCGGGGGACTTTATGAATGTATGAGATATTTTCCATATCCCACTTGAAAGTCAACATTGTTTAAACATTAACAAACCTCTGGCATTTCATCATATAAGCGAATTGAAGCCAGTCGATCTGGAAAAAAAAAGAAACATTTATATATAAATTCAGCCCTTATATACAGCATTCCTTACAAGTGTACCTGTATATTTGAGTGAGTGTGTGAACTGCATGTTGCACTGCCTTTGACATTCATTATGTATTTCTGCCTCATAGCTTGTGTTTCATTGATGGAGCTCTGGATTCACTACAACCCTGACCAGAATAAAGTGGTTTCTGAAAGTGAATAAGTATCCAATAATCTATACAAAGATAAGTATGTTCAAATCTGCCTGAAATTAATGTACATTGAATTCAGAATGTATTAATTATTTTATTGTGTAGATTGTAATTTGAATGTATATAATGAATTTTGAATGGCTATTTTTTTTTTTTTACAATTTAATCAAGCCACTCTTAATCATACATTATGTTTAGGTGAAACCAAGTTTTAGAAATTTCAGAAAGATTAATAAAAGATTTGTTGTGGCTAGGACTCAAATAATGTCCATATGTTGCAATTTGAATTTAACATTGTTTGGAAAGGCATACACAATGGTCAAGACCCACATTTTACACAGCATTGTCAGGGAAAAAAACAATCCATTGAAATAAGTCCAAGGATCTCTCTGTGGATCTCTGCATTCAAGTTGTGGCAAGGCAAGGATATAAAAATAATTATAATTCTCTAAGTGTTCCCAGGACCACAAAGACCGAATAATTAGCTTGGTAAATTAATTTTTAAAAAGGTTAACTTTTATTTACAATAGAATATAGAAAACATATGAAATGTTGAAACTGAGAAAATGTACTATTTTATAAAAAAAAAAAAAAATTTTAATTTGCATTAACTTTGAATTTGATGACCACAGCACATCTCAAAAAACGAGGCAACAAAAGGCTGAAAATGTAAGTGTTCCTGAAAAGAAACAGTTGGAAGAACATTTTGCAAATTATTATTTTACCTGGCAACAGGTCAAGAAGATGGTGGGTATAAAAAGAGTAGACATTCACCAATCAGCAAAAAATAACGTGTATAATATTCCTCAACATAAAAATGTGAAGACTGAATATATCAACTCGTAATATCATCAAAACATTGTTCTCATGAGCCCACACAAAGACTATTACAACGCCAAAACTGTTCACCTTCCAACACAACAATATCGTTAATCATAAACCAAAAACAACACTGCAGGAAATTCAGGGCAAATCTTTGAATGTCCATTTGAATAGCACATCCAAAGTCCAGTCCAACATATGTGAAGAGATCAGATGAAGATCAGGTGCTTGGCATCTTATCTGACAGAGCTGGAGAAGATCTGCCATGGGCTACCCCAAAACTGCCTAAATCTATGTGTGCAAATCATGTATTTCTTAGATTGTAGCTGTCATTGCTTCTACAAAGATTTGCTAAAATGGCCTGAACATTTCAGTTTGTGGTTTTTAATAAATTTTTCTCAAAAGATTCATTATACAAGTACTGTTACTAGTTTTACTAGTTAAACATATCATACTGTGAACATTATATGTAGCAGTTACTTAGTGGTTGCTACTAACATTATACTTATTATATATTACTTGTGTTGCTACTGATTTAATCATGATTTTCTGTTATTTTTTGCAAATTGATCAATATTACATTTATGTTTTTGGATGAGGTAGAGAGAGTTGTAGCCTCCAGCAGATAGACAAATAACTCATACTTAGTTTATGTCAGGGTAAGGGCCCAGCAGCACCACATAGAGCCTTGTTGTGTTGTTAGAAAAAAGTGATTTAATGACAGAAACATGGAAGAAAAAGCTCAGTGTTAGACTTTACATAAGTTTGTCTAATATTATGTCTCTTATTAGAGGTAGAAAACCTTTTGTACCAATAGGATTTCCACGTAGACTCTCCAACCTCTCTTGCACAAATCCAATTTGCCTCTCCAGCTGCCTGTTAAGCTCCAGTTGGGTCTCGAATCTGGTTTTCCATTCGTTCCCTAAGCACACAAAAAGCTTTTCACTCTTACAATTGACCAAAATCCACATTGCAACCTTAAATTAAACACGTTTGGATCAGCACAATACTTCAACTGTGTTTTATGCATACTCTCCCATTTCAGGGAGGCTCTAGAACTAAACACATCCAACTCCCCACAAATCGCCTTTTGTAAAATGTCATGATAGAGAAGACAGGATTTACACAGATCCGTTTACACACCTTCTTTGTCCACACTATTCACTCGATCTTCCAAGTCAGACAAGGTGCGTTTTAGGTCACACACAGATTCTTTCAGCATCTCTCTGGGTTGAAGGTTGAAAAACAAGTGCACGAGCTAAGCACAAAGCACTGCTGCTTACGACACTGACTACTGATCTAAATAGCATACAGAAGCTAAGAAGAACCATGCTTACCTGATCTCTCTCTCATGCTCGAGTTCGGAATGTAATCGCGCAAAATCATATTTGATTATTTCAGCGTCTGCCATCATTAAATCAAACCAAAACTCAAAGTGAAAGAAACAGCTGCAAAGACGCGCGCTGACTGTTAAGTCGTAACTATAGAAACGGAGTGTACCACTCTGAGTGTGTGGCGTCGTGGTGTTAAGGATTGTAACAGGGGCGCCTGTTCTGGAGAACGTTGCTCCCAAGAGACATAGAGTGAGATGCCACACGCCCCTGAATTATTATTATTATTATTATTATTATTATTATATTTTATTAATTATTTAATTAATTAATTATTTTTTATTATTATTTTTTTATTTTTTTTATTTTTTAACAAGGCCAGTTTTGAGAATGAGCGCTATGGGACCACAGAGAGAAAGTTCCGTTGTTTTATTATCTTAAACGTTGTTGCAGTGGTGCTGTTTCATTCTGGATGAATGCTATAAAATGTAAAAGTTCGTCCACCGGTTCCACCAGCAGGCTGGTTGGGGCAGACGCGTCCTCCATGTGCGTTTCAGGTGCACTGCAGTCATTATCAATTGAGCAGTGAAGTTCAGAAGGTTTTGTTGTTTATTACCGCTGTCTTGATTGTATACAGGGCACATTTTAGATCCAGCACGTTGCTTTGGCTGTGATCCTCTAAAGGCTGGTTAACATCATTTGAAGCAGAGCAGGTAATAATACCTGCAGGCTTGACATAACCTGTAAGTTTGGGTATTTTCGTAAAGCAGCTGACTGCATTGTTTCATCAATTTCATCAATGTGTTCAGGTATAATTTAAGTTCAAACAAAACACAGAAAACTAAGGCTTAGCACACTTACATTTACATTTGTGTGAGAAGAATGTTTTAACTACAAGTAAGTAAAAAAAAAAAATGTTTGTAAGTCATAGTAAACAAAACCCTGCCATTAGGGTTGCACAAGCCAGTGCACTCTTAGTGCCGGTCCCAAGCCCGGATAAATGGGGAAGGTTGCGTTAGGAAGGGCATCCAGTGGAAAACTTGTGCCAAATCTGTAGGAAAAGAAGTGTAGGAGAGTGGAGGTTAGTGTTGGTACTTTAAATGTTGGTACTATGGCTGGTAAAGGGAGAGAGGTAGCTGATATGATGGAAAGGAGAAAGGTAGATATGTTGTGTGTTCAGAAGACCAAGTGGAAAGGGAGTAAGGCCAGGAACATTGTTGGTGGCTTAAAACGGTTCTATCATGGTGTGAATGGAAAGAGAAATGGTGTAGGGGTGATTCTGAAGGAAGAGTACAGTAAGAGTGTAGTGGAGGTGAAGAGAGTTTCTGATAGGGTGATGAACATGAAGCTGGAAGTTGAAGGGGTGATGATAAATGTCATCAGTGCTTATGCTCCACAAGTGGGGTCTGAGATGAAGGAAAAAGAGAAATTTTGGAGTGATTTAAATGAAGTGGTAGAAGGTGTACCTAGGAATGAAAGATTGGTGATTGGGGCAGACTTGAATGGGCATGTAGGTGAAGGGAACAGAGGTGATGGGTAGGTATGGTCTTAAGGAGAGGAATGTGGATGGCAGATGGTAGTAGATTTTACTGAAAGAATGGAAATGGCAGTGGTGAATACAGTTGTACCTTGACCTACAAGTTTAATTCGTTCCGTGGCCGAGCTTGTAGCTCAATTTGCTCGCACAACAAATCAATTTTCCACATTGAAAATACTTAAAATGCCCTTAATCCGTTCCAAACCTGAAAAATGCCACGCCATTTTTATTTCATGTTAATTAATAAGGAAAATACATATCTAAATAATATAATAAAAACATAATAGAAAGAGTATGTAAAAATATAATAAGGTTTTCTACAGTGTACTTACCTTGGAGATGAGACAACTTGAGCTAACGAAGACATTGGCAGAGGTGGAGGGTAGAGGAGATAGGCGGAGGAGGATGGAAGACTCATTTTTTGCTATCACTACTGTACACTACTTATCCCTAAACTTAATTGTTACTTCACAATTGTTATTTTTTCTTCGCTTATCTTAATTTTTGTCACAGTCTTCGCTTTCACTAGTTCTTGACTTTTTCACCACACTTTCCTCACTTTCAAATAAAGCAGGGGTTTTCAACCGGTGGTCGGTGGCCAGCGGCGGCATTGCATGTGGTCCGTGACAGCCTACATAATTTCACTATTAAAATCACTTTTTTTCCATAATTAATTTTTTCAAACATTTCCAGAATATTTGCACATTAGTGGGAAAACTGAATTTAATGAAAATATCCAAAATATTCAAACTGACACAGGATAGGCTAGCTTTGCACCTATCAGGCCTATGCTTTGCTAACGTTGTGTTTTGCGTCATATACGTACACATTCATCTTGCATGCGAAATAGACCAGCATCTCGGAGTTAAGAAAACACATTATTTAGGTTTTATTGAATAGACGCTTAATAGTTTTGGTGAATTGAAATTTGGAGTGGAGCTGTTAGCTAACGTTTCTAACTAAGGTGAAGTTTGCTAGTCAGCACCAGCATGGATCGCTTTTTAGTAAGGAAAGTGACAGATAGCAGGACAGATGGACAGGCTTCTGCTGCATGCTTTGCAGACAAAGCTACAATTTCGGAGGAAACAGGTAAACGTAGTGGGAAACGAAAAAGAAAATACAGTGAAGATTATGTTAAATATGGATTTACAGTAACGACTGACAAAACAGTAGAGGAGGTACCACTGTGTTTCGTATGTTCAACGGTGCTTTCAAATGAAACGATGAAACCGTCGAAACTTTCTCGTCATATGGAGACACATCACAGCTTCTTGAAGGCCAAGCCTATTGCGTATATGCAACAGATGTGGCGTGATTTCAAAGGACAGCAGACGCTTATGAGAAAGAGTGCAAAAGCCACATACAATTGCAGAGCAGCTGATTTTGCCAGCAGCTATAGACATGTGTAAAACCATGATGAACGAAGAATGTGCTAATAAATTAAAAACTAGGGATGCACCGAAATGAAAATTCTGGGCCGAAACCGAAAACCGAAAAAAGAGGAAAGCAAGGCCGAAAACCGAAAACCGAAACACCGAAAGAAATTATGCCAATTATTATTACCATTGCATTTATGTCTATGACTGTGTACTAACCTTATTAAAATCAAGGCATTTCAATTGCATAAATTAATATTAACGTTTCAAAGAATAAATCAATTACAAATTATGAAAATATTCATTTATAGCACATTGCAACAATGCACAGGATAAAATAAACAATTCAAACTTAAATGTTTAACTTAAATGAACTCATGTGTACATTAAATAATAATGTACAGGCCCTCTGGCCTGCTGAAAGGTTGTAACATTAAATATGTACTTTCATAAAAACAAAGTGCATTCAGAACAAGTGCAACTGCTTAAAGATACAATACAACACTATCACTGGGAAACTTCCTGCCTTTTCAAAAACGTCCGTCACAGACGAAGTGCGCGTGCTCGGAAGGGTTTTGCTTTTCTGTGCCGCGTTTCTCTCATATTCAGCATAGCGATCGGAATGTTTGGATTTCAGGTGATAAATTAAACCCGACGTGGAGAAAGTCTTTGCAGACGAAATTTCGGCATTACATGTTTTGCAAATCGCTATCCGTGGGTCTTTCTCAGATATACTGAAATACGTCCACACCGCAGACATGTTGTTTTAGAAAAGCACGCGCAGGCGTTAACCCTAGATTTTCCATTCATTTAGACGAGACGACAGATATAACAAATGACGCGCAACTTTTGGCATTTGTGCGATATGAGGATAATGGTGAGATGTGCGAGGAATTTCTCTTTTGCAAACCGCTGCCAGGGCGAAATACAGGTGCCAAGATGACTTTTTTAAAGAACACAATATTTCGTGGCACGTGTGTGGCGCTATGTAGCTATAGTGCCAGAGCTATGAGTGGCAGCCAGACTGGATTGATTGGGCACGTAAAGAAAGTAGCACCGGCGATAATAAAACTACTCCAATGAACTACAGCTCCCATTGAAAAACTGTCTAAATTAATTTTGTATTCAGAAAGGTTTAGAATTAAAAATCTAGTTTACTGCTAATTTGTTATAAACATGCTTGGCTTTTTTTAAAATAATAATTAAAATTTATAATTTTTTAAAAGTAACCAGATTAGACAGGGGCAGTAGTTATAAGTAATGAAGATAATCCCATTGTTGCCATAGTAAATATTACAAAACCAGTCACTCGTGGACAGCTTGCATTAAAAAATGCTAAATATATTTATTTATTTATTGAAAGTATACAACTTGTAAAAACTCTCCTGATACAGTAGGTATTCTACAAATAATGACAATAAAATCAGGAAATTATCCTCAACATCAATGATGGATGTATATTTATGAATATTAAAGAATATAATAATAAATATACATCCATTATTCATGTAAAGCTTTCTAGTACTGATTACAGTATTTCTGCAACACTTTATTTCAGTTGTTTGGTGACATGTCAAATTTTATGTCAGATGCCAAATGTTTTCATGCACAAATTAAACTATGATTCATTTAATTAAAGTAAACTTTGGTGACATTGAAGTAAGGTCAAAGTAAGGTGTGTAAAAATAAAAAAAAAATAAAAAATTTTTCCAAATAGAAATGTATCATTGACCTCTGATTAGGGTTTTGTCTCTTTACTTGTTTTGCTCGACCTTAGTGCAGTTTTTGACACCATTAATTACACTATACTGCTTGCTAGACTTGAGAACGTTGTTGGAATAAAGGGAACAGCTCTCTTGGCTCAGGTCTTATTTGACTGATCGCTATCAGTTTGTTGATGTAAATGGTGAGTTCTCCACACTCTCTGAGGTAAAGTTTGGTGTTCCGCAAGGATCTGTTTTAGGCCCACTGCTTTTCTCTTTATATATGCTGCCTCTGGGGGAAATTATACATAAACATGGTATTAGATTCCATTGCTATGCTGATGATACACAGCTGTATATTTCAGCAAAGCCAGATGAGAGAGATCAGCTTAACAATGTTGAGGAGTGTGTAAAGGACATTAGACAGTGGATGCTTAATAACTTTCTTCTGCTCAACTCAGATAAGACGGAAGTACTTTTGCTAGGACCACATGCAGCTAGAAGCAACCTTTCCGATTACGTAGCATCTCTGGATGGTGTTTCTGTTTCAGCGTGTACAACTGTCAAAGACCTTGGTGTTCTTATTGACCCTAGTTTTTCCTTTGAGGCTCACGTGAATAATAGTGCATAAATAAGCTTCAGTTAGTTCAGAATGCAGCAGCAAGAGTCCTCACTAGATCTAGAAAATATGACCACATCACCCCTGTTTTAATCAGTCTACACTGGCTCCCAATCTAATCTCGCATTGATTATAAAATACTACTACTGACGTATAAAGCACTTAACGGTCTTGCACCGCAGTATATGAGTGAACTTCTGTACCAGTATGATCCTCCACGCCTACTTAGATCAAAAGGTGCAGGCTATTTGTTGGTACCTCAAATAATAAAAACTACAGCAGGGGACAGATCTTTCTCTTATAAAGCCCCACAGTTATAGAACAGCCTTCCAATCAGTGTTCGGGACTCAGACACAGTCTCAGTGTTCAAGTTGAGGTTGAAAATGTTTATTTAGTTAAGCCTTTTATCAGTAGATTTTTTTTCTTAGGTAAAGGCACAGATCTGGAGGGAATATGGATATAGAGTGTTTGGTGAACTGGGATATTTCACACGTTCACTCAGGTTTGTTGACGGTGATGTGGTGGGTCGTCTCTTATCCCAGAGATCCCTCATGTCTGTGTTACCTTCTAGTTCTCCCTTTTAGCTATGCTGCCATAGCGATTCTTGCCGGAGTCCAAACTGCACAGTAACATTAACTTTCATACAACAATAAAGACACATAATAACCCATATCCTTCTCCTCCTGTCACCCCTCTTCTCTCTCGCTCTCTCTCTCTCTCTCTCGGTCGAGTTAAACCTGCTCCTTAGGTTCCAGTGACCACTGTTCCTGCCCCTCCCCGCTTCGTGGATCTTCCCACTTCGTCCAGGCCTGCCTCTGGATAGTGTTCTCTTCAATTGGAGGTCACTCTGTGCAGCTTGGGACGGTTTCTCATCAACGCCTTGGGTGTTTCCATGAAATTCCGGAGTAAGAACGGGAGCTTTTAGGATGGATTGGACTGTAGTTAATGTCAACAGTCTGCTACATTGACTTAGGACTACTTTTCGCTTCTGATCATCATCACTGTACCCCGCAACATCATATATCTGCTATAAATGGACTTTCGTTGCAACTCAGATGAGGTGGGTTCCCTCTTGAGTCTGGTTCTTCTCAAGGTTTCTTCCTTATGCCATCTCGGGGAGTTTTTCCTTGCCACAGTCGCCACCGACTTGCTCATCAGGGACAAACTTACTTATAAAGAACATATTCACTTTTAATCACCACATTATCTGTGTAAAGCTGCTTTGAGACCATTTGTAAATGACCTATACACATAAAAATGAATTGAATTGAATCATTCAATTTAATTTCAATTCAGTTTTATGTGTATAGGTCATTTACAAATGGAAACTGTTACAAACTGTCCTAAAGCAGCTTTACAGAGATAAATAGATTATAAAAGCGTTAAAACGTAAAAGAGTTCATATGGTTGTGCTTATAAGTTTGGTGCCTTTAAGTCTTATCACTATATAAAAAAAATATAACAGTAAAAGTTATTATAATAGAGTATAACATATTCTATATTTATATACTAAAGTAGGTGTAGAATATTGTACAATATGTTTAGAAATAGTTATTGTACCAAATATAATTCAGATATAGTCGGATTTTAAATAAAAGAACTGCTTAATTTATAAGGTTAAAAACATCAGTGAAGTTAGGATTAGTCTAACCTTAACCCTATAAAATATAGAACTACAAAAATAATTACTTTAATTAACACTTAAACTTGACAATGTGAATGGTATAGTATAGAGAAGGTGGATTAAGATAAATATGTCCAACTATTAATAAGTTATTACTTTGATATCGAATAATATTTTTCAAAAATATAAATTCAGACAAATATGGTAACAGTTCAATTTGTTAAAGTGAGAAGTGTCATATTTTACAGAAGATGGAAGCCTGGTGCAACTTGTTGGGAAACAGTAGTCTGGACCATTTCAATACTATTACATTTTTCCAAATTACATTTTAAATAAAAAAAAAAACTTACTGAAGCTATTTTATTTAATACATCAGAGTAGTAATACATATATGATGTTGAAATAGATGAACATACAATATATTCTAATTATCCACCTTTTATATTAATTTAAAACAAAAACTAAAAGATTTAGACATTAGTAGTTACATTGTGATACATGTATAATCGAATTCATTAGTTGACTACTGTAAGGACACAAAAATACGCAAAGTAAAACAAGGCCTGTAATTTTTATACAATCCCTTAGCTTCCCTCATTTTTGTGGATCCAATTGAAAAATACATATTATTGCTAACATATTTTGAAAGCTATTGAACACCTTTTGGATGCAAAAAAATGTGCAACTAACTTGCAGTTTTTAAATGAAGGTTTTTATTATTGAGGGAAAACACCACCCAAAACTACATGGCCCTGTGTGAAAAAGTGTTTGCCCTTCTGTTAAAACGTTTGTTTATTACGCCCGAGTTAAATTTCTCTTGCCGCACCCAGGCCTAAATACTGCCACACCTGTTCGCAAGCCAGACATCTCTTCAATAGGACCTGCCTGACAAAGTGAAGTAGACCAAAAGATCCTTAAAAGCTAGACATCATGCCGAGATCCAAATAAATTCAGAAACAAATGAGATAGAAAGTAATTGAGATCTATCAGTCTAAAAAAGGTAGATCTATTAAGCTATTTCTAAAGCTTTCAAGCGAACCACAGTAAGAGCCATTATTCACAAATGGCAAAAACATGGAACAGTGGAGAACCTTCCCAGGAGTGGCCGGCTGATCAAAATTACCCCAAGAGCAATGCAACGAGAACAAGAGCAACGATTCATCCAAGAGGTCCCAAAAGACCACACAACAATATCCAAAGAACTGCAGACCTCACTTGCCTCAGTTAAGGTCAGTGTTTATGACTCCACCATAAGAAAGAGACTGGTCAAAAATGGTCTGCATGGCCGAGTTTAAAGATGAAAAGCGATGCTGAGCAAAAAGAACATAAAGGCTCGTCTTAGTTTTGCCAGACAACATCTTGATGTTTAAAGACATCGTGAAGACTTTTGGGAAAATACGCTGTGGACTGATGAGACAAAAATTGAACTTTTTGGAAGATGTGTGTCCCATTGAGTCTGGCGTAAAAGTAACACTGCATTTTAGAGAAAGAACATCATACCAACAGTAATGATGTCTGGGGCAGTTTTGCTGCTTCAGAACCTGAAAGACTTGCTGTGATAAATGGAACCATGAATTTTGCTGTTTCCAAAAAATCCTGAAGGAGAATGTCTGGCCATCTGTTCGTGACCTCAAGCTGAAGCAAACTTGGGTTTTGCAACAGGACAATAATCCAAAAAACACCAGCAAGTCCACCTCTGAATGGCTGAAGAAAACCAAAATTGAAAACTTTGTAATGGCCTAGTCAAAGTCCTGAATCCTATTAAGATGCTGTGGCATGAACTTAAAAAAGGCAGTTCATGCTCAAAAACCCTCCAATGAGGCTGAATTACAACAATTCTCGACAAAAATTCCTCCACAGACTCATTGCAAGTTATCGCAAACGCAAATTAAAAAACTGCATGTTGTGTTTACTTGTGTTATCTTTTACTAATATTTAAATTAGTTTGATGATCTGATACATTAAAGTGTGACAAACATGCAAAAAAAAATTATTATTAAGTTTTTATATTTATATTTATTAATTTATTAGTACAAATTAATTATTTTAATTATTAATTATGTTTATTATCTTACTAATCTGACTATAAGTTTCTTCTGAAATAGTTAAAGACTAACAGGTCTATATCCTGAATATATAAAATTCAGGTTGTTTTGTGTGTGCATGCCTATGTTTACTAGCAAAGAAGAAGTTGAAGAAAGAAAGGAAAATATTATTATAATAATAATCATCGTCATTACATCATCAAAAGTAACAATAACAGTGCTAAAATTATTAATATTTGGCTACTCTGACAGTAAGTATTAAATATTATCGGACCCAAATAAATTAAACTTGCTTTTATCACTGAAGTGAACTTTGGACCAGTTCTCCTCTGTCCACACAACATGTTCCTCAGCAGGGCTTAGTATAGCCTTTTGATTCTTTCTGCTAATGAGAGGTTTGGTCACTGCAGAGTGGGCTTTCAGTCCAAATGCTCTTAAACGTCGAGACACTGTATGACGAGACAGATCCTTAACCTGTCCAGCGCTGAACTGGTGAGCAATTCCAGCTGCAGTGTGGAAACGATTGCCCATTGAGATCCTCCACAGTATCCTGTCCTCTCTTGTATTTGTCTTCCGTGGACGACCAGCCTTCTTGGCGGACTTGAATGAGTTTGTGATGTTGTAAAGATTTAATATTCTTGAAATCACAGATTTGGAACAACCAACTTGTCTTGCTATGGCTGATAGGGTCATCCCTTTGGCCTTCATCTGGACAACCTGCTGCCGGAGGCTTTCAGTCACTTTAGAACGGCCCACCATCTTGCAGAGTCAGTGAAACTGGAAGTTAGGCTGCCAGTTAAATAGGGGTTTACAGATAATCAAGGAAATTAGCCCCAGGTACCAGATTAACACCAATAACTGGGAGGTATCTGAAAGTGTTCTCTAATTTTGATCAGTGTGTTTTCTGCAAAATAATGTTTTTTTTGGAAATGCCTTTTTGTGGAAAAGGTGTTCTGGTAGCATGGTATAGACAGGACAAAAACTCCCTCAACTGTTGAGCAGTGAAGATGACATTATTTCAGAATTGTTCAATTGTTTATAAATTGTTATCTAATTTTGATCGCCAGTGTATAGTATTACATCTGATGTAGTTCCAAATGCTGTTTAGTATTAAGCTTAAACTATTGAAGTGCTGTTAAAGCTGTTAGTAGTTAGTCAGTAATTAATCACTAATCTCTAAACACCTGCAAAGGTTGTAATACATAATCTGTGGACAGAGGTTCTTAATCCATCTTTGATAGATTTTCTTCATTTCCTGTCACCAAAGTACTTACCCAGAAAATTACTGACTTTGACAGCTCCCCCTGTAGCCTGCTGGGCTACATGCAGGCCTGTGATGACTCTGGGGCTGACCTGTGGCATCACCTCCCTGCAGAAGGCCCTGACTGAGCCATGAAGCCCCTAAACATGTAGAGGAGTGCAGAAATATAATTGGTTGCTCATACTTCAACTAAAATTGTGGAGATAATTTGTAATTGTTAGTTATATTAACAATTTATCATCTTCTTTGTTAAAAAACAAAGACTGCTTATCAAAAAACAAAAAAAAACTCTGCTTATCAAAATGTGTCCAGTTATAAAGAGTGTCTCCCAGTGGACTAGTAAATAAATATAACTTAAACACGCATTGCCCCCTGTTGACGAAAACACCTTGAACATTCACTTTCTCCAACACATCTATTTTTCACAAGGACTTCAAATATGATGCCTGCTCTTCTATTGCAGTTAACTTAGTATAATTCATAACAGAATCATAATTTAATAATCTAATAATGCTGTTTGCTGCTGTTGGTTGTGATCTACTGTATATCAGCAGTCTCAATTTAGAAATGGTAGCAGCTGTAATTACACAATATAAATCACTAGTCTGGGCAATAAACACTCATACACCATTTTGAAAGTGTTTTTTCTTTTTGTTTGTTTACTTTAATACAAACCTGATGTGATGCTTTGTGACATCTTCTCACTCCATTAAGGTAAATTCTTCTCTTTTCCCGAAGCTGTGTCATTTGAAGGACTGATGAGAGTCTGCGTATTCTGGTTAATGTTTCTGCCTGTAGCTTCATCTGCTCCATTATACTCTGCAGACTTCATTTGGGTTAAAAATCAGTTTATTTGTCAGCAGTATGCCAAAATATGCCAATGGAACATAATTGTTGTGTAAGGGTCAGTCATGTATGTTTAAAATCCCTTGCTAGATTATGGATATGTACTCTACTCTGTTATATTTGTTTTGGTGTGCAGTAAAAGGCAATGCTAATGAAATATATACCTATTAACCACAGTTTTCAACATATCAAAATATCTGCTTATAACATTTTCCAAGAAGCATAAGTTTGATGTCGTACTTGATGTCGTACTACATTAATAGTCATAAAAACTGACATCTGACAGGTACACTGTGTAGGGTTAAAACGATCCCTCAACAACTCAGGTAATGCGGATACAAAATAATATCAATGCTTTGTTTAGTCCATTTAACTACACACGGAGCATTGTGTTTTCACAGTGACAATTATTACTGATGCACCACCCACTAAACTCTGGACTGCTCTGAACAGGTAAACACAGAAGAATGAAAAACGGAGGAACGGGATGAAAACAGCGAGATGCGTGGAGAAGATTCCAAAGTTTGGGATAATTTCAAACTAAAACAAAGAAAACACTGTACAATGTGTTTACCTTTTTAAGAGTAATTTGATATTTGTAGTAATATTATATATGTATTTGCATTTTCATGTAATTATGGCAATTAAATGCACTAAATGGGTTTAGTTTTCACAGATATTCTTGTATGCAATTTCAACAATAAAAATTTAATAAATTTAATAAAGATTATTGAAAAAAGTAGTCAGTGGAACTATTTTAAAATGTTCAGAACTCCTTCTATAAAATATTAATGGCCCACCAAAATCAAAAGAAGCACTAGAATATTCACTACTGAGCACCATTTAGTTACAATATTAACAACAAAGTTTATCATGGTTATTGTTTTGTACATTTCATATGGAGAAGATTAAAGTACATGGCCTAGATTGGGTTGTAGTGCTGAGTTACCTGAATGCTGAGTTGTGTAAATATGGACAGGTGCTCTTGAAAAAGACTTCTGTCCACTGCAGAAATCTCAGAGGACAACACAACACCAACACATGAGCCAGGCACTGCAGCCATCGTGTCAGGAAATGTAAACACACCAGTGTCACTAAGCAGGACTGGCAGGTCTGGAAACAGTGGGCAAACATAACATACCTGCAAACATAACTCAGTTATGATGTTTCCCTAGCTGTCACTCACAAGTTCATTCGAAACATTATAAGCCACTTCATGTTTAATAACAATAACCCAGTCTTCAATCTAAAACATTTCAAATGATTACAATCTAAAATAAAAATGATGCTGCATCTCAAAATGATGATGAAATAAAATATCAAGCTAAATGCACTTTATCCAAAAGGGCCCACAATCAACAAAGCTGAGTTGGGTGACATTGGGTGTTGGGTGAGTATTTTGTGTGTATGCTAGTGTAAGTTAAACAAAAAAGGTTAGAGACTGCAGATGTCCATTTGAGTATGTGGTATTGTAGTGTGTGTTCTAGAATTGGCCAGTGGCAATGGACAGCTGGCTTTCAAAGGAGAAAAGTGCTAATACAGCACAATGCCAAAACCCTGGCCACCAGCAAAACAGTAATAAAACAACACTAACTGGCCTGCACTTTTCTTAAATGTTAAAAAAATGTTACTGAAAAACCACAGATTTGGAAACCATAAAAAATATGAAACTGCGTGTAATGGGTTGCACAACGAGGAATTTAAATTTCAGTAGCACTCACCGAAAGAATGTTGGTTTTGCTCTTTGCCTTTTCCCTATGTGTTTGTCCAATTAATTACTGATAACTTCTATTCATATACAGTTTTCACAATATCCATTCACAGACAATGTAGGCATTTAATGTGTAAATATGTCTTAAACAACAATTAAACATCAGTGATATGACAAAATGTCAACATAATTCTGATTCTACCAGACAGCAATACTTAAATACTATTTATACTCAAATTAATCTTTATGGGTTACCTTAGTTGATTATATGCTGAATTTAATGTAATCATTAAACCTCTTAATGGCCTTAATGTCTTAGGTACAATCAAATCCAAAAATGTTTTGCTCACCTGCAGGTAAGCTAGAGGATGTCTGGTGTCATTGCAATCATTATTATACTGGCTGGTGTTTAGGGTGATGCACAGGTACCCTGGATAGGATGGTGCACTGACTTGCCCATTTGGTGGAACAAAGAATATCTGTACCCCATGGGGTAAGAAAAATAGAACATCTTGATGGTGGGAAACCGCATCCGGTGTTGGCAGTGAAGGAAAGGTCCTCCCCTTGCTCTGCAGAGTACAAGTAAGCCTGTCTGTGGGTTGTGGGGTGTAGGCTGGTGGCCGATCCAAGGGCACATCAGAGGACATGCTAGGTGATTTTGGCAGACAGGGATCTCTACCTACGTGCATTAAAGCACGCGCTCTGTTAGTATGGGTGCTGGCATTACCTCCTGATTGATTTAGGATCGGGTAACAATTTTGGATACCAGAGGGTTGTGTGGCTGAAGCAGATTCCAGCACAGCCAGTCTAGTAGTGACGCTGCTCAGCATTTTATTCATCTTCACTAGAACCTGTTGAGCATCATTTTGGCCTGAGGCCATTTCCAGGCCCTTTAGGAGATGAAGTCTTCCTAGTCGGTACAGGGCAATCGCTCTGTCTTTATTTCCCATATTGTCCTCCAGAATTCCTGCTTTTAGGCATTCCAATGCTTTGTCATAGAGCTTCCTTATAATCCGATTGTTGACAGGCTCAGGAGTTTCCATATTTTAAGACTTGACTGTCCTCAGGAGTGTCATGTAGATCAAGTAAATATTGAGAAAAAAAAAATCTGGCACTGAATATAAGGAAATGCACCCTGTTTAAACAATCTTGTAAACATTCTTAGCTAGAACATTTGTAGAAGTGCATTATGTTGAAAACCTAAGGATATTTGCGTTGCATATTTCAGAAACCTTTAGCAAATGCAATAAATGCCATTCTTATAAAATTTCAATTTGGATGAACAGGTTTAAATGTACTGCTTACTAAACTACACTTTAACAATTCATGGCAGCTTTTTCTACCTGAAAGACGTGTCTTAGTTCTCTGCACAGGTTACTGTGAACATATAAAAGCTTCCTTATTTAGCACTCTGCAACTCTCCACTTTACAGACTACTACTAACACTACTACTAATAATTAGTAGTAGTAGTAGTAGTAGTGGTCAAAGTAGTATTTTAATTTAAAAGGTTGTTAACTAAACTATCTTTAACAGCTTTCTCCCTTTTATTTGGAATCATGGATATAGTCTACCTTTAGATCGGTTCGAATGTGTATAATTGGACCATGGTTATCTTGTAATGTGTAATGTGTTTAAGGAACACCACAGGCCCTTTTCTAGGGAAAAGATTTATAATAAAAAAGGTTCCACTACAGCAACAAGTGTTAACTTGCTGTTCCAGACAAGTTAATAACAAGTACATATCAAAATATCAAAATCAAAATATCAAATCAAATATTGAAGACTAGTATGAAAACTTAATCTCAATCTTAATCCTAAAAATAAGTGTGTAAATTAGTAAAACCAAATCTTACTTGTAATTATATAAGTAAAGGTATAAGCAAAAACAAGATTAACAGACCAGTAAAAGCAGCACTTAGTCAGGCGGCTAATCCTCTTATATTTGCATACTGACGACCGGGGCCCTGTTTAATGCTTATAAAACGACAGTGTGCTGAACAGAAATTAACTAACCGCCGATAGAGGGCGCCATTACGTTTAGTTTCTCAGACCTTTGTATAAGTAAAATGAACAGTAGTTTCTATAAACTAGTACAAGTCGGCATATAACTAAATTCAAACAAATAATGTTAATTTTAGGAGCCTCCTCTTGTGTTCTATTCATTTATCAAAAATCTCAATTTGCTCATCCTTCTCCCTCTGCTAAACAAACTGAGTCCATCCAAAACTACAAAATTATGTTTTAGTCAAACTAAACAGTAACTGGGATTTGTAGAGGTAATGTTTGGACTTAAACAGGCACCTAGCCTCTAAATCCAGCCAAATGGCCATTTTCAAAAATTCTCTTTTTAGAAATACCACTTAAAGTTCAGAAATGAAACTAGCATTGTGAGTCACTGAGGATGAAAAGCACTAATTTTATAGTTAAACTTAGAAAGCAAATGGCAATGATGTGACCGATAGAACATTTAATCCTCTAGATATATAGTGGCACATAGGTGACCACTTCTGCAAAAGCAAGAATAAACCAGGACCCTGTCTGTGTCAAATCACACAGACACCTATGTGGACCGTCATTCACAACCTCTCAGGAATAAAGCAAGGAACAATTTGATTTTCAATCACTTAAATTCAAAAATAGGAACATTTTAACTGACCTATTGACTAAGAGTAATGACTTAAGTCAAGTTTATTTTCCTTGCCAAAAGACTTTTTAGACTTGGAAGCTTGTTACAGTTAAAGAAAAGGGAAAAAGAGAGATTGATGAAAAAAGTGGCCAATTAATATATAGTTACAAAGCTCAAATAAGTCTCAAATACTGTCCAGTAGATTGTTTAGTAGCCGACACCACTAACTTGTTTAATTTTATTTGAAAGCTACCAGTTTTGAGATATTTCTATCGATCACACCTTTCTAAATGAAAAAAAGTGACACAAATATGGCAACTTGTTTTTTTATTTGGGGTGGGGGGGGTAGATGGAGGGAGCGAGCAGTCCATGATTCTGCATGACACTCCTGCGGTGGTAATTCACATACCCAAACAAGATCATACCCATTGCCTGAACAAGGAATCCAGGCACACGACTAATTTTATTGCAGATTTCACAAGTTGCATTATGAACTATGATAAAAATCACAAATTTAAAATCAATGTAAAAAAAAAAATAAAAAAAAAAAGTCCATGCACTATTTACATATAGAAGAGTAAGTGCTGCAGTTCATTTAGCTTCAGAGTCACTGGACATCAGTGCAGTGGCAAACAATCCACTGGTTTAATCAGGGATACACTGCAGTACCTGGAAAGAGGACATTTAAACTTGTGCGTAAACCTGCATAAGACTTAAGAACCACATGCTTAAAGTAATTTTAAAAAATAAATTTGCATTCTGAAAAAGTTTCTTGGGGATAATCTTAACTCACTTTGTGCTCCTGTACTTTTCACAGATGGCCTGCTGAGGCAAGCTTCCTGCAGTCAAGTGAAGCTGATGAAGCTGAAGCAGACATGGTGTAATCTTAGCCAGAGTGTAGCCAGTAAAAGCATACAGAGAATCAGGCTGCCAAAGAAAGGGCCACAGGTTATTTACTCAGGGTACACTTCCATGAGGCACAAATACCCTACAGGCAACTGTTTAAGTTTCATAAGTTATAACAACCTGCAATATTAAACAGCTCCAATTTGCTTTATTATACTAAATTAGAAAACATTACCCATAGTGCTTTGTTGAGAGTATAGTTTGCCAAACAATAAGCTGCAGCAGCAATCATTGATGGAAGAAACTGCAGAAAGGGGTCCACTTCAAGTAAGCACAGTTCTGAAATGTACTAAAAAAAAAATAAATAAATAAATAAATAGGGGGCAAGGGGGAGGCAACCAACCATGGATCAAATTCTGCAGAGATTTAAATATAGTTCAACCTAAATGTATTAAGTACACATTAAAAGATTAGTTTTTCACCAAAGCAAGATTTGCAGTTTTAACACAGACATCTCCCTCCAAAATGTACTGCAGCAAAAACTGGTGACTGGTTGGTGCAGTCATGTCAAAGGACAGCACTTTCAACATGAGGTGCTCCATACGGAGGAGCTGCTTTTTGGTGTAGGTATCATCAGTGATGTAGACAAACTCATCAACCTCTGGAGGATAGATCTCTTCATATTTCCTTTATATAAAAAGGAAAAAACAACAATTTTAATTGGGAAAAAAAAAAAAAAAAAACTCGTACAATCCTTACAGGTCCACTTACGCAGCTAGAAGGATTGCAGCAGTTCCCACAAGCTGTAGTTTTCCTCTGAGAACAGACATGCAGGAGAGAAAGCGGTCCAAGTAGTTCACTGCCAGATAGACAGTCTCTGAGCAAAGCTTGTATTCCTCAGAAACTTCAACCAGCCAATCAACAAGGATGACCCTCATGCAGTTTGTGATATCTGGCTGCTTGCTCATGTAACCAGGCTTTGGCCTATATCTCAACTAGGGGGGGGGGGGGGGGGGTTTAAATAGAGATCAAGAAAGCATAGGCTAAATACTAGAGCAGCAATTAAGGCAGCAAATGCTGACCTCACATTCTCGCAGGTGATTATGGATATCATCTGCATATTCAGCAGCAGACAAGATTTCTTCTGAAGTGGCTGCTCCCTCCTCAGACAACGACTGCATAGAAGCATCCAAACTCGATCCTGCAAAGATACAGCTGAAACTGACAGGGTCTAATCTGAATTAGCCTTTTTTTTTTTAGCAACTATAGCTGACCTGAGGTAAGATCATTAACAGCAGTCAAAATCTGAAGCTCTGAAGGGTTAAGAGAAATCAAATGAGCTCCAATAGGTTTAACAGCTCGTTCCACAATCGGCTCAGCGACCCGAATACCAAAGGCAGAAGAGGACCAATAGGAATCATTGTCATGGCCAGACACATTGTGTAGCACTGATCCATGTTTAGCTGGAACGCCCTTGAGAAGAACAGGATATTAAGTAAAAGCATTTAAAGAACACTAGAGACACGAGTGTTGAGACAGAGCAGATCTTAGATCCTTACGTGATTACTTCTTCTATGATGATCATTTTCAGTCAAAACACCCAGCACAACCCTTTGGCCAGCCTTTACACAAGGACCATCCACCCTTCCCTGAGCAGAGATGTTCTCTTGGCTGGCAAATGGTGCAAGGCCACTGAAGCTCATTTTCCAAAATAATCGGTTCAAATTACAAGACAAGAAGCCACTCGGGTTTAAGTTGCAAGCTCAACCTTTAAATAAATCGTTCACAGATTAGGTAGTGCAAATAGAAATTAAAATCGTCAGCAAATTATATGCCTGAAACTAATCAAAATCACAATAAACAAACCTGTGTCCCCTCGAGTTCACGCAAACTAACCAGACTATTTTTAAAAAAAAAAACACTAGTCGACCATCTACAGCTGCTTTTCTGACACTTTATATTTGCTGGTCGTCATTTAGGTCAGTAACTCGACCAATAAGAGCGCACCTGTAAATAATAAGCCTCAGGAAGTGAATTAAGTGCCTGCTCATTTATAAGGTGCTGATTAATTAAAAACGCCGGAAGCTGACTGGCTAAAGACATGTCACATGGCAACGTAACCATAGAAATAAACACTTCCTCGTTAATTCCGCCCGAATCGCAGCATAGAATAAATATGTTTACATAAAGTTTTACGTCCGATCGTTAACAGAAAAATCATACACACAATCATATTTTTTTATATGATTACACATGTGTGAAACATGATCATATATGAAGCAGTATTTCAGAATGTTTCCCAATAATGACATGTTGAAGAAACAAACTAAATAAACCCACAGTCCTTACAGAGAAAAATAAAATCTCCAGCTTGGAAACCGTGAATATGTGATCATTTTCGAATAAATCAAACCAGATGTCATATATGCAAAATAAATTAATAATTGAAAAATAATTTAAAGAAACACACACGCACGTGCACACTCACTACATATACATTTGAAAAATAAAACCACATGTACTGCATGTGAGGAGAATATAATTAAAACACAGGCATCATGCAACAGAGACTTGTGCTTGTGGGGATTAATAAAAAATGTCATTAATAAAAACCAACGCAAAAATAAAACCAGTATAAGAAACGGAAATAAATACAAACAAACATATTAAAAAAGTTATCAAAAAATATATTTTAAAAAAACCACAAGTAAAACTCAAGAATTTGTGTTTCAAGTCAAGTCAAACATGTCCTGCTGATTTTCAGCTGAACTATTTAGCAGAAGTCATTGGACTCTGGATGTGTGGATCAAGTTAGCCAAGCAAGGTTTCTCCACTAAGGGGGCATTTTGACTAGACCTCAAAGTGGAACCTTTCAATTACTGGTTTAACGGAACAGCAGCCTTAGTCATGGTGTCCCTGCTAAGGCTGCGCGCACACACACACACACACACACACACACACCAGCTCCTCTGCTGGCACTACACTCCAACCTCTGTCTTTTTCAACCTCATTGTAAGCCCAAGTGGATTTTATGTAAGAATAATTACTTTTTTTTTTTTCAAACTACATGCTTTATTATAAGGCATCAAAAACGCTCTTACAGTATTTTTTGGGAGAATAAGAGAATCCCAACTCAGTCAAGGACAGTTGCCAAAGCAAGCAAAATTGGCCATGCTATGTGTGTCAGAGGGATGAAATATTCTCTCTTCCCTGGCAATCACAGCGATACTAATCAATAGTTAGGGCAATTTGTGGACAAGGGCATATTTATTTAAGAGAGTATTATACTTCTTAGATGAGTTAGCTTGATGAGTCTTTAAAAAAGCCCTTGAAAGGATCTAGAAGTTTTTCAGAAGACATAAAAATCTTTGTGAAAGCCCATTATATAGTAAATACAGCTCAACTATATTTAGTTTTTGTGGTATCTTATTATTCTGACCACATTTTTTCTGGGAGGATTGAATTTGACCATTTTCCAGATACAATTAATTATTGTCATGTGTTCTAGCAAGGTTTGTAGGCTTCTTCCAAAATTAGTCAGTGTGAAAATAGCCCTTGTTTAAAATTGATCCCTTAATTTACTTAATTAGTTGATTCATTTACTTAAATTGTATTTACATGAATTATTGGTGCATGACTGAAAGATTAATTAAATTAATTAAATAAAATAAAATAAAAAAACATGAGGCTATTTCATGTATATCTGAATAGAGATATAAATACATAAAAAGATATTAAAAGGCCCTAAAAGAAATTGGGTTTCTTTTATCTAATTATCGTTGCATTGTCACAGGTCTCTGTACAGAGAAATGTTGTGATGAAATGTGCCTATTGTATGTCCCTTACTGTACCTATTAGCCACCTGGGATAAACTTGCATTTAAATGGTTTCTGATTTCTGCACTATAAATGTTGTAGAAAACTGCATTTGCATATATGTTTTATGACAGAAATGTGTAATTGAGATTCAGCTGTTGAGTGTGCTGCCAGGCATCTGTGAGAAGATAATTGTGCCTGTGCTACCAGAGACATCCTGCAATCTCTAAGCTTCCGATTGCCATGCAGGGAGCAACAGCGCAGAAACATGGCAGCTGGAGGAAGAGAAAAGAGGGCTTTAGAGAAACACAGAAGAAAGGCGGGAGTGGGTGGGGTGAGGAGGATCTGTTCATATGGTGTACTCTGCCAACATGATCCACTGTGTCACTTCTCAACATAAGCAGTTTATATTCTTGATTAATATGATGCCATCTTCTGTGGGAAAATTCTCTTCAAATAATGCATTCATGTGAAAGTTGGTCAAAAACAAACATCCAGTTAAAGTGGCTGTAGTTAATATTTTTATTGTATTTCTATTACTAATGATCGAATATGTTGGTTACAATTAAAATTATATATCATAGTAATATGATACATGTGATGATAATGTGATGATCAAGTGCATCACTTGCCTGCAAAGGTTTTCAGAAAGATGAGCTCTGTGATAAAGGTTGGGTCGCTCTTACAAAGTTCTTTTCAAACTCCCCTTAGCTTTACCTACAAAAACTGCTCAAAAAAAAGCTAGATATTGAATGTAACCCAAACACAAAAACAGCAGTAACTTGGGCCATGAATTTCAATGCTGAGAATAATGGGGATGAATTTTGATGCCAGTTTTTCCAGGAACAGGTATGAAATATTGCAGATGTGCCTTGAGGGCATGTCATTCTTTTTTTGCTATTTTTACTATGCAAACAGTCCTTCCATTGAGATACTGTGTATATAATGTGGCTGGTTTGTGTAATACTGCAGAGTTCATGTATAACAATGAGAAAAAAAAAAAAATTTTCCTCACCGCCTTCGAAGTGTGGGGAAGGTGTGTTCGTGTGAATTGGCAGGGGGCAAGGCTGACAAGAAACAAAAAAATGGCTTCCTGGAAGGCAGAGTCAGGGCATGTCAGCAACATTCAAATGCACATTTCTCTTCCTTTATTCGCAACAAAGCCCATCTAAACCAGCAGGAATATCTGCACTCTGTCAGGTGATGGGAATTCCATTAAATGTAGCATCAGCCATTTGAATTCAGAAAAACTATTTACATTATGGTAGACACCCTTATCCAAAGCAATTTACAACAGAGCAGTTGAGAGTTAAGGGGCCTTGCTCAGTGGTAGTTTAATGGTGCTTGGATTTGAACTTGTGACCTTCTGATCCAAAATCCAATTCCTTAACTACTGAGCTACCAATATCCCCATTAAAATACTTTGTAGCGTTTTATACAACATCTAGTCAATAAAATAGCAGAATAAGGAGGCATGTCTTCCTGCCTTCCAATCATGTTCTTTTTTATAAAAAAAAAAAAAATAAAAAAAAATGGCAGACAGCATTTATATAAACTCAAATTCTCTGGCCAAGTCATGCAATTAATCTGACATATGCAACCAGTTAACAGATTAAATATTCACATTCATATCCCAGTGATCTCCCAGATGAAGGTTAGTTTTAAAGTAACCAACACTTTAATGTTTAACAGTTGGCAAATTAATCATAATTGCATCCTAATTTAGTTACTTTTTTGGTAATGAAGAGCTACTTTACATCAGCAACACTGACTAAATGACAAATAAGTTATTCATAAGCATAGCAATTAGTTTCTAACTAATTAACAATTTGATTGTCATTAATAAATAAATATTTGATTGAAGAATATTGTTATATTCTGCAATCAAATATTATTATTATAATTTATTATATTTACAAAACAAAACAAATGATTATATTGAATATTGTTGAAGAAGCTGTTTAGTATCATAATGTTTCCATAAAATTGCTTGAATGACTGTTTGACAAACAAAATATTATTATATTTATCAATCTTTGGCCACCTATTTGAAAGCTGGCAGCCTGCACATTTCTTACCTTGAACACCTTCTTTCATATGGATAAATTCTCTGTTCCAATCCCAACAATTCTGGGCACCAATTAGAGGCCACATTTTGATGGTCATCATGTAGACTACTTACAAAGTATTTTACAGTATTTTAAAACTACAAAACACTAAAGTATTTGATACAAAATATAAAGCAATTTTCATCAAGTCTATCAAATAAAATTGCAAAATCTTATTTTATATTTAAAATACGTATTTGAAATACATGTATCATAAATACTACCATCCCTGCTTGAAATGTATGCTATTAAATGTAATCATTTATTAATTTAGACTAGGACTGTTTTGCTCGCAACGGGAATCAAATAGGCCAAGCAACATTGAGTTTCAATTAATTCATTGGCCAGACAAATAATGTCAATGTATTTTTTAATTCAACACATTAATCAAAGAGTACTACCAAAAACAACTTAAAAGCAGAGTTATGAAGAGTATCAGGATTCAGAGCATACAGGACTGTTTTTCCCAGCTTAATTCTTCAACTGTTGTTAAATATAACATTTCATTTGTAAAAAAATCAGTGGAGTCAGATTGAGGTCCATCCGCTATCACTATTACAAAAGTCATATATGAAAGACTGAGCAACAAACAAACACACATTTCTGGTTTTCAAAAGCTTTTTGAATTATAAAATGTGGGCAATCATTCTAATTTATTTGTATTGAAAACATATTGGATTTAAATCAGAAAATGTGTTTTTGGATGACTGAATACATTGTTTGAAAGACCTGAGCAAATAAACATTATGAGTTGAACAGCCAAGGAGTACAGACGAAAATGAATGTATGAAGGGGAAAAAACAGGAGAGGGAGCGATGAGACAGAAAGGGAGGGGAGAAATTCAGAGTAGAACAGCTGGATAGTCAGAATCCAGCTCACAGCTGAGAATCGGTGCAACAGAGCTATCTTTTTCTATATCCACAAATCCAAGAGTGTCATCTGTCTCCTGTTTCTCATTCCCCCAGGATAGGAAGAATTCTCATCTATAGCAGTGACTCCAAGATAATGGACTTCTGTGTGCAGTAGAGGAAACGATTGTCATCTGCTAAACAAAAGGTCAGTCTCTGTCATTTGCTATCACTACACAGTAGTGTTCTTGTATGTGTAACAATATATGTGCTGCATATAATTTGTCCAAAATCTTTACTGTTGCAGATGAATTGTTATATTAAACAAATTAGCAGATTATTTATGGGGTATATATGGAGTAATTTGATTGCTCCACTTGTCAGCTTATATGAGAATTGCAACAACACACAATGAGCAACTGCATATATATCTCTCATTCCATTTCAATTAAACAGTCAATTAACCCCCTTGGGTTTTTTTTTTTAGTTCAATATATTTAGATAAAAATAAAACTTGCAATTTGTTTCATCCACAGACTTAAACAGTAATTACCACAGCATCATTTTCTGAGTATCTTACTACAGTGAATGCAGTATAATATGCATGTAAAACACCAGCATCTGGTCAACATTACAGAGACAAAAACTGAAATCTGATACAAATTACCCAATTAGTTTGTCTATAAAAGCAAACACTGTATGAAGCCATTGCATCACATTTGAAACAACATTATTATGCATCGATAGATGACAAAAATTTTTAGGTATTTTAGTAAAATTATTGAAGTAATAACATGAATGTATATAATATAATTAAACACAGTCTCATTGTGCTACTGTGAGCTGTCATTGGAAAGCCTTTCAAATATTATCTGAACTGTTTAAGATAAGATTGATGCTCAAATCCATCAGCTTTTAATTCACACTGTAGGGTGCTGATGTTACAAAATGTCTTTCAGTGAATTGCTTGCAGCTAAATCTTTAAACTTAGTGTACCATGATTTAACTCCCTATGTGTACACCTTAACAATACAGAACAAACTATAAATGTATAATTAATTATATTTCATTACCATTCTTAAAGTAACAAATAACGGATACATGGGGAAATCTTCATTAAAAAGCACAATAATGTAAGGATAATGAATGCTCAGCAGGTTAGTGGTTAAAACTCTAACCTCTTGCAGTCTCAGTGCTGGTAGTGCTGTACTTTCTATCAGATGTGAAATAGGATAACAGCCTAACCACAGTAGTTGCCCTACTAAGAAGTCATGCAGGCTGCAAGGATGTCATGTTTCACGTGTAGACATGGATGAGCTTTGTTTGCATCATGCAGAAAAAGGGGATGGTCAGCCCTACTCATTAAAGTTTAGCTATGCTGTGTTTACTCAAGGCCCTTAATGATGTGGAGTCCAGGAATGCATCTCTGCCGATCTGAGCACTGATCGTTTTGCAGAGTGTAGTTTAGATCTTGATATTGTGTTTAAAATTTTTATCAAATTCCAGTGTTGTCAAGCTGTGCTTCACAAATAATACCCCAGTGTTGCAAAATCAAGAACAAGAGCCCAAATGTGCAAATGGGGTTTACGTTTTTTAAAAAGGGTTTATGGCTACATTGGACATAAAGTAATCGAACATTAAACTTTTTAACAATACAAATTCACAACCAAATTAAAACAATCAGTTTTAATTTGATTTGATTTATTCATTTTTCTTGAGGGATAAGCTAGACCTGCTTCTTACTTACAAATTGAAAAGAATCTCAGGGGTTTACAATGTTTGAGAGGAATCAATTGATTTTTTGATAAAGAAGCTTGCAGGATGCACCCTGGAGAACAGAGACTACCTCACAAAACAAAATGACAGGTGCCAAAATGACAACCAGGTCACATAAATAAATCCTCACTCCAAATTACCTATGAGGGAATTTGAAGAGAATACATGCTATTTTTTCTTCCATCTAAAAAGAAAAAACACTGACAACGGGAAGAATTTAATATAATGCAATATTGATATCTCAAAAGTAAAAAACATTGACAGAATGTTTCCTATGGCATCTGCAATCAATTGTTCCAAGCAACAGTCTAATGGTCAACAAATTTGAACAAGCCTACGCATAAAATGGAAAGAAACAACTAGTGAATGAATGGACCAGTTATATTTGATTGCGTCAGTCAATCTACCTTTGCAGTAAACCCTTTTGAAATATGTGTGTGCGTGCTTGTGTTCGTGTGCATGTGTGTGAGAAATATTACTATCAAATCTCTGTTTTTCCATTAAAAGCCAGATGTGTCTACTTTGTGTGGACATTATGAGGTACCCATTGTGAAGATCAATTAGACAAAGGAGATGCTTATTCTAATTCTCATGCTGGAGAGCACACAGCTCCTGGCCCATGATGACGGAATCATATTCAGAGCAGCAGAATGAACCCCTGATGTCAAATGTGTAATCTCATACATATATATATATATATATATATATATATATATATATATATATATATATATATATATATATATATATATATATACAATCTCATACATATATACATATATATACATATACATATATACATATACATATATATATATATATATATATATATATATATATATATATATATATATATATATATATATATATATATATATATATATACACATGCATATATCTTCTGTCTTTATGCCTTTCTGCACTTCAAACTCTGGTTATAATTTGTTATAATAACATCACCTCAATAACCTCCTCTCTTCTGGGAAGGCTTTCCACTGCAATTTGCAGCAGAAATTGGTTCTGGGGATTGGCTGTGGGGATTTGCTTCCTGTAATTGCATTAATAAAGTCAGGAACTGATGTTAGGTGAGGAGGCCTGGGGTGCAGTCAGTGTTCAATTCCAATTGAGTTCAGTGAGGGTAAGGTCAGAGCTCCATGCAGGTCACTTGAGTATTTCCACTCCAACCTTGGCAAACCATGGAACTTGCTTTGTTGCACAGGAGCCTTGTCATGCAGGAACAAGTTTGGGGTTCTTTCTTCTAGTGAAGAAATAATTTGTGCAGCCTCTAACCAAGAGTTTATAAAAAGCCTACATAAGAAGTATTTATGTAGGTAGTATTATGTAAGTAGTATATAAGAAGAAATCTCTATTTCATGCACTTAATTGCAAAAGTTAGTCATTCCATTATTAATTATTTTGGAATAAAGGATGTATTGAACTATTTTTTTTTTTTTTTTTTCAAATATATAAGCTTTTTCAATAAACACCTCTCCTAACAGTTTTCTCACAAAGCCCAGAAAGCCATGACATTTCCCCACTCAGGTGCTTCACAATCTATTATTGATAGCGTGTTAGTAGCTCATGGACAGGGGAAAAAAAACAAGTAACCTTCTCTCCTTAGATGTGTGTGTGTTTGAGAGCGAGAACAAGAGAGCGAGGGGAGATAGAAAGGGACTGACCCTTTGTGGTCACCCAGGACTTCTAATGCACCAGCTCTCTGACACACCAAATCACTCACTGGCAAACAATCACACAAATATGCATGTTGCCAGGATACAAAAAGCATGATTAAACACTATTAGTGACCTCTTTTAACTGTATCTGGAGCACATAAACTGTCTTGCCAAACAATAACAGCTACAGACATATTAATAAAGGATGGAATAGACTGAGTTGTAAGAACTCTAATGCCTAGAATAATCTTTCCTAAATATCTGTAGATGTGACTGTATTAAAATGGCAATGGGAAAGGCAAAATAATATGTAATTAATTGGTGACATTGTGGAATGATGGGTGGGTTAAATACTTGACATAGTTTACTTCAACCCAAATCCAAAACAGCTGTGACACTGTGATTTGTAATAAACCCATATTTTATTCACAATAAATGTGAAATGTTTGAACTGAGGAAATGTATAATTTTAAGGATAAAATAAAGTAATTTTTAATTTGATGGCTGGAAAATTTTTTTACAACGGTTGGGACAGAACAACAAACAAATAGAAGATTAAGTGTTACCTAAAAGAAACAGCTGGAGGGACATTTTGCATCCGTTCAGGTTAACTGGCAACAGGTCTGTAACATGACAGGGTATAAAAAGAGTATCTTAGAGAGTCCTTCATTATTAAAAATGGTCAGAGTTTCATCGAACTGAAAAAAACCTATATCTACAAAATGTGAAACAATTTCAGAATAATCTGCCTCAAAATAAAATTGTGAAGACTTTGAATATCTCATCATCTACAATACACCATATTATCAAATGATAATCTGGAGAAATCTCTGTGCACAAGGGACCAAAATAGAACAAACAATCAGTAGATAGTAGTAGATTTTGAAATGGAAATTACTCAAAAAACACCCACAGAAATAAATGTTTGTGACCATAGTTCTCCTTGCCACAGTTCTCCATCCATCAGTTTTGTAAAACATAAAAGGTATATAAAGTAGCATTTGCTTCCATACAGACATATTTTTTAAGAGAAGCCTTGCATAGCCTTGCATATTTTAGCAAGATAATGCTAAACTAGACACTGCATCTATTACAACAACTGAACTGGTCTGCCTGCAGTCCAGATATTTCACCAATGTTTATGTTGTTGTATATGTTAGTCTCCTCAATAGCCAGACATATACAACTTGTTCTTAAAACACTAGGGGATGCTGCACAGTAATAAACATGTCCTTGTCCCAACTTTTTTGAGACATGTTATTCTTCAAATGTATCTTATTTTTTCCATAAAATGATACATTTCCTCAGTTTAAATGTATGTTTTCTATTTTTATTCAGATTTTATTAATATTTGTTTTTCACAGTATCCCAACATTTTTGGAATTCAGGTCATATATACCTAGGTATATAGCCTGCAAAGAGGAAAATTAACAAATAAAGTGTCCTCTGCAGGTGTCTGTGAGCATCTGCCTGGGATGGATAGCCATGTGGAGGAGCTTAATGGGACTGAGCTGGAGGGACAAAGCTTTCTGCACTTCAACCCAACAACTCTTTCCACTGGGGCTGCTGCAGCTTCGTCCAGCCGTACTGAAAGTGTCTATGTCTATCTTTCTATTTTCCTTAGCTTGCTGCTCTTCCTTCTTACGCTCCTTATCATCACCCTGCACAGGCTGAAAAACATCATCTCGTCTAGTTCATCCTATCCAGAGTGCAGCAGTGAGGCAGGCAGTTCTTTTACCAACATGGAGATCTGTAGCCTGTCTTCACAGAGATCAGCAGTGTCTTCACTGTCCTGCTAGTAACACACATGATGGTAATAAACAATCTGACTTAAGGCTATAGCAAATGCAACTGTTTTATAATACTATTTTTTATGACTTATTCTTATAGTATAAACAACAATTATAAACAAAATTATGACAGTAATTTAAAAAAATGTATATTCGTTATAAGGTAAGATAAAATGCCCATCTTTAATTGTCTGTAATATCCAATCTATCACATTTGTTTGTTAATAATTATTTACACTGCCATATACAATAACTCATTGTTTTATGAAAAACTACTTATTAAAGATTTCATACACACAATAATATTTATTTATTTTGTTTATTCTGAAACTACTGTATTGGCTTTACTATTTGCATATGTCTTAGAAACAGATTTCAGCCTTTATTCAAAAATAATTAAATAATAATAATAATAATTTAAAAAAAAATACATACATACATACATACATACTTAATCTAGTGTGTCTAGATATTTGCCAAGTACAGTTGTTTTGGCAATTTGTGTATGATGATGAATGTTAAAGAATGAAAATGTTTCAACTGTAGCTAAGTGTCAACTGAAAATAATGAAAAAGTATATATTGTTTTATTATATGATTATCCAGGGTGTTAGTAGTTATAATTATAATGTAAACCTCATGTAGAGGCTATCCAGTAGATCCAGTATGGCTGACAGACCATCCACAACTATGAATAGCATATAGTGCATAGTGTGGATGAACAAATTAGTAAATGAAAATGGAAAATGGTTAAATGGCGAAATGAAATTTAAGAATCCAGAAATTCAATTTGCTGATTTCTCTCAAACACCTTACAGTACTAAGTTTGCTGTTAAGGAAAGATATGGAGACTGCAGGGAATGGTGTGAGTTTAAGAGATATTTGAAAATATCTGTTATTTCTAACAATTAACAATAATATACATCTCTAGGGTTTAAACTAATTATAAACATCTATTTATTTATACTCCTATTTATACTTACTTATATATATATTTTCGACCATGACTATTCTAGCAAAACAATGAGATGGGGGACGGGATTTTCTCTGATATGGATAACATTAATCCCAAAAAAAGAAGAAGATGGTAAAAAAATTATTGAGAGTTTGGTAAGATCTACAGTGAGGAAAATAAGTATTTGAACACCCTGCTATTTTGCAAGTTCTCCCACTTAGAAATCATGGAGGGGTCTGAAATTGTCATCGTAGGTGCATGTCCACTGTGAGAGACATAATCTAAAAAAAAAAATCCAGAAATCACAATATATGATTTTTAAACTATTTATTTGTATGATACAGCTGCAAATAAGTATTTGAACACCTGTCTATCAGCTAGAATTCTGACCCTCAAAGACCTGTTAGTCTGCCCTTAAAATATCCACCACCACTACATTTATTATCCTAAATTAGATGCACCTGTTTGAGGTCGTTAGCTGCATAAAGACACCTGTCCACCCCATACAATCAGTAAGAATCCAACTACTAACATGGCCAAGACCAAAGAGCTGTTCAAAGACACTAGAGACAAAATTGTACACCTCCACAAGGCTGGAAAGGGCTACGGGGAAATTGCCAAGCAGCTTGGTGAAAAAAAGGTCCACTGTTGGAGCAATCGTTAGAAAATGGAAGAAGCTAAACATGACTGTCAATCTCCCTCGGACTGGGGCTCCATGCAAGATCTCACCTCGTGGGGTCTCAATGATCCTAAGGAAGGTGAGAAATCAGCCCAGAACTACACGGGAGGAGCTGGTCAATGACCTGAAAAGAGCTGGGACCACCGTTTCCAAGGTTACTGTTGGTAATACACTAAGACGTCATGGTTTGAAATCATGCATGGCACGGAAGGTTCCCCTGCTTAAACCAGCACATGTCCAGGCACGTCTTAAGTTTGCCAATGACCATTTGGATGATCCAGAGGAGTCATGGGAGAAAGTCATGTGGTTAGATGAGACCAAAATAGAACTTTTGGGTCATAATTCCACTAAACGTGTTTGGAGGAAGAAAAAGGATGAGTACCATCCCAAGAACACCATCCCTACTGTGAAGCATGGAGGTGGTAGCATCATGCTTTGGGGGTGTTTTTCTGCACATGGGACAGGGCGACTGCACTGTATTAAGGAGAGGATGACCGGGGCCATGTATTGTGAGATTTTGAAGAACAACCTCCTTCCCTCAGTTACAGCATTGAAGATGGGTCGAGGCTGGGTCTTCCAACATGACAATGACCCGAAGCACACAGCCAGGATAACCAAGGAGTGGCTCTGTAAGAAGCATATCAAGGTTCTGGCGTGGCCTAGCCAGTCTCCAGACCTAAACCCAATAGAGAATCTTTGGAGGGAGCTCAAACTCCGTGTTTCTCAGCGACAGGCCAGAAACCTGACTGATCTAGAGAAGATCTGTGTGGAGGAGTGGGCCAAAATCCCTCCTGCAGTGTGTGCAAACCTGGTAAAAAACTACAGGAAACGTTTGACCTTTGTAATTGCAAACAAACAAATATTAACATTGACTTTCTCAGGTGTTCAAATACTTATTTGTCGCTGTATCATACAAATAAATAGTTAAAAAATCATACATTGTGATTTATGGATTTTTTTTTTTAGATTATGTCTCTCACAGTGGACATGCACCTACGATGACAATTTCAGACCCCTCCATAATTTCTAAGTGGGAGAACTTGCAAAATAGCAGGGTGTTCAAATACTTATTTTCCTCACTGTATGCAGGGGGGGAAAAAAACATATTTCAATTTTAATTAAACAATATATGCAGCACAGAAATTAAATTTTTCTTTCTTTTACAGTCCTCAGTGTAATAACTATTTCATGAAAACACAAACCCTGCCCTGCTATTAAACAAAACAAAGGATAGAAAGATTAAGCTTTATGGAATGGAAAAGATTTTATTTAAAAAAGTATTTTTGTCATTTGAACAAACATTATTCAGTAAAACAGAAAAATACTCTCTTTCAACACAAATGTATATGGCCTGACTCAGCTTGTACAAACCGTTAATATAGACATATATTATGGACAGAATTCATACCAAAAAAATAGTTTTATATATTACACAAAATTGAGAAATTGTTTGCATTGAGATACAAACTTTGGTCCAAAAAACTGGCTTGTGGTATTTATTTTTCAGGTGACAAAAAATTTTAAGTATTCTTTTTCATCATAGAAAACAGCTGACTATGAAAAAATGTGCTAACCCCTCTCCAGATGTTAAATAAGTTGCAATAAGTTAATCACAGTATTAGCAAATGAAACAAATTTTTGGAAACCAGCACGCATGTGAATGACTTGAGGACCATTAGAACATTTGCTTTGATTTTAAATGACTATTTCACTTTCACAGTGACTTCTTTATTTACTGCTGTAGAATCTTCCAAATCATTTCAAATAGATGAATGTTTTTAGGTAAATGGTTTGTTGCATATTTAATTCCGTATTATCTACGGAAATGTTTAGGCATTACATGTACTAACATTAACACAATAATTTTTATTTTAAGGGTTGTATTTTAAGGTAGCATATAGTTACAGTGGGATGAAACAAACTGCTGTTTCCTAAGTGCAGTAGTTTATCCCTAATGAGCAAGCCAGTGTCAACTGTGGCAAGAAAAAATGTTCCTGAGATGCTATGAGGTAGAAAACTTGAGAGGAGCCAGACTCAAAGGGAAACTTAATGGGTATTTAGGCTATTCAGGGTGGTTTCCAGTTGAAGAGAACTCTATCCAGAGGTAGGGGGCCGGGATGAATTAGGCAGATCCAAAGAGAAGAAAAGAACAGAATATATATTGCTAAATGTGGTGGCAGTAAGGCCAAGAATCTTATTCCACAAGTGAAAAACCCTATCAGACTTTTGTTTTCCAAAAATGTGTTCATCACAGACCCCAAAGATGTTTTGAATACTAATCTGTACATTCAGTGTAGTGCCTAAATTACACTGCATGATATTTATGTAGATTTTTATGCAATGGTTAAACAAGATGCATTACAATGATACAATAGCGAAATTGAAATAAATTGGTGACTTTCATTTTGACAAAATGTCATCTACATCCGGAATACGAGCGGCCAGTCTGCGTGTGGTCGCTGTAAGCCTCCTCCATGTAAACGGAACCAACTCTGATTATACACGTCCTTTAAAAATCCGTATACAATGCGTGTTTAATAGAAATGTGTACATTTATATATAATATAATAACTGAGCGTTTCCGGAAACATTAGGCGATGCGTTATGTTCCGTTAGCCAGCTGAGCTTCATGCTAGCCGCTAGCTGTCAGGGCTCTTTCTGAATGTTAAGGTTATTTATAAATCATAAAGTAGCATGAATGAGAGCGACTGCGTACAATCTGAGGCCACCGCTAGGAAAGAAATGCACATGTCAATCTCCGGGAACAAAAGCGGGAGTGTAAACAGTTCCCCTCCGGAGGGAGACACTGTGTTTGACATGGACGACCAGGATGAGGAAGAGGAGAGCGACGCGCTGGACTCAGCCGAGGCGAGAGAGAGCGCACCGAGCCCGGCAGAGCCGTGCGACGAGAGCGCGCCGAAGCGCTGCGTGTATGACGGATGCTCCGAAACCAGCGCGCTGGGTTCCAAGCAAAGAAAGCCATGGATGTGTAAAAAACACCGCAACAAAATGTACAAGGACAAGTACAAGAAGAAGAAGAGCGACCAGGCCATTGCGTCGGGGAAATTAGAAGTAAGCATGCTGTGGAGGTGAACACCATAGAGTTCACTGGTGTGCAGTGTCCAGTCACTGACTGCAGCCTCTTACATCCTACTCACCTGCTGCTTCATACACATGACATCAAATGTAACACACTATGGAGGGGAAAAGGGGAATAAAAAGAATAAATTCAGCTCTTTAATTCTCATAATGGCCCTATAAAATTAATTGACAGCACAAACTCATAATGTGTATATGTTTATCTTTATAGAACATGATGTATCATTTAAGGGAAGAAAATATCCCAATAATTAAACTCTCTTTCCTGGTCAGATTAATCCTCCAAGGCTGAGAAAGGTTTTTTTTAGTTTAAGGCAGTTTTTAGATTAGATTAGATTAGATTAGATTCAAACCCAGCCATTAGGGGGGCACAAGCCAGTGTACTCTTAGTGCCGGTCCCAAGCCCGGGTAAATGGGGAGGGTTGCGTTAGGAAGGGCATCCAGCGTAAAACATGTGCCAAATCAAATATGCGGATCACAAATGAGAATTTCATACCGGATCGGTCGAGGCCCGGGTTAACAACGACCGCCACAGGTATCGTTAGCCGACAGGGTACCGGTGGAAATTGGGCTACTGTTGGCCGAAGGAGGAGAAGGAGAGGAGGAAGGCGTCTACAGAGACGGCAGGAAAAGGAGCAGTGTAGGAGAGTAGAGGTTCGGGTTGGTACTTTAAATGTTGGTACTATGACGGGTAAAGGGAGAGAGATAGCTGATATGATGGAGAGGAGAAAGGTAGATGTGTTGTGTGTTCAGGAGACCAAGTGGAAAGGGAGTAAGGCCAGGAACATTGGAGGTGGGTTTAAACTGTTTTATCATGGTGTGGATGGGAAGAGAAATGGTGTAGGGGTGATTCTGAAGGAAGAGTACAGTAAGAGTGTAGTGGAGGTGAAGAGAGTTTCTGATAGGGTGATGATCGTGAAGGTGGAAGTTGAAGGGATGATGATAAATGTCATCAGTGCCTATGCTCCACAAGTTGGCTGTGAGATGGAGGAGAAGGAAAGATTCTGGAGTGAATTAGATGAAGTGGTAGATGGTGTACCTAGGAAAGAACGATTGGTGATTGGGGCAGACTTTAATGGGCATGTAGGTGAAGGGAACAGAGGTGATGAGGAGGTGATGGGTAGGTATGGTTTTAAGGAGAGGAATGTGGAAGGGCAGATGGTGGTAGATTTTGCTAAAAGGATGGAAATGGCAGTGGTGAACACGTATTTTAAGAAGAAGGAGGATCATAGGGTGACGTATAAGAGCGGAGGAAGGTGCACACAGGTGGATTATCTTCTGTGTAGGAGATGCAACCTGAAGGAGATTGGAGACTGTAAGGTGTTGGCGGGGGACAGTGTAGCTAGACAGCATCGAATGGTGGTCTGTAGGATGGTTTTGGAGGCGAAGAAGAAGAGGAGGAAAGTAAGGTTTGAAAGAAGAATAAGATGGTGGAAACTGAAGGAGGAAGAGTGTAGTGTGAGGTTCAGGGAAGAGGTCAGACAGGGGCTTGGTGGTGGTGAAGAGGTGCCGGATGATTGGGCAACTACCGCAGGAGTGATGAGGGAGGCAGCTAGAAAAGTACTTGGTGTGACATCTGGAAATAGAAAGCAAGACAAGGAGACGTGGTGGTGGAATGAGGAAGTGCAGGAGAGCATTAGGGGAAAGAGATTGGCAAAACAGAAGTGGGATCGACAGAGTGATGAGAAAAGTAGGCAGGAGTACAAGGAGATGCGACAGCAGGTTAAAAGGGATGTGGCGAAAGCCAAGGAAAAGGCATATGAGGAACTGTATAAGAGGTTGGACACTAAGGAAGGAGAAAAGGATTTATACCGATTGGCCAAGCAGAGGGACCGAGCTGGGAAGGATGTACTGCAAGTTAGAGCAATAAAGGATGGAGAGGGAAATGTGTTGACTAGTGAGGAGAGTGTGTTGAGAAGATGGAGGGAGTATTTTGAGCAGCTGATGAATGAGGAAAATCAGAGAGAGAGAAGGTTGGAGGATGTGGAGTTGGTGAAGCAGGATGTAGATAGGATTAGTAAGGAGGAAGTGAGAGCAGCGATTAAGAGGATGAAGAATGGAAAGTCGGTTGGACCAGATGACATACCGGTAGAAGCGTGGAGATGTTTAGGAGAGATGGCAGTGGAGTTTTTAACCAGATTGTTTAACAGGATTCTGGAAGGGGAGAGGATGCCTGAGGAATGGAGAAGGAGTGTGCTGGTACCGATCTTTAAGCATAAGGGAGATGTGCAAACCTGCAGTAACTACAGGGGAATTAAGTTGATCAGTCACACCATGAAGTTATGGGAAAGAGTAGTGGAAGCCAGGCTGAGAGAAGAGGTGACCATCTGTGAGCAACAGTATGGTTTCATGCCGAGGAAGAGCACCACAGATGCCTTATTTGCTTTGAGGATGTTGATGGAGAAGTATAGAGAAGGACAGAAGGAGCTGCATTGTGTATTTGTGGATTTAGAGAAAGCGTACGACAGGGTGCCGAGAGAGGAGTTGTGGTATTGTATGAGGAAGTCAGGTGTGTCAGAGAAGTATTTGAGGGTGGTGCAGGACATGTATGAGGACAGTGTGACGGCAGTAAAGTGTGCAGTAGGTACGACAGACTGGTTCAGGGTGAAGGTTGGACTACATCAAGGATCGGCCCTGAGCCCTTTCCTGTTTGCAGTGGTGATGGACAGGTTGACGGACGAGGTCAGACAGGAGTCTCCCTGGACTATGATGTTTGCAGATGATATTGTGATTTGTGGTGAGAGTAGAGAGCAGGTTGAGAAGAGCCTGGAGAGGTGGAGATATGCGCTTGAGAGAAGGGGAATGAAAGTCAGTAGGAGTAAGACAGAGTACATGTGTGTGAATGAGAGGGAGGGCAGTGGAGTGATGCGGTTGCAGGGTGAAGAGGTGAAGAAGGTGGAGGAGTTCAGGTACCTGGGGTCAACAGTGCAAAGTAATGGAGAGTGTGTTAGGGAAGTAAAGAAAAGAGTGCAGGCAGGGTGGAGTGGGTGGAGAAGAGTGACAGGAGTGATTTGTGATAGAAGAGTATCTGCAAGAATGAAAGGGAAAGTTTATAGGACTGTGGTGAGACCTGCGATGTTGTATGGATTAGAGACAGTGGCATTGAGTAAAAGACAGGAGGTGGAGCTGGAGGTAGCAGAGCTGAAGATGTTGAGGTTTTCGTTGGGAGTGACGAGGATGGACAAGATTAGAAATGAGTTTATTAGAGGGACAGCACATGTAGGATGTTGTGGTGACAAGGTGAGGGAGGCGAGATTGAGATGGTTTGGACATGTGCAGAGAAGGGACATGAATTATATTGGTAGAAAAATGCTGAAGATGGAGCCACCAGGTAGGAGGAAAAGAGGAAGGCCAAGGAGGAGGTTCATGGATGTGGTGAGGGAAGACATGCAGGTAGTTGGTGTAAAAGAGGCAGATATAGAGGACAGGGTGGTATGGAGACGGATGATCCGCTGTGGCGACCCCTAATGGGAGCAGCCGAAAGAAAAAGAAGAAAGAAGAAGATTAGATTAGATTCAACTTTATTGTCATTACACATGTACAAGTACAAGGCAACGAAATGCAATCCCCCAATCAAATTACAAAGTCATAATTAAAAATCCCAGAGTAAAATGTGTTTCTCTATTGTTCTGTAGTGTGTTGCATGCAGATGTCAAGTGTATGGGAAGCTTTAAGAATGTGGTTATAATGGCAAAGGCAATACCCAAATTGTTCTTTTCAGAATTCAGAATTATATGTTCAATTTTATTTACTTTTATTTGTATAGCACTTTTAACAATAGACATTGTCCCAAGCAGCTTTACAGAGATAAATAGGTAATAAAATTTATGCTAGTGCCTATAAGTTTAACTCTTAAGAGTTTATCCATAATGAGAAAGCCATTGCAAGGATAAACTCCCTGAGCTGTTCTGAAGAAGAAATCTTGAGAGGAACCAGGCTCAAAAGGAAACCCATCCTCATCTGGGTGGCACCGACAGTCCATTCATTATAGTTCCATTATTATTGAAGTGTGCTGTTTAGAGATGAGTTTTTAAATTCACTACTGTAATTCAAATTGCAGTCCTTAGCCATTGAAGCAGACTGCTTCAATGGCTAAGAATTGCTCAGTAACTTCATGAATGTCTAAGCTGTTCATGTAGAACCATCCTCAGCTGCAAAGAGTGGTTTCTATTTGAAGAGACGTCCATCCAAAGGTATGGCATCAGGATGAATCAGACTGATCTAAAAAAAAGAAGAGAGAGACATGGTCACTGGAACCTCAGGAGCAGGTTTATCTCTACAGAGAGAGAGAGAGAGAGAGAGAGAGAGAGTAGTGCGTATTCTCTCTGATTTTATGTGCTTTATGGCACAAAAACATGACTACTATTTTTATATGAAACAGAACGTCTAAAGCCAGCTCAAAAGGAACGTTTGCTAAAACAGTGCTGATGAGATATTATTTAGGTGGTGATCTGTTCACGTCACAGCAGTGACACCAACAAGGCACTTTGGTGTGGGGCTCTGGTACAAGTATATCAACTGTATCCTGTTATATGTGCAGCAAAAGAGACTTTAGCACATTCACAGTGTGTTAATCATCTCGTCTTTTGTCACTACTTAGTTTCAGACCACAGCATCACTTAGTAATGAAAGAGTACTGTTATCCTTCCTACTGAATTATATTATATTGACCTCATAATCTCCTGACAATCTGACAAAAATGTTGTCTTCTCTAATTTGGGTTAATAATATTTTCACTAATAAAATGTTCTGCAGAATACGTGAAGGAAGTATAATGCAACAAAGTGGTTCCCATATTTTAAAGCTATTTTTAAGGCTCTTTGTTTGCTTGATTGTGTAAAAACATAGCTAATCATATTAATTGTGCTCTTGGTTCCAGTAAACACTGGATCATAACAACAACTCAAGAAAAAAGGAGACTTAATCTTTTTGAATTATATCAGATGGCATATGATTATATAGAGGCAATGGCATTTCCCTCAGGCAGGTAGTAATATAAAATGTCAAGGTAAGATATTTTCATATACTCATGAGATAAAGTTCCTGTACCTTATAGAATGAATGAATTTATATAAACTTTAATAGGAGGGCTCAGAGGAGAGGCCGGTGTCTGTGACTAAGCAACGACTTGGCGCTGTCGGAGAGAGACCCACAAGACCTTCACTCATAGAGCAAGTGTTAAACCAAAAGAGGCTGGTGAGTTCCTTATTCTTGGGGTGTCCTAATACTCTATGTGTTGAATAGTAAGCAATAGCTGTTTTACCCTATAAAAAAAAAAAAAAAAGGCCAGATATACCTATTTTACATATATAGACATATACACATCTGAATAATTTCCAATTGTGACTAAAGCCATATGCAGTGCATTCATTCCCAGTTTTGCAATTTAATTTGGTAAAAAACTGCAGCAATGTTCTTGTCGATACATTTTTATATATAATGATTAAAGCTGTGGATTAAGTTCCACTGCACTGCAGTACACACTTATAGCACCAACTATCAGTCTCAGACACTTCACCCACATGATACAAAGCATATAATGTCTTTTTTTATTATTCTTCTTCTTTTCTGGACACACTCTTAAAGATGTAAATAAATACAGAAATGAATATATCAAGCAATAAGCATACAGAAACATATCTAATTAAATAAATAGTGGAAATAATTGACCAAGCAATGCATAAATAATTAAATTATAGGAAAAATACACAAATAAGAAACAAAAAAGAACAATACATAAGAAACTTTAACCAAAATAAATTAAAACTATACTTTTCCTTTGCAGTCTCTCTTGCGGAGCCCAGAGGTCATCAGTTTCCTCCAGCAGCAGCAGCATCTCCTCACCATGCAGACACGATCTCAAAGACATGACCAGCAAAGCTACTGAGCACTGCGTGTACCGTTATGTCACTGCGGATTTAACATACCATACAAGTACTTCAGGAAGAGCTCCTTAAGCCTAAGAAAGCATAAACAATTTGGACTCTGATGTTACACTGCAAAACACCACAAGTCTCCACTGTGGTGACATCACACATGTCATCACAACCTGGATCATTTTCAGTAGCAGTTCTACTGTATATAAAATCATTTTTAAACTACTTGGGTTTTTATCATATGCTGGGTTTTTTATGCACCACTATGCATTTTAAATTTAAAAGAATTGTGTGAAAGCAGCAACATACCAGCAGGTGATTTTTAACACTAGTGATTTGTGTGCTCATAGATATGTATTTATTTTAACCATTTAATTATTGTGATATGATAAATGCCTGTATATAAAGCAGTGTACATGCATCCTTATTGTAAGTATGTGATTAGGCAAGTATGATTTACAGGTAAAAAAACTACTGGAAACCCTTTTTGAGGTTTTATGAATCTAAGCATCAAATATATTAGAATAATTGATATTTTGATATTTTAAGTTGATTTGATTTTAGTTTTGTATTTGTATCAGGGTTTGTTTTATTTGCAATATTATTTGAATCTCACGCAAATTACGTGTAAAAATAAGACGAGAGTGAAATTCTGTATTAAAAAAAAAAAATCAAGCATGTAATAGGGTTCAATATTTACTCATATTTTCAACACAAAAACAAACATCAAGCTAACATTGCTAGTACTGATGCTTTGCCTTTCCTTGTTCCTCAATCTTCAATCACTGTTTTGCTGTATGGACTGTACAGAAATCAGATTATGGAAAAGTGATTCTGATAAAAAAAAAATCAAAGTACACAGAAACAATTGTAAAACTTTCTTCAACAATTAGATGCACAAGATGCTTTAAAAGTCTTTAGTCTGTAATAGACTACTGGTACCATGATCCTCTAGTGAACACTGAGATGGCAGTTTGGACACTGCTTAGTTCTGTGCTGATCCTCAGGCTGTGGAGTCTGTGAGTTACAGAGTGTATATAACAGTGTTAGGAAACAGATGAGATAGGGTTGTGTGGAGAACCCATTTGGGTCAGAACTTTATCAAGCCATTGCAGAGGTCCGTGCAGGTGGATCTCTATCCAGCAGGGGGTGCTCGTGACATCCTGGCGGTGATATTCTGCACCCCAGCCCTGTGGAATAAAATAAGACACTGTGGTACGCTGTATATAATGAACACGAGAACGTATTCATAAAAGCCTAATATATCTATTAGGGATGGAAGAAATTTGAAAATAAAGGGCATGATATTAGTATAAAAAGGTATTAACAAATGCTTTATTGTTATCATGAGGATCAAATTAAGTGATTTAGAATAAATCATGCCCAGAAGAAACTAACTGCAACTGATACTCAAACAAAACATCATAAACCACCCCATATTAAAATCTTAGACTGACAATGGACAATCTATTTAATTAATTAATTAATTAATTAAAACAATACAAATAAAATAATACATTAATTACTATAAAATGCATTTTGGATCACTATCCATATGTTAACATTTGATAATATTAAAAGACAATAATTATCAATACAGTTTAAATTCACAACCTAGTTTGTGAATCAAAATTTAAGTTACAAACAGATTTTTAGTTTAATAACTTGTGTCAAATTAGGTAAAGAAGCCAAACACATTTTACAACTTTTACATACAGTTATTATGACTAGGAATGGGTCAGGTTAAAGAACGTTTGATAACTGGGCTCATTTACTTGGTATAATTAAATAAACACAATAATCTGATGAAATTAGAGTGTCACTGTAAATATACAACTGGGTGTGTGCTATTCAGTTAATAAGTCAAAACTCAAGAATAGGCAAATAGTGGACAGCAATTTGTTTTTTGTTTTTTAAACCCCCCCCTTTGGCAGAACAGGTAAACAATTGCACAATTGTCCAGAGATTCCAAGCTTGAAGTCTTTTGATGCTTCAGCCATCCTGAAAACCACAAGAGTAAAACTGACCTTGGAAGGGGTGGCACCCTCTTTATCAATCACAGCTGTGCACATGCTAAAAATGACATTTAGAATTTCATTGCTTTTCAGGTTAGTGTTATAAAAATGCATCAGTGCACTATAATAAATCTGTGTAGAGGTTTACATAATTCATAATAATAATATATATTCATTCTGCTTCCTTTTACTATCTGTTACTGTTTCTTTTCCCATAGCCATGACTAATTTCTCTATTATTCAATTAGTCTATGAAAGTCCTAGTATATGTAGGAAAATTACCTTAACAAAGCTCATTCTGATGGTGCACATCTTAGTGAGCTCATACACCACCTCAAAGCCATGGTTGACTGATTGTGACAGCAGCTGGGCAAACAACTGGTTGTTGAAAATCTTGAGGCTGCAGCCGCTGGGGATTTTGCACACAGTGGTGGCATGGAAGCCATGCTGGTAGTTGCAGTTGCGACTTTGTACGAAAATGCTGCTGTCACTCAGGCACTCAGCGTACACCTCACCCCCTACATAATAGAGGTGCACACCTGCAAACATTATACAAGGTTCAGTTTGAATATAAAGCAATAATTTATTAGAGAGATTATTTCTGTAATAAGAATATATATTTTGTGTTTCTAGCCACGATTCACTCCAGGAACACTGAAAAGGTTGGAACACTGAAAGGTTGTCCATGAAATGGAAAATAGTAAGTGTTATTTAATGGAAACTACAATTTTCCAAAAAATTATATTTTCCCAATTTCAAATGCCTAATGCAATGTAAGGTAATTACCGTCATGTAAAAATATTAGCCTTAAATAATTGTTCACTTTAATATATTAACATAAGTCTTGGTTTAACTGTGTACAACAAAACACATTCACTTTAAAATTTGTTAGAAAAAAATATAAAACAACTTCTCATTCTAAAACCAGGTCATTCTAAAACCAAATGAGACCATAATGCTTAGAAAACTTTTTTCATCACCTTCAAATCAAAACAGAAACCTTACTACCCTTCATTTTTTAAGCATCTTGCTCTGGTTTATGTCTCTCTTCACAATGTATCTTCAAACAGGACACACAAATGGCAAACATCCAGCTAGTGATTGTGTGTATGTGTGTGTGTGTGTGTGTGTGTGTGTGTGTGTGTGTGTGTGTGTGTGTGTGTGTGTGTGTGTGTGTGTGTGTGTTTGTGTGTGTGTGTGTGTGTGTGTGTGTGTGTGTGTGTGTGTGTGTGTGTGTGTGTACGGCTAAACTAGATTTACATTTACTGTTTCTGGGACAAAGCAATAATGATCAAAGAGAATGAAAAGCACCAATATTTGGAACTTTACTTTTTACAAAGTCGAAGCACGACATTAACACACAAAAGGCATTTTTTACTCAGTTAATATTATAAAACGTAGCATGTGTTTAAAAAAATCCTTTAAAAATCCTTCCAATAAGTAATTAATAGATAGAATATAATTATTAGAATATAATTTGTATTGGTCCCTTAAGCATGACCCTGGCCCAACACTGGTTAATTTCAGTAAAAACAACTGTCACAACTGAAGATTAGAGAATAAAACCACCTTTGCCTATATGCCGGCGGGTGTGTTCAATGGTGGAGTTGCGGTTGACATTAGACAGCAGCCCTAAGCAGAACCTAGTCTGGTTGTTAGATGGGTCTGTGAAGCCGTCCACCAGAATGCTCCGTGATAATGCATGAAAGGTCTCTCCAACTCTGTTGTTTAGTTCATAGTATGCCACAGAACACCAGTGCTCTGGTTCTTCATAACACACTGGCCTCAAGTCTACACACAAATACACACAGTTTACTATCTAACAGCAAAAATTATACATTTTGCAGCATCTTATTTATGTTCATTGTTATTTGTGAATTTATTCAAAATGATGTTGTTTGTGTCTTGCACCTCTGTGTGGAGCAGATAGAGTGAGTTTAGTCGTGTTGGATGACTCTCCTGGCTTCACATCCTGTGGAGGGCTTGTTTCCATCATGCTGTATGGTGGTGGTGGAGTCTCTGCTGTTTAATGGGTTAAAATGATATTATTCAATTTTTTATGTACAGAAAGACCAACAAATGAGACCACTGTATGTTAGTAATAATTAAAGTAATATTAAAAAGTGGTAAAAAAAAAAAAACGTTAATATATATTTCATAAACAGACGTGCATAGCTTATTTTCCATTAAAATATATTTAATAGTTATTAATATATTTAGAAAAAAATAAACAGACCTGTGATGTGATAGGGACTTGCAGGGTCAGACGTACTGCTTGGGGAGTTTGGGTGGCTGTGTGTATTTGGGGACTGAAGAGAACTGGATGGAGAAGAGGAGAAAGAGCTGCAAGGCAGTGGAGGAAATGAGTCTGGGAAAGTGGCATTCTGGGGCATGAGTGGCTCACTCTGGAGGGAAGCATGGCGGAATTTAGCTAGCAGACTGTGCTGAGGGTTAAACTCGCTGTGGCGAGGTACCAGGACAGGAGGCAACACTGCAGAATAAAAGAGAGAGACAAAGGAAAGAATAAATGAATAGAAAACAAAAAATATATATATAATAATAATTGGTACAATAACCTTTTCTGTGAGGGTGATGTTAATTTAAATGGAGTCTCCAATGTCAGCACTGCAGTACTGGTGCACAATAGTTATATGTACAGACGTAAAACCTTATGATTTCTGAGGTCAGGACAGTAGGCTCGAATTGCTGTTCCTCAAATATTTCTGTTTGTATTGTTCCATAAATGTAACTGTAAACAAATAAAACATGATATGCCATTCGTTTTAAAAAGGTAACTGTTTACTGGCTATGATATGTAATAAATAAACACTTGGGGACTGACTGTAAATAGAAAAGAATTAACTTCAGAGTAATTTTAGTACTCTGTAGTATTTCATCTATTTTTGTTTTGCTTCTGTATATGTGAGGAGGCCAGCGCATATTTAATGTTCCAATTCAACAAAGGTTTAAAGGGATTAAATTCAGGGCTCTGTGCAGGACACAAGTTTATCCAGATCAACTGTTTATGGAGGGATCTTTGCTCCTGGGGCTGAATGGACATGGGGGAATTGTCATGCTGGAAGATGCTTGGACCCTTTAGTTCCAAAGAAGTTTATTGTAATACTAAATATAAAAAGGCACTGAATACAATTGTAAGCTTCCAACATTGTGGGTAAAACAACTTGTGAGTGTGCTGGTCAGGTGTCCCATAAACTTTTCCACATAGTGTATATGCAGTGTATATACAGTATAATCATGTAAATGTATGTATGTTTGTGTATACATATATGTGTGCTTGATAATGTCTTGCTAAAAGGGAATATTATTTGTTGTAGGGTCACTTACTGAAACCCATTTAAAATTTTAAAGCAAAATTAATTAACTCGTAAAGCAATATATTTTCAATGTCCAGTTGCACTAATACATCTGAATTTCATAATGTTTTCTGCTTATATAATAGCAATGTTGTGATCAGTTATCATAAATATATAATCTTCCTCTTTTTCTGTTAAAGAACATATTATTTTATTTGTTTTTGATGCAGGTTTGTTGGCAAACCTATAAATAGTGATATATATCATGTTTCATGAAAAATAGCAAGTATTGCGATATGATGTTTCTGATGTATTGCATGTCTGCTTCAAAGCTCCACGCATTTTGGAATAAACCTGATCTTTTTTCAAAATTTTATTATAATCCAAGGTGGCTGTTTAACTGTTGATGTTTTTGGTTATTTATTGCAATTCAGCACAGTTGAAGACCAGACCCCAGTGAAGATTGCTGAATTTATATAAATGAAATAACGTAAAATACTGTTTTCTTCATGTACTTTATGAACAGAGAGCACAAATATGTTATAAGAACACAGGTACCTGGTGTGAAAGAAAAAGAAAGAAAGGTACCTGGTGTCTCCACACGGCGGTAGTGGTAGGGGTTGACACAGATGTCTTTTTGTTTGGAGCCGAATGGAAACTCACAACAGTCCAGTGCCTTAAGCTCATGGTGTGACTGGAGGTCAGGCCAGCGCCACACACGGCAGTAGATGACATGTGGCAGGCCTTTCCGATGCGACACCTGCAGCCGTCCGTCCAGGGAGCGCGGGATGGTCACGCACTTGCTTGGTTGACCTGGACAGCTTAGTGCCTTCTCTAGCTCCTCCATTGCACCCTTTTTTTTCTTCAGCTTCTTTACTAGTGAGTCTACAGCCTTCTCTGCCCATTTCTCCTCCTCATCACCTTGTTTCCAGCCCAGCAGTCGCTTCACAGCTGGACTTGTAAATGAAAACAGTGATGTGATGGATGTAGTGGAGTGCATTGTCACAAAGTGCAGCAAAACTTCTAAAAGAAATAAAGGAAGGATTAGCTGAAATTAATGCTAGTTAAAAGGAAAAAGTTCAGGAGCTTTGATTTTTTTTGTCTTGTCCAAAATCCAGTGAAAGTTGAGCATGAATCCCCCCCATGGGGACGGTTTCTTGAGGAATCCAAAAGTGACTGAAAAACAAAATAATTTATATAAAAGTAACATGTTAGAACTGCAAGCATTTCAGAGAGTTGCAGAACACTTCACAAATCTCTCTTTGTAAAAATATTCTCCTTTCCTCATTAGACTGCCAGGTAGTTGTCTATGGACCAACAATACTGCTGTCAACAGGTGACATCCTCAGACCATCACACACACTTTCTTTAATCTTTTGCCATATACCAAAGCCTATTGGGCCCCTCTGAAATGTACAACAAATTATGTGGTTATATTTTTGTGAAGGTTAAAGTGAAGTGGTCCTGGAGTTTTCTCCCTGTGTGATTACTGTTGTACAGCAACTAGCCGGGCTTCACTAAATAAAACTAAAGAAGGCAACAAATGCGGAAAGAGAGGATGGAAACAGTCAAAGTGGCAAAAAAAAAAAAAAAAAAAAATGTAAAAAAAAAAAAAAAATGTAAAAAAAAAAAAACCGAATAAAAGTAGTAAGTGCCCTGACGACTGGTGTGTGGTTGTGAAACGGCGTCAGCCAGTCTGAGAGCTCAGATACACTTAATCACCTCACAGGCTTTTCCTATCATCACGCTGCCTCTGATCTGCACATTCCCCTCTCCCTTACACACACACACACGCGCGCGCGCATGTGCCTTTATACTCTAATTAGAGTTGTTATGTTCGAGTTCAAAGTAAAACTCCAATAATAAAAGTTACGGTCACAGGGTATCTCAGTGTAGCATCTTGTGGGTTTAACGCACCTACAGGAGGAAAGCGATGTGTAAAACATCCCTTTATCGTCTTCTAGCAAGATATACAATGTATATACTGAAAAATACCTTGTATACCTAAATAACATCTTTATATTTTTCCCCAATAGACTCATTACAATGTCCATCTAAAATCACAATAACAGAAAAAAGCACAGTCCATTTCTTACCTGCTTATTAACGCTTTGTAGAACCTCTGCGCTCTGCAGCCTATTCCCGCTACAGCAGCCTCAGTCAGGTTGTGTGTGTGTGTGTGTGTGTGTGTGTGTGTGTGTGTGTGTGTGTGTGTGTGTGTGTGTGTGTGTGTGTGTGAGAGAGAGAGAGAGAGAGAGAGAGAGAGAGAGAGAGAGAGAGAGAGAGAGAGAGAGAGAGAGAGACTGGAGGTGTAGCACGTGTGTCTGGATGGAGCCGCGGCTCCGGCTGCACATCCCGGCGTCAGCCAGACTGGAGCCGCAGTGCCTGTGTGCCGGATTCATCCGCGCCACCGGAACTTTCCTAGCGCAGCGGAGACTCGTGTTTGCGCGTTCTACACGAGCGCTCACTGAACTAACAAAGCTTGCAGAAGCGCATTAACTTGCAGCAGAATGAAGTGAGCAATGTCTGCATTATTTGGAGGCGCAAATTGAAGCGAAGGCTTTATACAACAACCAGCGCCAAGATGGGATATGACAGCTCCTCTAGGCTGCACTTGTCAAAGTCATCTCACATTACAGGGCAACGCAACCCCGTTACCTAGAACTCTATTCCATGCTATTTTACTATAACGATTTTATAATGACCAAAAAGATCTTGCGCAGATATTGTACCAACTACGTTCGTGGTCCTACTCCAGGTCGCCACTTAAGTTTTTGGCTGCGTGCCAGAAGGTTTAATCGATGACTCTATTTCTTTTGCGGATGGATACGTTTCGATTTGGTGCACGCGCGCCGTCTGTTCTAGTTAATGACGCAAGCGTGGATGGCGACAGAGAGTCTACAAGTTTGACATTTTCACAGTTTACAGCAACTGCAGGGGAACGAAACAATACTCCCAATAATGACAGCGCCCATACTCAGCCTGCCCTGTGCTCAGCCGCGCTACTTTCCACTTACACACACTCAGGATGGAGACAGTGAAAGGTGATACAGGACACTCAGCCGAACAAGCGCTCGGGAAAAGCAAAACGAAAAGATTAAATGCGGCACATTGAAGAGCTGACAGCTGACATTTGGATGTTTTGAACTTAGGGTTTTTATTATTAATGCATACACTTACTGTGTAATTTAATAACGGTCTTGTTTTTACTGACATAGATAAGAAGAATATGGGGAATAGAAAATGATATAATGCACTTTCCTAGAAGACTGAATGCACTCCATGCTTTGTCCCGTCTGAAAAACCCTTCATGTGCAGGGTGTCCGAAATGTCACGAAAATACACCTGTGGAAATGCCTAGAGTGCAAGTGTGAACATGTAGTGTACAGCGGGAAAAATAATTATTTGATCCCCTGCTGATTTTGTGAGTCTACCCCTTACAAAGAAAATAACAGTCTAGAATTTTATGTTAGGTTTATTTGAACAAAGAGAGAAATATACAAAAAAATCCATAAAAAAAACTTTAAAGAATGGTTAGAAATGATTTTGTATGTGATCAAGTAAAATAAGTCTTTAATCCCCTACCAACTAGCTAGAATTCTGACTTCCATTCCAACCAACCTGTTCCATTCAAACCTCTCCACCACCATGTGAAAGACCAAAGAGCTGTCAAAGGACGTCAGGGACAAGATTGTAGACCTTCAAAAGGCATGAATGGGCTACAAGACCATAAGGTTTTTGCCTTGGCCATATGTTTTGGGTCACCGTCATGCTGGAAGACCCATCCATGACCCATCTTCAGTGTTCTGGCTAAGGCCAGGAGGTTCTCATCCAAGATTCTACAATGCATGGCCCCATTCATGTGGTGAAGTCTTCCTGTACCCTCAGCTGAGAAACAGCCCTAAAGCAGAATGGGTCCTCCTCCATGTTTGACAGTGGGGATGGTGTTTTTGGGGTCATATTCAGCATTTCTCTACCTCACACAGAGTCAAGTTGATGCCAATGAGCTCAATTTTGGTCTCATAGGACCACATCACATTCTCCCAAGCCTTCTCTGAATTATCCAGGTGTTTATTGCCAAACTTTAGACAGGCCTGTTCACATGCATTCTTGAACAGAAAGACCTTAGGGTGTTACCAATGGTTTTCTTGGTGACTGTGGTCCCAGCTCCCTTAAGATCATTAACACGCTCTTCCCGTGTAGTACTAGGATGATCTTTTACCTTTCTTCATTTCTCTTTTCTTCAATCATCCTTAACCCATGAGGTAAGATTTTGCATGGAGATTCAGAGAGAGGGCAATTGACATCTTGTATTTGTTCAATTCTCAAATTACCACACCAACAGTGGTCTCTTTCCTACCAAGCTTCTTGCTGATTGTCTTGTATCCCATTCCAGCCTTGTGCAGCTCTACAATCTTGTCCCTGACATCCTTGGACAGCTCTTTGGTCTTGCCCATAGTGGTGGAGAGGTTTGAATGGAAGAGGTTAATTCTGTGACGGTGTATTTTATACGCCATGAGTTGATATTAGGAGTATTTTCCTAAAAAGACAGGACTAATTTGGGTGTGTGGGAGTCAGAATTATTGCTGGTTGGAAGGGGATCGAATACTTATTTCACTCAATCAAATACATATTAATTTATAACCTTTCTTTAAAGTTTTTTGGATTTGGAAAAAATAGATTTTTTATACTGTCTTTCTCTGTTAAAATAAACCTACCATAAAAATCTAGACTGTTCATTTCTTCGTTAGGGGGTAACCTCACAAAATCAGCAGGGCATTAAATAATTATTTTCACCACAGTATATGCTGTAAATAAACTCAAGATTAAGTCTGTGTGTTTTACAAGTCGTGCCTCTTTAGACACCATGAAAAACCTAAATAATACTAAATAATGAACTGCATTTTGCACGTATGTTTGACTTCAGTTCAGCATTCAACAATTCAATTAAAGTTTTATTAATTTTTAATTGTATAGTGCTTTTAACAATTAATATTGTCTTACAGCAGCTTTTGTGTAAGTTTGTACCTAATGAGCAAGCCGGTGGCGACTATGGCAAGGAAAAACTCCCCGAGATGGCATAAGGAAGAAACCTTGAGAGGAACCAGATTCAAGAGGAAACCCATCCTCATCTGAGTGGCACTGAATTTTTATTTATTACAGCTAAACAATGTTGAAGTGTGCACTGATGATCAAATGCAAACTGTAGTCCTGAGTCAGAGTAGCCGACTTGACATTAAGTACAGTCCAAATCCATCCTCAAAGCTCCTGTGTTACTCGATAATTTCCGGAGGCAGGCCAGGATGACGCAGGCAGATCCAAGGAGAGGAGAGGAGAGGGGCAGAAACAGTGGTCACTGGTACTGTACCTCAGGAGCATGTTTAAATCGACCGAGAGAGAGAGAGAGAGAGAGAGAGAGAGACAGGTAACACAGACATGAAGGATCTATGGGATAAGAGATGACACACCACCCCAACTTCAACAAACCTGAGTGAACGTGTGAGAGTGAGGGGACGACAGCATTCAAATATCCCAGTTCACCGAAAACTCTATATCCATTATCCCTCCAGATCTGCTCCTTGACTAAAATATATATTTTTTTTAGCCTTGACTTGAACACTGAGTCTGTGTCTGAGTCCCAAAAAATAATTGGAAGGCTGTTCCATAAATGTGGGCTTTATAAGAGAAAGATCCACCCCCTGCTGTAGTCTCCATTATTTGAGCTAACAACAAATAGCCTGCACCTTTTTTATCCATGAAGGTGTAGGGGATCATATTGGTAGTATATTAGAAGCTCACTCAGATACTGCAGTGCAAGACCATTAAGGGCTTTATACATCAGTAGTAGTATTTTATAATTAATGCGTGATTTAATTGGGTGCCAGTGTAGACTGATTAAAACAGGGATGATGTGGTCATATCACATATATTCGGGACTCATGCTGCTGCATTCTGGACTAACTGAAGTTTCTTTATGCATTTACTTGAACACCCAGACAGTAAAGCTTTACAGTAGTCTAATCTAGCTGTAACAAAAAAAGCATGAACTAGTTTTTTTGCATCCTGTAACATCATATTTCATATTTAAGCAATATTTCTAAGGTGAACGGTAATGTTATTTACTTGAGTCTCAAAGTACAGACTAGGGTCAATAATCACACCAAGGTCTTTGACTGCTGTACACAATGAGATGGAAAGACCATCCAGAGATGCTACGTAATCGGAAAGTTCTTTCTGCATGTGGTCCTAGTAAAAGTACTTCCATCTTATCCGAGTTAAGCAGAAGGAAGTTATCAAGCATAATGTCCTTTACACACTCCTCAACATTGTTAAGCTGATCTCGCTCATCTGTCTTTGCTGAAATATACAACTGTGTATCATCAGCATAGTAATGGAATCTAATCCCATGTTTATGTATAATTATACCCAATGACAGCATATATAAAGAGAAAAGCAGTGGGCCTAAGACAGATCCTTGTGGAACACCAAACTCTACCTCAGAGAGTGTTGAGAACTAACCACTTGAATCAACAAACTGATAGTGATCAGTCAAATAAGACCTAAGACAGGAGAGAGCTGTTCCCTTTATTCCAACACTTTTTAGTCTAACAAGGAGGATATTATCATCAAACACCATCATTCCCCAGTATCTAATTGGAAAGCTGAGTCTTTTGGGCCTGAAATCCTCCCTCTTCAAATGGAACCTCGACTTTTAGACACAGAAGCCTCATGCAGTACGGATCAGGAACAGCACCTCCATCACCACTGGGGCCCAAAGGACTGTGTGCACATTCCTTTGCTGTTCACACTGCTGACTTACAACTATGCCGCTTACAGTTTTAATCACATCAAGTTTGCAGAAAGCACAACAGTGGTTTGTCTCATCTGCAGGAATGACGAGTCAGCATACAGAGAAGAAGGTTAACAGCCTGGTGTAAAGTTAACCTGTCTCTGAATGTTGATAAAACAAGAGATGGTTGTTGATTTCAGGAAATCATGAACCAATCACTACCTACTGAGCATAACCTCTCTGTGGAGATCGTCAAGGACATCACCTCGTGCCTTAACATCATCTCCATAACAAAGAAAGTCCAGCAAAGTCTCTACTTCCAAAGAAAGCTAAGAAAGGCCCAGCTCCCACCACTGATCCTCACCACATACTACAAAGGGACTATCGTGAGCATCCTGAACAGCTGCATTCTGATTTGAGAATTTGTTCTTCTTGGATCTAGGGTTAGTTTTAGAGTGGTGCTGAAAAGATCATCGGCGTCACTTTTCCCTCCATCTTGGACAACATTTACACAACATGCTGTAGCCACCAACATTGTAGCTGAACACACACACCCCTCACACACTCTTCACCCTCCTGCCATCTGGAAAAAAAAAGGTACTGAAGCAGTTGGGCCATACAGCCAAACTGTGTAACAGCTTCCTTTCACAAGCCATTCAACTAATTAATACTAAGGGACTGGACTGACACACACATACACTAACAATCACACAAGTCACATACTGAATTGCTACTAAAGCAATTCAAAATTGCTAATAAATATCCAATGTTTACATATACAGTATTTATTATTTAATGGACAAACCTGTTGTGCTATTACACATCTTTTGTACTGATCAGTGCTGCAGTGTCATTATGTTTTTTTATATATAGCTCTGTGGTCCCAAATGGATTATTGTTTTGTTTCCCTGAATATTATACTGTATATTTACATTTATGGCATTTGGAAGACACCCCTATCAAAAGCGACTTACAATTGAGCATTCGAGGGTTAGAGTTCATGCTTGCCCAACAGTGGCAGCTTGATAATTAAAGACTACTTGACTTGACTTGGTTCCATTAAAACCAATAAAGAATCCCTGAAAAACTTCTCAGGAATCCCTTAACTAGAGTGTATACTGTCATAACTCTGCAATGCCAGTGGAACACATTGTGGTTTTTAAGTCATGAAATAAATTGTTTACTCCACATATATTGCTTAACAGTGGCTCCTTAAAGCAGCTCATGAAACAACTGATGAAAGATTGTAAGGTTGTAATAATACCTTCAATAATGTGTTGTATTTTTATTTTTCTGTACATGTCAAGTTCTTAACAAATGAAAATCACCACAATCTACAAAAACCAACTGTGATATTAACAGTTCACCTGGACAATGATAAAAAAGGATTGCAGCTAGTGCAAAGCTTGCAGTAATCTCATTCACTGACTGAAGACTGCAACAGTATGTGATTATAATTTGTAGCAATCGTCTGTGTGAGTGTTACATGACACACACTGGAGCACAACCATGTAAATCCGCACACCAGCTGAAGCTGTGTCCTATTGGGATTTCCCTGAATAATCCAATCTCCAGGCACCAGTTATGTAACGTAGTCTGATGAAGATGAGATCTCTTCCCATCTGTAGCCAGCTCCAGAAAGGCACTAGCTTTGACCCTGGAAAGAAACGATGCACACCAATTACTTTAAGGAAAATACCAAATGCATCTTTTAAAAAATGATAAACTAATAAAAGTTAATAAAGCAGTCTCAATTTAGTGCAAATGTTCCACCTCTTACCTTCTATTTCCGTCCAGTTAACTGCTACTTCAGCTATAGGTATCTTAAAACACTGGGCGATGTACAGAAGCTCCACATCAAATGCCCTATTATAATGCAAAAGACCAGATTAATTAGAAGGACAACAATTACAAATGTCCAGATTTGTGAAATAAAAGTTTTTTATGTATGGAATTGTGTTTACTTATACATTTTCAGCTGAGGAGTAAAAACTTGAAAATATATACATAGATATATAGAATACATAATTATTAGTGAAGATAAAATGTGTTCACTTAAATAATAATAGTATAGCACTGTTAACAGCTTCACTGCTGTCTACAATTCCATGCTCTTCTGGATGGCACCCTGTAAAAAATTATAAACCAGTGCAGAGTACAAGTGCAAAAGTCAAGCAGTATTGAGTGTGTTGAAAGGATGTTTAGTATGAACAAACTGTGAATAACATTCTTACAATAAGCTCAGGACAGTCTTTAGGATTTTCCTTTAAACGGATTGCTTTATTTACAATGCATAAACCTAAATAAAAATCAATATTTTATAGTATATTACTTTTAGCATGAATAGAATTTAAAAATCAGTCCCAGAACTTGTACAAGACTGGCTTGATATTCTTCCCAAATGCACAACATGAAGAATCACAAGAATCAATCAAAGCAGGTTTAATATAAAATGTGTAATAAATTTTTTGTTGCTGTTGGTTTTGTTTTTTTGTGTTTTTTTTATTCATCTAAAAAATAAAAAAAAGTGTTCAATTTGATGTTTCACTTATTATAAATACAGAAAACCCCTAATCCAGGGTATTTATTTATAAAATTGCTACATTTGTAAAAAAACTTAAAAAATGCCAGATATTGAGTTTAACTATCTTTAATTTTGCCATTAAAAAAGCGTATATTAGCTGCTTTATGAGTGCATGAGGGATTTCTCTTTGAACAAATTCACTCATTCTCTGTTGTTTCTTTTTTTTTTTAAACAAAACGAAACTGCATTTCAATATGCAAAGTAAAGTAATTTGTGTAAATCAACATTTGTATTGCTTTTAATGATAATTGCAGGTTGACAACCATGCATAAGAAATCAATTTAAAATATAAGACAACATTGATTTGACAATTATAAAAAAAAAAAAAGTTTTTAAATTATTTTGTATAATAATGAAATGATAAATGCATAACTTAAATTTACAAACATTGAAAACAAGCATTTGAACGTAGTAAACGTGCAGTTACAGTGTTCTTTTTTTTGTGTTAATATAAAATGCTCTCATGCCTTAGATGACTTGGGACGCACACTTTTTCCTGCTGCCAGTTGACCCTGTACTCTCCTAAAGCGTAAATTGAGCAGCCCAACTAATCGCTTTCGTTAACAACTAATTTCATTAGCGATTATATTGATTAGTTGTAGTCCTAGTAATAAGTATACATAAAATATGTAAAATGTGTAAAGAATATTTGTATAGTCTACCTTCATATTAGCACACTTACAACACAAGTAAAATTGTATGAAAGAGATATATGCTTCCATGCAGAATGTTTTACCAGCGTTCCACATGCAGACTGCTGAATGTCCTCATTGCTGCTTCACGAGTGAAGAGCTTAAACCCACACTGAGTGTCCTTGATCCCTCTGACGCAGAAGAACCACACCAAGAAGTGGAAGCCATACATAAGGAAAGTCCGTAACAAGGAGCGCTGACACAAGAACATAATGATATGCATTTTACACAATTAGGTAACATTTTTATATTTATATTTACATTAATATTATTTTTGTTTTTGTTGTTTTAAACAAACAAAAAACCTGAATTTGTTCTGTATCTTTAAGTTTTAAATACCTGAGTCACTGATTCTTTTTCCAGGTGAGCCCTGGACCCACAGGATATAGCCATGTTCTCCTGAGACATATGAGACATGAATGACAAGCATGAGACATTTGCTTCATATGTAGTTTTCCTACACTGTTACTTGATCACATGAAACAACAAAACCCTATGCAGACTGGAATCTTGCCTAGATGCCTACAGCTTATTTTATATTTGTGAGAGATGCACTACATTAGTGCTTATTTTAATCAATAAGAAACTATTCTCACCGGCTTTGGGATGAGATTCTGGAGACCAGCCTCCACCTTCTCAACGTCAGAAAACTTTGTGGCTCCGTCTGCATCAGCCATCAGGATGAGACGTCCGCGAGTGCACAGAGTGCCCTGAAATCATTTAACACAACACACGTTAAAGCTTCAACAGCAATCAAACAGCGGAGTTAAAATAAATGCCGTGTAAGTCCACTCATTCACAACCATAATCATAATATACGTGTTTTACTTTAAATACTTACAATTTTATAACGACAAACAAAAGCCATTATTATTATTATTGAGAGAATACAGTGTTAGGAGCATTGCTTAGAATAAAGACTTACCATCCGCACAGCTCCCCCTTTGCCCCGGTTCTTCATTAGTGTCAGTACCCTCACTTTATCCTCTCCATACTTCTTTGTGTATCCTAAACCAACCTGGAAACAGAGCAGATAGTATACAGTACAATTAACAAAACCTTTGTTAAGGATCTTTATAAGTCAGAAGTAAAACAGCATTGATTTTAATGTACCACTTCAACCTCAACTTGGAAAAAACTGTTACTGAAGATTAATGAATGAAAACTTGATTAATTATAAAAATTTTAATCTCAAATATTAATGAAGTTTACTGAAATACTAAGCACAGTCAATATCCAGTTTTATATGTACATCTATTTAGCCTTTTATTAGCTCTGCACAATAGTTGACTCCAACCCAGCTGTTGCTATTTACACTTGCTCTTTTGTTCATTGTGGTTAGTGGAAAGGGACCACCGCTCGTCAGATGGGTGAAAGAACTTTCCAGCAGAGTGACAATGACATGGAAGTGTGTGTGTGTGTGTGTGTGTATGTGTGTGTGTGTGTGTGTGTGGTGCTGCTTTAAGTGAATAAGGTGCAAATTTGTAAACATCACAATGTTACTCCCAGGAAATGGTCACCTACCCAAAAGCAAACAGCCTACAGCATCCTGTGTTCGGAAATTAACTACCGAGATGAATAGTGGAAAAAAAAAAATTATTTTCTACCCTTAGATCTACAAAGTGGACTAAATGTTGTGTGAAAAAGTGGTAAAGCCCTATTTGGACTGGAAGAGCTTCTCATGGAAAGATGGGTTCATGTAATTATGACCATATTTTTTAAATCCTTCATGTTTTTATGCAAAAGTGTTCTCACATCTAGGAAAAATTCCACCTTTTCCATTAAATGTTTTGGCATATTCTGCAAACAAACAAAAAAAAAAGTAATCTTTTACATTTAGTTATAAAAAAAAAATAAAAAAAACCCACAAGGTGAAGTGTAAGCTCAGTGGTTAAGGTTTACCAGCATGGCCCAATTGGCACTGTTGGACAAGGCGCTTATGTGGCACCCCCTACAGATGTGACACATCTGTTCCCAGCACATATATTGCTTACAGGCATGTACAGTAAAACCCCGTTGTACGAGCAACCACTTGCAATCAACCACTACCACATGAGTAAGTGTTAAATTATGTTTACATTACGGCAATTTGCGGTATATTTGTTTGTTAAAATAGGCTACAAATACTTTTTAAGTGCAGAAATAAGCGATCGAATGAGATCTCGGAACGGATTAAATTGCTTTTACATTCATTCTTATGGGGGAAATCAGTTCGAACATACGAGCAAATGGACCTACGAGACATTTTTAAGAACGAATTATGCTCGTACAACGGGGTTTTACTGTAATAGCATGTAAACATCTACTGTGAGTGACTTTTAATAACAGTAAAACAATAAAAATATAAATGCACTAATAATTGGCCACAAGCCATAAAAAATTGCAATTTTAAATTTTCCTTATATAATATAATAAGTGTATTTGAATGGATGGAATTTTTCCTGAGATATCTTACTTCTCTAGTGAAAACTGCTGTTAAATGTCAGACTTATGTCTGAATACAATTTAAGAATACACGATGTTTGAAAGCAGGGACAGGCAAGATCATGATATTTCAAGGTGTTTATTGCAGTAATGACGTACAGTACCGATCAAGTTAAAAACATCTAATCTTACAGAGCTTGGATGTATGCTTCGGGTCATTGTCTTGTTGTGTGTGAAGCTTTTAGGGCTGCAGCTATCGATTATTTTAGTAATCGAGTATTCTACCGATTATTCAACTGATTAATCGAGTAATCAAATAAGAAGTACTTTTTCTTTATTAAAAGAGCAAAGCTAAATATACAAGAGAATGAACTAAAATGAACAAGTAATTTGTTTCCTATTTAGAAGAAATGACCATTTGCTGAACTAAACACTAAACACATTTAGTGCATTTAATTGCAATATTACATCCAAATGAAAATACAAATATATATTATGTTTTGACTAACTTTTGATTGGCACTCTAAATGAGGATTCGAAAAGAGGAACATCTGCATACAGTCTTAAGTGCCGTGCAAATGCAAAAAATATGTAACCGAAAATCTTAATCCTGACCAACATCAAATAATACAATATCCCAAAACGAACGTGAATTTTATTTCTAAGTTATATTTCTTGTGAAAATGCAAAAAAATAAAAAATTTCTGATTCTAAATTGGCTCCAAGAAAAATGCTTTCTAAAAAAATCGTCTTTATAAAAAAATGCATATAACTTCACAAAACATTATCTACAACAATAATTTAAATCACAAATGAAAAATTATTATAGGGAAGAACTTCACTGGTACATCATGGATTATACAGTATTAAACAGCCCTGTTAAAAAAACATCACTGTTGCTGCTTGGTTTAATACATTTGTACCAGCACTTCTACTAACATTCTATTATTGTGTCAGTGTGTGTTGGTTTATGTGCAGACTGTGCTAAGAAAGGACACTATTAATGAATAGTGTAATCAGGCAGTTATAGGGAAGGTTTAACTGATAAAATAGGCTAACTACACTGAGCATGCTTATTAACATGACAGCTGAATTGATACAGTGATCAGATGTGCTTGGGTGAAAAAAAATAGTGTGTGTGTGTGTGTGTGTGTGTGTGTGTGTGTGTGTGTGTGTGTGTGTGTGTGTGTGTGTGTATGGGGAGAGAGAGATCTGAAAACATACCTCTGTCGTTTTGTCTTTGCTGCCATCATCCACTATAATGACCTCATATGTAAATGAATTATTTTTCTTCTGTATAAAAGAGATTTAAATTACTGTGGGTCACCAAAATTTTACAATCATGGAATAACAAACTTTTTTAATCATGTACTTTCTGTATTGCTGCCACCTAGTGATAACAATCACACAGTGCAGTTACAGTCATCCCATTTATTTGTTCTAGAGCAGGGGTCTCCAACCTTCTTTGCACCACAGACCGGATTAATGTTGGACAATATATTCATGGACCGGCCTTTAAGGTGTGGTGGATAAATACAACAAAAAAAATGATACGAACATAAAAACTGGTATTTTCTAAATATAATAATAAACGTGAATCCACCGTGTTGTTTTTTTTTTTCATTTTATTAGCTTGAGGGTTTAAATTTAGCGGTAATGTATTATGTGTTACTGGCCGGAGAAGAACTTTTAAGAAGGTAGCGGATGTAGGTAAGTCATGTGACCGAGGCATCATGACATGCATCAAGAGTGAGTCATAGACAGATGTGGTGGAATCCGGTAATTTTCCAAAATAAAGCATTGTTCAGAATCAGATAATAAATAAAACGGAAATAATGTAAGTTATGTATTCTTTCTGTGCGGCCCGGTACCAATTGACCCACAGACAGGGGGTTGTGGACCACTGTTCTAGAGCAAAAGGTTTCATTAGCCAAGGTGTCCCAATGAATCTGGCAATAAATGCATCACTGTCTATGTGTGTATCCTGAGAAGGGAAGTCATTATAAATCACAAGTCTCACATATAGTATTAAGCTCTCAGGTACAGTATTAAGCTAGTATAGTAAGTATTAAATCTAAGATCAAAGTATTAAAATCAAAGTCAAATATTAGCAAATACACAATACACAAATCTACATGCAAAATAAACATACCCATCTTTTCTCTAGGTACTCCATGGTTTCTTCCATCATAACAGGCACTGGGAAAAACAAGGAAATGTGACATTACATCAGTACAACTGCAATAACACTGTAATGCATATGTTTTAGGACAAGAGCAAGTCATTTAAGTTAAAAAAACAATAATTTTATGCTGCATCATGGAAAATTAAACCTACATCTGGATTCTTCATTGTAGGAGGGCACCACAACTGAGAGCTCCAATGAAGAAGGCTCAGACAGACCAGGGAAAGCCTCCTTCAGGCCTGCTGCAGTGAGGAAATACTTTTCCTTTTCATCACACTTCTGATCCACCATTCCAGCAGTGACATGAGCAATGACAACAAGCTACAGAGTAGATCAGACATGTTAGAGCGCAAATACAACATCCTAAAAAAGGGCTGCCCCTGGAAAGCCAGTGTCCAGCCCAATGTCCATTTACCTATTCACCAAGGGAACCACGCAATTAAATTGGAAACAGCCCAGATGTTGGGAGACATTGGTAGCGGTGATGTCCGGTGCCAACAAGACTGGAACTGGGGAACTCTACTCTGAACTTTTATGAAAGTCAACATTTTTCTTAGGTTGTTTAAAGGGCTTTTAATGCTTTTACCTCGAATATAAGCTAACAATCCCCCAAAGGTGCAAAATAAAGGTTTCTTTAGAGTGATGCCAGAGAAGAGCCTCAGGCTTGTGGTGGCAAAGAACAAAGACTTTATTCAGCAGAAACAAAGTCAGACAGTTCAATGGAAGCCCCCCAAAACACTGTCAAAGCAGAATCCTTATATACCATCTTCTGCAACCTGTGTAGTGCCCATCTTTTTTGTTGTTTAACTATTACCTCGTCCGCTACCAATATCTCCCAATAGCTGGGTTCTTTCCAATTTAATAACGGATTGGCAAAACCCACCCATCACTAGTATCCCACACCCACAATCACAAGTATCATGTGATTTATTTATGGTCCAAGCTGTGGCCTGTTCATGACCCTCTAGAATGTGAGCCCTCAAGCCCTCAAGCCCTCACATTTATTACTCTAGATAGATCGCCTCCTTAGGAGTTAAAAGCAAGGTGCAAGAAGTTAAGAGCAGGTGCTTTGTGCCCACTGATGCTTCAAATATGCTGATTCTAATCGCAGATTAATAATTAGCAGTGAATATACTGACTTGTCATACATGACAGAAACGCAAAAGTAATGCAAAAGGTTAAGCTAGAGATGTTACAGGTAAATAACTGACCATCAGGTAACTCTAAAGTGATTTATTAAACTTACCACGAGGAACACAACAGCAATCAGGGCCAGAAAACAGTAAGTTAATTCACACACTCCAAACTCCATTTCCATTTCCGAGTGAGGAGCACAGAGAGGAAGTGTCAGTGGTCGCAAAGCACTGCCTTATAATCGTATACATGCGAGAGGTTTCAAACACGAAATTCAGGTTTGGGTCTATTGAACATCTATGTAGAGTGTGGTTTAAAAAGGAGGAGCGCCTAAACTCCCCATTGAGAAGGCTCGCTTTCACTCAGAATTAAACACCTACGCGGAAGTGAACCCTGCTAAACCACATCATCACAGTACAACAGAAGGGTGCAGTGCAGCCGTGCTTTTACAAGCCGCGGGTGGCGCTGCGCCACCTGCAGGCCGGGAGGTCCCTCAGCCGTAGCGTAATAATTGCTGTGCCATATTGGAAGTGTCTATATCAGACATGGGCAAACTACGACCCGCGGGCCACACACTAGAGATGGGTTGGGTTTATTAATCCGGCCCGCCGAACGTGACCAAATTCTATTAAAATAGGTACGGGTAAATATTGTTCAATTTACCTTTCCCCTGTAATGCCCACGTTTTCCCTAAAGATGTCGCACTTCAGCTCTATTGACGTTGTTCGGGTGCAATACTCTCTTCTTCTCTTAAGAAAACTTAATCTGATACTCTAAAAACTGCGACAGTTTCTGACAAACACCTCGGATCTATCCTGAGAATTGCCACAACAAAACTTAGTCCAGACTTTGATGAACTGGCAAAATAAGGAGTTCAACAACACTGTTCCTACTGAAACTGAAGTTGAGTTTTTCTGCTGTGTTTATTGATGCACTGGCAAAAAAAAGATAAACAAATTGTTGATTTGCCAAATCTCTAATGTTATATATATATATATATATATATATATATATATATATATATATATATATATATATATATATATATATATATATATGTATGTATGTATGTATGTATGTATGTGAGTGTGTGTGTGTGTGTGTGTGTGTGTGTGTGTGTATATTTATATATATATATATATATATATATATATATATATATATATATATATATATATATATATATATACAGTACAGACCAAAAGTTTGGACACACCTTCTCATTCAAAGAGTTTTCTTTATTTTCATGACTATGAAAATTGTAGAGTCACACTGAAGGCATCAAGTGCTATTTGACCAAGAAGGAGAGTGATGGGGTGCTGCACCAGATGACCTGGCCTCCACAGTCACCGGACCTGAACACAATCGAGATGGTTTAGGGGTGAGCTGGACCACAGAGTGAAGGCAAAAGGGCCAACAAGTGCCAAGCATCTCTCGGGGAACTCCTTCAAGACTGTTGGAAGACCATTTCAGGTGACTACCTCTTGAAGCTCATCAAGAGAATGCCAAGAGTGTGCAAAGCAGTAATCAAAGCAAAAAGTGTGAAGAACCTAGAATATTGAAGAACCTAGAATATGACATTTTTCAGTTGTTTCACACTTTTTTGTTATGTATATAATTCCATATATAATTCCACATGTGTTAATTCATAGTTTTGATGCCTTCAATGTGAATCTACAATTTTCATAGTCATGAAAATAAAGAAAACTCTTTGAATGAGAAGGTGTGTCCAAACTTTTGGTCTGTACTGTTTATATATATATATATATATATATATATATATATATATATATATATATATATATATATATATATATATATATATAAAATGTATGAATGAATGAATGATCCGGCTCCTCTGTCAAATTTTAGAACCCATTGTGGCCCGTGAGTCAAAAAGTTTGCCCATCCCTGGTCTATATAGTACGTGTTATAATAGGCATTGGGTATAATAAGCATTGAGAGTATTAATAATAATGTACTACCATTTTTTTTTATTTGCTTTTTTTTTTTTTTTACTTTTCCAGAATCACAGTATGAGTAGAAATCAGTAGGGGTGTGCATTTACGCCCAAAAGGACTGGCAGCGACAAAGATTTTGCTGATTTCACTATTTGTAGATCTTTTTTTTTTTATGTTACTAGGGTATGCTGGAAAACAATGAAAAAACTTGTAAGGCTTTTATTGGCAAAAAAACACTCAATATACAGTACTTTGGAAAGTTTATCTTTTATTGTTTATAAGAGTCAAACGTATGCTCCCTTTGTGTATATGCACCAGACTAGGTCATTTATCGGTATGAAGATTTACTTTCAGCAAATAAAAATATATAAATGTACAGAGGTTAAATTTTATTTTCACTGAAGAATCCTCCCTTATCATAAATAACACCCTTTACACAATGTTGGCATCCTGACACTTGACATCCAAACATGCAGCTGAAATACTTTGCTATGCCTCTTGTAAAACTAAAACTCGCCAAAGGTGTTCTTCTTAAATATTTGTATCTTTTTATCCCATTGCTGTCCCACAGGATTTAGGTCCAGTAACTGGGCAGGCAATTATTTACTCTCTTAATAATGTGTACAGAGCTTTGATCTATGCTTCAGGTCATTGTCTTGTTGTAGGTGAAGTTGGATTAATTATCTAGATGTAATTGCATGATATTGAATAATGGTATGGTCATGTTGGCTCAGTATTCCCTTCACCCAGAAAAAGTCTCCAAAATTTGATGATCCATAACAACCACAAAAAAATGAAACTTTCCCTCCATAATTAATTGTGAGTGTGAGGCAGCCTAATAACATCTTCTCTTCTGTTTTCCTGATTCAGACTCATCTGTCCACAGAATGTTCATCCAGGCAAGCAACAATTCTGTGTTTTTGCCTTTTACCAAGTTGGTTGCATATAGGAAAGAAATGTATCTCAAAATGACAAAGACTAGGTGTTCCCTAAATTTTGTTTTGAGACATGGTGCTCTGTTATGGAGAATGCATGGATCATCACCAAATTGCTCCTGGATCACTGGGAGAAGACACTTCATTCATGCCATTATTTTTGGGCAGAACTGTGAAAGGGCCTACTCCATTGGATAAAAAACAACCCCACACATGGTTAGTCTCAGGATGCTTCTGTGTTTAACACAGGACTCATGGTAGCATTCACCTTTTCTTCTTCAGACAATCGATTTTTGACGATGCCCCAAAAATGTTTTTTTTTTTTAAAAGGTGGCTTCATCAGAGACACTTTGCACCAATCTACTGCTGTCCAATCCTTCTACTGCAGAATTACAGTCTGTCCTTGGTTGTTGCCCTTCTTGACACCAGGCTGTTGTCAAGATGTCTTCACCTCACTCTATGTGTACCTGCTTATATATCAGAGAACCCATGTCTGTGTTACTTACTGGTACTTTCATTTAGTCTTGTTGTTGTAACTAGACTTGCCAGAGACTAAATGGGCATTTAATGCCACACAGATAAAAATAGATTCCCTTTTAAGTTTGGTTCCTCTCAAGGTTTATTCCTTATACCATCTCAGGGAGTATTTATTTGCCACTGGCTTTAGAAATACACTCATAGGGACTGATTAATAAATTTGTAATCTATTTACTTTTGTAAAGCTGCTTTGGGACATGGTCCATTTTAAAAAGTGGTATACAAATAGAACTGAACCTGCTGCCAATATTGAGCAAGCTTTGCACTGGTGTTGACATGATTGCTTATGATTGAATGGTGATGATGAGCTAACTCCTCGGGATGAGACTGTCCTGATGCTTGTTGTATACGCTGGGACTTCCTGAAGCCTTTACTGCAGTTGAACCTCTCTCCTTAAATTTTGTGATCATCTGGTAAATAGTACTTTTCCAGTGCAATATTCTTTGCAGCAATTTCCTTGTATGTGTTTTATGCAAAGTGCTGATGCCTGCATATTTTTCTTTGGAGGTGAATATTGCTAACACGAGAACACAATGAAGTACACAATTAGGAGTACTTCTTCTCACTGTTTGTGGCAATCAGTCTGCTCTTATAATCCAAACAGAATAAGAGAGCAAATTCACCTGTATTCGTTTACACTTTCCCAGGTGCTGAGGATATGATTTGTGAAATAATGTTAGCAAATCATTTTGTGCCACGGCCAAAAAACTGTGAGATTTAGGTTTTTGTAAATAAGTACAATTTTGGGCCAATTATATTGTTTTGCAATTATTTCAAATGCATTCCATAATTCTGCACATTTATCTATAAACAATATAAATCAATACCACAACAACTGATGAAGCAAACACAAAATTCAAGCCACATTACAGTGACATTCTTTTTTTGCATATCCCAGCACTGTAAGAAAGCTGAGGTCGGTCGGAGTGCAGGTCAGCCATGAGTCACGCCATGGAGCATACATAGTTAGGAACCAAGAGTAGCATCTTGGCTACACTGGGGCTTGAACCCACAACCTTCTATCAGTAACCCAGAGCAATAAAGACTGAGTTACCACACTCCCATATATTTCTGGCTATGAATTCTTTTGCCTTTTCTCTCCTTCATAACCAATTATAATTAACAGTAGCTGATTTATAGGTAATATAAGCATAAACAGTTCCTCCTTAGTTGTTAACATATTAAAATCTATTAAATATGTTAACAATAGATTTATTATTTTAAGTTTAAGAGTGTTGCCCCTTTCAAGATGGCGGCGCGCGCGTGTCCAGTTTACCCAACAGTTCTCGTTGCTTAACGTCACTGTCTTGTGACACGTGGTATTTCTTTGCATCATGGCGGCTGGGTTCAAGTAAGTACAGTAGATTATAATTTGTCTGGAGAATGTACACGTTTTCTTTGGTTCGTATGGTCATTTTTATCGTTTTTGGACATTAGTGTGATCATAATAAAGCCAACTATTCAGCTGGCTAACTAATAACCATGTCTTTTGCGTATTGAATGCATACATGCGCTTCTACTCGGTTGGTAGTGAATATGGTTAAATAGGTTTAGCCAGTTAGGCTCGGAGTTTTTATTTTATAAACAATGTAACTACGTTTAAACCGCTAAGTAATGCAATTAATTAAGCTCTTGGAGTCGAGCCGGGCCACTGAATCGTTGGAAAACGTCTTCAATGGAACACGATATTGATATGTTTATATTGACATAATTTGCTGTTTGCAGTGTTTTATTGCTTTGTGGTGTTTGTTGCATTGTGTTATTGCTTTGTCATGTTGTATGTTGCAGTGTTTTATTGCTTTGTGGTGTTTGTTGCATTGTGTTATTGCTTTGTAGTGATGTTTGTTGCAGTGTTTTATTGCTTTGTGGTGTTGAATGTTGCCGAGTCGTTTTTGAGATATAAAACAAATAAATAAAAAAAAGAAACAGATGCCGTCCTATTTTTTCCCCCTATTCTAGCAACAAACTAACTAAATACACTACATGGTTTGTGGACAGCTGACAACCATACACACGTGGTTCTTCTCCAAACTGCTTCTACTAAGTTAGAAGCACACAAGTGTATAGAATGTTAATAATTGTGATATCCCTCTTTTTCAACTAAGATGCCCCAACGTGTTCCAGCATGACAGTGTTTATGTACATATATTGAGGTCTATGAAGACATGGTCTGGCAAGGTTGGAGTGAGGTTTCTGCACAAAGCCCTGAACTCAACCACTCCTTTGATATGGACTGGATCGGGTATTTCTTTCCAGGCCTCCTCACCTGATCCAGAATCTAGTGGAAATCCTACTCAGAAGAGTGAAATATTAATTTTAAAGAGGGCTGAATTTAGACTGGTGTGTTTTTGGAGCAAATATGCGATAGTCAGTAATCCACAAAACCTTTAGCCACACAGTGTAACCTTATTAAATGATGTAAATTAAACTGTTATTGATTTTATATTCTACAATTACTATATATTGAACAAAAGTTATTACTTCAGCAGCATAATTAATTATGTTTGCGTGCTATTTGGTTTATCAAGGATGCAGTGTGTAGTTGTGTTGATTTGATGTCATGTGGAACTCAAGTTGAGAAAACCGTCCTGAATTCTTGAGAGGTGTTTTTTTTCCTGGTTGGTGTGCAGCAGTATTCCCACTGACTATAGGGAACTATATGTCATTGAAAGACACTTTAACAAAATTTTTTTATCAAAAAGTAAATAGAATATTGATATGCTGGTCATTTAGGGCAGATTTCTTTATTTATTTAACAAGAACAAGCTAATCATCTGTCTGGCTTTGCTTTTTAGGACAGCAGAGCCACTGGAGTACCACAGAAGCTTTTTGGTAAGTCCCATAACTCTGGGCTTGCAGTGCCGGTTTAGTACTTTTGAATCATGCAGCAGAACATTTCTGATCATTCTATTGGAGGCTACAGTTTACTGGTATATAAAATGCATATTTCCAATGCACCTCTCTGCACAGAAAGAAAGCTGCCGGCCAGATGGGAGAGACCTGGGAGAGTTCAGACCTACAACGCTCAATATTGGTATGCAGTAATGTCATACATTTTGTCCCACTTATCTTTTGCAGTATTTGAGAAATTACATTAGTTTCTTTTTGTACATGTGTGCATCTTTTTGAAGACCTCACCTCTCAGTGTAGATGTGTTTTCAGGCTTTACACCATGTTTTTCTTTGCTCAGTGCTAAGAATTTCATATCGGCTAGGCTTTAAAAAAAAATCCAGAACAGTACAGTGTGAAAAGAAACAATTTTCCCCAGGACCAAGGTGAGAACATACATAAACAAGTAACAATACACAGAACTACATAAAACTAATTGGGGCATGGCATAAAGTGCATGTGTGGTAAAATACTAAATAAAAATGATTAATTAAAAAATGTGTGAATTTAACTTTATTTCTTCAATGTCTGCTGCTTGGTTCTGGTGGTCTAGTGGTTAGGATGCGGCGCTTTCACCGCTGCAGCCCGGGTTCGATCCCCGGTCAGGGAACCGACCCCAGCCACTTTCAGTGCCGTTTCCAAGCCCGGATAAATGGGGAGGGTTGCGTTAGGAAGGGCATCCAGCGTAAAAACATGTGCTAAATCAAACATGCGGAGGATCCGCTGTGGCGACCCCTAACGGGAGAAGCCGAAAGAAAGTTCTTCAATGTTGTCTGCTGTTTAAGTTGAAATAATAAAAATTTTCAGATTTAAAGTGAAAAATTTAATTATTGTATCTTGTTTCTCTCAGGTTCTATAAGCACAGCAGATGGCTCAGCGTTGGTGAAGATTGGAAACACCACAGTCATTTGTGGCATAAAAGCAGTAAGCAGCATTCTGTAGATAGAATTAGAGCAATAATCGAAACCTATGACTAACTCCATATATTTTTTACACAGGAACTGGCAATGCCCACTGTTGATGCTCCGGATAAGGGATATATTGGTGAGAGTGAGTGCATTATTATTACATGCATTTTTTTTTTGTTTTGCTATGCTGAATACTTGATGTGCTGTTTGTGCTACAGTTCCAAACGTGGATCTGCCTCCCCTGTGCTCGTCCAGATTCCGGCCTGGTCCCCCTGGAGAACAGGCTCAGGCGGCCAGCCAGTTCCTAGCTGACATCATCGATGAGTGAGAAGAATAAATTGCATCAATAGAGTGGTTTGAGCTTAAGTGTAAAATGGCAGACAAAATGAGCTAAACAGTAAAAAAAAAAAAAAAAAAAAAAAAAAACCTGAACTAATAATAAGATGCATCAATCTGGGGGTTTTCTGCACCATAGAGAGAGACACTACTTTCCCCTTAACTAAAAAGAGGATACAATCTAGGGCTTAATTCATAATAGATACATTTATTTTTTAAACTTCCAAAGAAAGATTACAAGCCTACATACACAGAAAGGTATTTCCAATTGCTTCCTACTGGTGGCCTTGTTTATTAATGATGAAGCATATGGTAATGTTTATAACATCAGTTTTAACTAGAGGCACCTTCACATAGCAGAACACAGGCATTGAAGGTAGGTGGGATGATGGGATATGACTGGGAACACGGGGTGGAGCTAATAGGAAAAAATCCGCTCTAAAGAAACACACATGGTAATCATAACAGTAATGTTACAGTGGTATTTGTTATTATTAATTAAGCAATTATCACACAAGCAATGACTGATTTGGCAACAGATAATTTGCATATCTTTAATGGAATATGAATTTGATTGTACAGATGCTTAAAAAAAAAAAAAAGAGATCACATCTTTCTGACCTGAACCACATATCCGTTACCTAATTATATACCTAACCTTTGCACATTGAGTTCAATGTAATATTCCCTTCTATGTACTTATTAATAGTAAGTAAATGTTTATTCCCAAAACAGTTTGACGTTAGATTTATGACAGTGTATTTACAGTTTTTTTCTTTGGCTTGTCTGTTTTTAACTTAAAAGATTTAATATTTTTTTCTCATTGCAGCTCTAACATTATAAAGAAAGAAGATTTGTGCATTGAGAAGTCAAAGGTAAGAAACAAATACCATAAAATGTACTTTATAAAAAACCTGACTAATCAAACTGAAAGAAAACTTGGCTTTTTATTGCAGTTGTGCTGGGTCCTGTACTGTGACATCATGTGTTTAGACTATGATGGAAATTTACTCGATGCCTGCATCATAACCTTGCTGGCAGCATTAAAGAATGGTGAGCAGTTAATAAAATATTATACTTTCTTAAACTTAAACATTTTTTTATTGTAATTCTGATTTTGTTTTGGTTTTCTAGCACAACTTCCTACAGTCACAATTAACAAAGAGAAAGATTTACCTGAGGTTGATACGCAGCACAAGAGACATCTGCATATCAACAAGCACCCTGTTTCCTCATCATTCGCAGTATTTGATGAGTAAGTCTTCAGTGTATAGCAAAACAAATATATTCCTCATATACAACTTATCTTTAGCATTTAGATATAAATAACCCCTATATAGTTTAGTAATTTTATAAAGCATAATTTTAATATTTTGTATTTGATGACTATCAAAAATAGTTAGTGTTTCCATAATTAAGTCAAAACCTGTTTAAATAATAAATCCCTCCACTACATTTGCAAAATATTAAAACTGTGGGACGTTTAACATGACTTGGATGGATGTGTCAAATACCAGTTGTCAGACGTTGCTTAGCTGAATCTGTTACTGAATTGGCCAGAATTCCTTTTGGATCAGGCAGGAGTGTTTAAAGAAAATAAATAAATAAAATAATAACACCACCATTACACTTCATGCACAGTGATTTTCTCAGAGCTAAAGTAAAAAAGGGACTTACCCACTGTTTTCGTTCACAATGTATTTAACTGTAGAATTGGCACTCTCTTTTTTTTTAAATCACTACTATGTTCCACTTCCAAAGCACAATGTAGCAACTAGTGACTATATTAGGTCACCTAATCTGCTAGCACATACTACTGATTTTAAGGTTTTTTTACATTGGTATTTGACAGTAAACTATTTTGTACTTGCGCCTGTTTAAAAAAAAAATATATATTAAAAACATTTAGTAAATGATTAAAGGGAAGAAACAACAGTAGTTGATGTTTAGGATCCAGAACTATGGCAGTTATTGAGTGCAAAGTAGTATTAATTATTATATTATTATATTATATTAGTTTGTACAACTATTTTTTAGCTTGTGCATGAAGGGACTAATTACTAAATGATTAATGCAATATTCTGATAACATTTTCTGTCCAAACACTAATGGAACATAAGTACTGGGTAGGAAAGACAGCGAAGGGGTAAATAAGAGGGACAATGATCATTTCATTTGAATGTGCTTTGTTTTCTCCATGTAGTGAAGTGATAATAGTGGACCCAACAACTGAAGAGGAAAGTCTGGCTACAGCATTAATAACTGCAGTCACAGATGAGGATGATCAGCTCTGCGCCTTCCATAAACCAGGTTCAATTTCTGCAGTATTTTTATGCCAAGTTTCAACAATTTGTTCACCGATTTTGAATACATTTCAAAATATTAAGTTTACACTTAGGCTGTCCTAATTTATTTTTAGGGGGAAGTTCATTATCAGCAGAGAAGCTGCATGACTGCATTAGTCGTGCTGTGACCCGAAATAGAGAGATCAACAAACTAATCGACAAAGTCACCAAGAGCATAAAGTCATCAAAATAGTTGCAAGGAGCCAGGTTTCTTATTTAAAAGTTGTATTTTTTTTCCACTGTCAATATATATTTTCATTTTTTATAACAATAAAACTGCTGACAAAGACCATTTACAAAAATTTTGCCTCAGTGTTCAGAAATGTCTTTCACACCCTGATCCTGAATTTCCACCCATAAGAATATACAGAAACTGCAGCTTCATTACAACAAAATGCCATTTATAATGTGCTGTAGAAAAAAACGCACACAATTGCATTTTGGGAGAACAAGGCCATCACTCCATTGCCCAGCTGCAGAAAAGACTGACAAAATTAGTTGACCAGCAGGAGTTTTTCAGGCACATCTCTATGATTCTCTGCACAATAGGACAAAAGGATCCCATAGAAATTGATGATAGCAAGAAGAGAATTTAGAGCATGCCATGAGGAATTCCCAAAAAATTCTCATTTCATATATTTCTTTTAAAAATTATCTTCAATAAGTCTTAAGCTCTAAAAATCCTTGTTTGAAAATAGGTGGATCTTTTACATCCTTAGATACAAACGCAATGGGTACCCCGTCAAAAAAAAAAAGGTTGTCACAGTCAGGGCATAAGGGGGTAAAGCTGACCAAGCACAGTGTGTTCCTCATTATGTGCATGTCCTGGTGTGGGCAAGGTCAGTGGTCATGATTTGGGGAGAGGTTGGGGCATGCTGCGCTTCCTCTTACTTCTTGGTTGGTTGCCGGAATGTTGCCGTGGCAGCGTTGCTTGAGGCCCCGCCCCCGCTGCCATAGCCATTTGCTGCTGCATTTGGTGTTGCAAGAATTGCAACTGCACATAAAAAAAAAAAAAAAAAAACATACTGAGTTTGTGAGTATGACACTAGTCTTCCCTCACAGATGGCAATTTCTAATAAACATGTTACAGTTGGATGGATAGTGACCATGAATAAGGCTGTTATAAATAACATTATAAACATTATTGTAACTGTAAATTTTAACCAAATCTGAACGTTCATATCCATGCCAGCTGAATGATCAGAAAGCAGAGCAGTCTTTTTTTATACAGGTACTGTGAGAGAAGACGTCAGTTAACATTGCTGCATTTACAGAAAACAAGACAGAAATGACTGAACTAGCAGAAGCTTAAAGAAGCAGAGAATGGGATGAAGCAGAGGGTGAAGGCTAAAGGAGTGTGGGTGCAGGCAGGTTATTTGGGAACAGGAGCAGATTAGCAGCACCAGTACATTTCAACTTTAAAAGCAGCAGCAGGCCTGCCAACCCTGCATGAAAAATGTGTTATTTATGAAGGACAGGTTTAACTAGACAGCTGATTAGATAAAACCAATTCACAAGAAACTATTTTAATTTTTTGCATTTTTTAACTTGAATTTAATTTATTATTTTTATTAAAACGTTATACTTCTCACTTAAATGATCAGCATGCTATATGTCAATTATGATTCTATAATAATAGACTTTCAGTATAGCAATCACACTCAGGAAAGCAGATATTGTGTGTGTCTCTAACCCTAACCCTAGATTTTCTTAATATCATCTTGGTTTCTTCCCGACTACTGAATCCATGGTCTACTTATAAAGCTTAGTATCTCACTTGTTAAATGCACTGACCAGGAGAGGGTATAAAAGAAATTTCAAAACACTACATGTATCTTGGAACACTGAATGATAATCAGCAGAGAATATGGAACACCACCCAAGGCACCACATCGCTCCAAAATGTATAAAAGGACAAGAACAGGAGGCTTCAAGAGACCTTACACAACATTAAAGGAGCTGCAACAATATCTGTATTGGATAGGAGAGATTGTAGTCATATGTAGAGTATAACCTCATGCCACATATCCACGAGCGGGTAAGGGGGTTAAATGGACCCTTCTCCTAACAAAAAGGTCCTAGGACAAATACATCACCCCAAACCCTGTGGCAAAATGTTCTAGAGAGACCAATTTTCAAAACACAGCTTTGGTCCACAAAGATAAATCTGGTGGCAGCATCATGCATTTGGACTGCTTTAGTTCAGCGAGAACTAGTGCTTTTATCAAAATAGGGGGAGTCATGAATAGCTACAGATTGTACTGCTAAATCTTCAGGTGTTTGCTAGAAAGTTGAAAATGACGAGGAATTTTACCTTTCAGCAAGACAATGAAGCAAGGCACACACCCAAGTGAAAGGAATGGCTTAAACAAAAAAACTGTGTATGACTTAGCTAAAGATCTCCAACTAAAAATCCGTAAGGCAAACTGAAGCACCCAAAAGATTACATGAGAATAATGTAAAAGTTGCTTTAACAAAGCATTAGTTCAGGGATGTGTACTTATGCAACTAGGTTATTAAGCTTTTCACTTTATTTGTGTACATTGCAATTTCACATTAAAAGATCTGACGATTTATTTATACCACAAAAACCTTTTTCACAGGAGTGTGTAGATTTTTTTTTTTATCCATTGTATGTAAAAAAATAAAATAAAATACAAATACATTTAAAAGTAATAATTTAAAAGTAATCAACTTCTGACATCTGCCCAGACATCTTGAGAGAAACCGTGTATTCAGAAACTACACAGCAATAATTTCAGATTCATTTCGTCTGACATTTTATTAGTTGGAAAAAAAGGCTGCTTTTTTTTAATGATGTGCAAAATGCAGAGCTCTCATGCATAATGTGTACTTGTTGGCAGGTCTGCAGCACAAAAATTTATTTAGGCATTTGTGTGCAGATATGAAGTTTATAATGCTTAAATAGTGAAACTAAAATTGTTTGGGTTTTTTTGTGTTGCATCAGGAAGTCAGCATCTTTAACTACAAACCTTTTGGCTTTTAACAATTAGCTTTGAGAAAGCTCAATAATGAGTTGACTCAAAATAATAATTGCTTTGTAATACTGATAATAATAAAAATTAAATAAAAACCTTTCTGTAAATCAATTGCTACTTGAATGCATTAATTTTAAAAATCAATTACACAAGTGCATAAATATGCCTAGTCAAGCGTAAAACAAAATCGAACTTAGCAAGAAAATCAATTTTTACATTGTATCTGTAAAAACAGAAAACCAAGTGAGCATATATGGAGATGTAAGAGGTGTCTTTGTGAATCACAGTAGCAGATGCTGCAAGCTGTCCAGCATAATGTATTCTAAACTGTGGAAACATAGACATCTTGCATACAAGACTTGTGCCCTTTTTAGGCAAGACTGTAGATTATTGCAGAAGCTAAAATAATAATAATAATAATAATAAGCTATTATAATTAAACATGGGTTTATTAACTCAATTGAGTTGTTTTATTCAACATAGATGTAAGTTAACCAGTTACTGATTATTTGTATTTTTAAAAAGTGCCACTTGAAAGTCTAAAACTGGCAGTCTGATATTAAGATGTCTATGGGTGGATAATGTCAAAGTTGCTGTATTACTTGAATCTGTGGCTGGTGCTGCTGCTGGAGCCTCGGGGACGGCAGGCTGGACCCAGAGCCCTCCAGACCACAACCCAGCTGGGACAGAACTACCATGCCAGGAAGAGGAGAAGGAGGGGGAAGAGAAGAAAAACAGGGAAAAGTAGAGGAAAAGGATAAAGGAGGAGTAATGAAGGAAAGAGGAGAAAGGAAACAACAGAAAACAAAAAGGTAGAATGTAGCAGAGAAAAGGGGGAATTGGAATTCTCCTTATGTAAATTATCAACTGGACCGAAAAAAATTAAGCTAAGAAACAATTGCATTTATTCGATCCCAATTGATCATTGGAATATGATACAAATTATCAGCATATTATTAGTGCATCTACTGTCTGAGTTAGTGCCGGTTAGAAAAATATTTCAATGCAAATATGTCAGTTACAGAGACCATTAAGGATGGAGAAAAGAAAACGCTAGATCTAGGTGTAAATGGATGCAAATTTTGTATGTATACACACCTGTCTGCGAAGGCATGAATCCCCCCACCCCAGTGAGGTTGATGACAGCGGTCTGTTGTGCTGCAAGGCCCTGCTCAGCTGTCAGTCCCTGTTCAGTCTGTTCAAAGAGGATTTTACAGTGCTGAACTGTTACCCATACAAACCTTTATACACTCATTTAATGGGTCCCTATTTTCATTATAATAATGCAACTGGAACACAAGATCAACATTTGTTCAACATGTTTAGATGTGGCCCAAATATTTCTATATTTTTGGTATATCAGCACATATGGACTTCAAATATCTAATCTTTTGTCTCACTCAATTTTTTCTCAAACTCAAAGTCCAAAAACAAAAAAATAGCCTTGCTGTTCCAATACCTGTGCACTATATGGCCACACCCAACCATCACAAGCAAAGGTACTTTTTGAACATTCCAAACTGGATTAAGACCCCATTTGCTGTTTTAATAACCTCCACTATTTTCACAAAGCTTTCTACTAAAGTTTAAAACTAGGCTATGCCTATTCAGCCACAACAGCATCGGGTCAGGCCTGGTAAGAGGAGGCTTGGGGCACAGTCAGCATTTTAGTTAATTTTGTTCAATTTAGTTTAGGTCACTCAAGATCCTCCACTTCAACCTTGTTAAACCATGTATTCATGACACCTACAATGTGCACACTATCAACCTGGAGCCGTCATTGACCTGAAGAAAAGGGTAATTTGTGGAAGACCCAAATATAAAGAGGTCTGTTATGGTACTTATTAAAACACATTTACAAACATCCTCTAAAAGAATATGCTTACAGGCTCAGCTTAATGCTCCTGCAGATGTTTTAGGTTAGACCTAGATTAGACTCACCGAATCATTCTGCTGCTGGGGACTGGAAGTAGCAGACTGACCGCTCTGCTGTTGGGGAGAGAACTGAGAGATCTGTTGTTGCTGTAAAGGGTTAAAAATCAATGGTGTTGCAGGGATCTGAGCCAGAGAGAGGAGATGGAAGAAGAGCATCGCATGAACCCAAAGCCATTTTCATGCTACAATTATTTTATTAATTGTATAGTTGTCTTTGAAATGTTTTCCAAGAGTGGAATAAATGGAAATTAAACAAAACGTGGTTCTGATTTCGCCCCCAACAGCCTTACCTGAAGAAGATTGAGCGGCCTCAAGCTTTGGGTATTGTTTAATCCAAATGGTGCACCTGCAGAACATGAGCACAAATTAAAAACTGTGAACATAGCTTGTACACTAAGAAAAGCACAAATAAGTCATATATGTAACACAAATTAGGAAAAGTGGAGAAATGGATACCTGCAGAAGCTGCAGGCTGCATGGCAGGAAGTGCACTGGGCATCAGGCCTCCTGGAGGCAAAATTCCACTCAGGTTTATTCCAGGACTACAACCCAGCATGGAGTTAGAGCCAGTCATTAGAGCCTGAGGACTGCTGTCTCACACACAGGTAGATGAGCATACACACACAAATTAAAAATATGTGATCATACAATGTATAGATAATGTAATGCTAATACATAAATAAATCATTTAGTACATGTAAATGAATCATTTACATGTACTAAATGATTCATTTATGTATTAGCATTACATAAATGAATGATTTAGTACATGCAGAATATAAATTTACATGTACTAAATGATTCATTTATGTAATGCTAATACATAAATGAATCATTTAGTACATGTAAATGGATATTCTGCATATTTTCTGCACCACAAAAAAGTGAGTGTTTCTTTCAAATTTAGTCCTGTTGTTGTTGCCAAAATGAAATGACGATGATGGGTTATATGAGGAAAACATTTTTTTCCCCACTTCTAATAAAGCAAAAAAAACTGATGGAAACTGATTGTTAAAGTAATAGGGCAAAGGTCATACCAGACAGAGCCAACCACATTGATAAAGTTGAGGCCAGCAGGGTTGGTCATGACCTGTGAGGAAGTGGTGCCTGTGCTGATAGAGGTGGGCAGTGGTATAGTCATGACAGGCAGCGCCATTTGTTGCTGGGAAAAGGGGGCAAGCAGTGTCTGCTGCTGAGGCATAGTTGGGTCCTGGGGGGTGGGTGTCACTGAGGGCGTGGTACCCTGAATGTCCACTGGGTGAGGTGTAGAGCATGGGGTGTTGGTTGGGGTGGGTGTAGATGGCTTGGGCGTTCCAGATCCTAAAAACGGATTAGGAATAATCAAATTAAGGCATATTTGTACAGCCCACTCCAAAAGCATTGGAACGTGACTGCCACTACTTTTGTAGTGAACAAGAACCCTTAGGCACATCTTCCACTGTTTCTCAACACTCGAGAAGTGGGTAGATTCAAACAAAATGTGTCATGTTTTAGGTTGTTAAACACATCTGGAAGCAAATTGTTTAGTTTACATGTAATTTACACTTAACATGCATGAAAACTGTGTGAAAGCATGTTAGAGATTACAGTATCTCAATTCACAAGAAATCATTTAAACTCATACATACTGAGAAGGTGCTCAGTGATATAAAATCAGTAAGCTGAACTGCTGCCAATATATTTTGCTGGTCTTCTAAATTGTAAGGACTAGATAATAAATATACATATTTTATATGTACATATACATATTTATACATTATCCCTCTCGTGCAGAACAACAACAAAAAAAGGAACTCACATCTGAGGTAACGCTCTGATCAATGTGACGTTTTAGCATGTTTTATACTCATGCTACATAGGTCGGTATTTGGCTATTCTGGCTTTAGCTAAGTGATTTACTTTCTGGACTGACGTAGCACACTAAAGCTTAAGTTACAGCATATGAATAAGATTGTTATGAGTTATAAGAGTATATGGAACATAGACTCACTTTGCATGGGAGACAGGGCAGCGGGGGAAAGCAGGCCCACCTGGCCCAGCTCGATGGAGTGCTTACGCGACAAAGATTGGCTCTTGTTTGGAGGAGGGGTTGGACACTTCAAATGGCCACTGGGTGCTTGTGTACTGTAAGGATTACCTACAGAAAGTATGTGAATGAGGAAACAGCACATTCATCACACCCTGATTTAATGATGCTTGAAACAATTTTTTTTTTGCAATGCCATGGTTTACTTGTAGGCAGTAGAACCATGACCCCATTTTCACAACCCCATCTTAACTTGAAAATATCTGAGACATGGCCTAGCCTAACTCTTAAAGAATGGTGATCAGTATGGGGTAGTACACTCTAATTTGTTAACTACATAACAAATTACTGTACTTTTATTAATAAAACAGAGAGGTTTACAGTATCATAATGTATAAACCTAAAGTATATATGTATGTGGCAGCGGGCATGTGGCTAAGGGCCAGTTTTCTAGTGAAGTGCGGAGCCGGACACACTCCGTTTCAATGTCCAGCGAAGCCGATAAAAAGGAGAGAGAGATCAGTTGAACTCTTGAACAGTTGAACTCTGACAACCCCTTTTAAAGCATAAGGCCTGTCACAAGGAGGGAGATGTGTACATCCTGGCAGCATCCTAATAAATCATACTGCATATACGCTGCTACGTTTGCCTGCCACGCAAAACTTATAAAATATTTTGAATTCTGTAGCATTAATAAAGTCGTCGCAAGATCAAAATAACGCAAGTCGAACCATTGTAACTCGGGGACTACCTGTAAATCTCTTTTTACAGAAAAATTTACAATATCAGCAATTACATATTTTTTTATCTGTTTACATGGAACATCTACCATGCAAGTTCCTGTGTTACTACAGACCTGAAAATGTATCGAGTGCATAAATATAAACCTGTGATTTAGTAGAGCTGCAATTATAAAAATTCATCAACACGTCATGACCAATTAAAATAAAGAATCTAAAAGTGCTGGTGTATAAGACCTATTAAAACATATGCAAAGCTTAAAATCTTCTATCTTCATTAAAAACGGTCTTGTTAAATAAACATATGTAAAACTTAAAATAATTAAACCTGTTAGTCCTGCACAGTCTTTGGAGTGTTTAAACAAATTTAAATAAAAAGTTTAAATATTAGGTCAACAGCATAATCATATTTTTTTCCCCAATGTACATGATTTCTGTAATTTTATGGATTTACGATTTTACAGTAAGAATGTTTAAACCTCAAAGATGTGTTAGGGCCGACTATAAGTTGGCAGTTGCTTAGATCCGATTTACCTGTATGTTTTTCTTCCATTTACAGTGAAATTCTTCTTTTTTTTTTTTAACAATCGAAATTTTTCGATGACCTGAATATATGGTACTTTGGTACCTGTCATAAGTGTGGTTAAGTCTAATGATTAAGTGAAAGGTGTTCATCAGTGAGACTCCTGAGTGGTGTTTTGGTCATCTTCATCAAAGAGAACAGTTGCTCACAGAGATATGTGCTGCTGAATATAGAGAGTGTTTGAGCAGCTTGGACACGGAGTTGGAGCAGTGTGTCTGGGACTTATTATTATTCATATATATATATATATACACAGTGAGGAAAATAAGTATTTGAACACCCTGCTATTTTGCAAGTTCTCCCACTTAGAAATCATGGAGGGGTCTGAAATTGTCATAGTAGGTGCATGTCCACTGTGAGAGACATAATCTAAAAAAAAAAATCCAGAAATAACAATGTATGATTTTTAAACTATTTATTTGTATGATACAGCTGCAAATAAGTATTTGAACACCTGAGAAAGTCAATGTTAATATTTGGTACAGTAGCCTTTGTTTGCAATTACAGAGGTCAAACGTTTCCTGTAGTTTTTCACCAGGTTTGCACACACTGCAGGAGGGATTTTGGCCCACTCCTCCACACAGATCTTCTCTAGATCAGTCAGGTTTCAGGCCTGTCGCTGAGAAACACGGAGTTTGAGCTCCCTTCAAAGATTCTCTATTGGGTTTAGGTCTGGAGACTTGCTAGGCCATGCCAGAACCTTGATATGCTTCTTACAGAGCCACTCCTTGGTTATCCTGGCTGTGTGCTTCGGGTCATTGTCATGTTGGAAGACCCAGCCTCGACCCATCTTCAATGCTCTAACTGAGGGAAGGAGGTTGGTCCCCAAAATCTCGCAATACATGGCCCCGGTCATCCTCTCCTTAATACAGTGCAGTCGCCCTGTCCCATGTGCAGAAAAACACCCCCAAAGCATGATGCTACCACCCCCATGCTTCACAGTAGGGATGGTGTTCTTGGAATGGTACTCATCATTCTTCTTCCTCCAAACACGTTTAGTGGAATTATGACCCAAAAGTTCTATTTTGGTTCCATCTGACCACATGACTTTCTCCCATGACTCCTCTGGATCATCCAAATGGTCATTGGCAAACTTAAGACGTGCCTGGACATGTGCTGGTTTAAGCAGGGGAACCTTCCGTGCCATGCATGATTTCAAACCATGACGTCTTAGTGTATTACCAACAGTAACCTTGGAAAAGGGGGTCCCAGCTCTTTTCAGGTCATTGACCAGCTCCTCCCGTGTAGTTCTGGGCTGATTTCTCACCTTCCTTAGGATCATTGAGACCCCACGAGGTGAGATCTTGCATGGAGCCCCAGTCCGAGGGAGATTGACAGTCATGTTTAGCTTCTTCCATTTTCTAATGATTGCTCCAACAGTGGACTTTTTTTCCACCAAGCTGCTTGGCAATTTCCCCGTAGCCCTTTCCAGCCTTGTGGAGGTGTACAATTTTGTCTCTAGTGTCTTTGGACAGCTCTTTGGTCTTGGCCATGTTAGTAGTTGGATTCTTACTGATTGTATGGGGTGGACAGGTGTCTTTATGCAGCTAACGACCTCAAACAGGTGCATCTAATTTAGGATAATAAATGTAGTGGAGGTGGACATTTTAAAGGCAGACTAACAGGTCTTTGAGGGTCAGAATTCTAGCTGATAGACAGGTGTTCAAATACTTATCTGCAGCTGTATTATACAAATAAATAGTTTAAAAATCATATATTGTGAGTTCTGGATTTCTTTTTTTTTAGATTATGTCTCTCACAGTGGACATGCACCTACGATGACCATTTTAGACCCCTCTATGATTTCTAAGTGGGAGAACTTGCAAAATAGCAGGGTGTTCAAATACTTATTTTCCTCACTGTATATATGATTGTATATATGTTAAACTTTATTAACATTCTCTAAATCGTCCCTTATCATGTATAAAACTTGCCAAAGGTGTTCTTCGCCAGTTGGATAGTTCTTTCTGGCCTTAAATAAAATTTATCCCAGAGCAGTTCAATAGGATTTAGGTGCAATGACTGGGCATGCCATTCTATGATCGATAACATTCCAGCCAACTATTTACTCTCTAAATAGCAAAAACTGAGCTTTTACTTATGCTTTTTATGTGTCTTCAGGTCATTGTTTTTTTTTGTAATGTTCAATGTTGCTTTTAGCTGCCGTCTAGATAGATAGAAATAAAAATTTGAAAGGCTATAGATAGAGGGAGACATAATAAGAAACAAATACCACTGATGTGTGTTTTATTTCTCATGTGTTTATAATAATAAACTTTGGTTGTTTCAGATTAAACTAAAGTTTGTTTCCATATAAAAGGGTTCAACATTACACATCTGGAGAGACGGAAAAGATGCACAATTGCAGTCAATATTTCAATAAATATTTTTGGCCCACTGTGAATATGAGTTTGACATCCCTGCTTTATACCATTATATTATCTACATTGTTGCATATAAATAAAATGAGTATGCGGTTTGAATTTTAAGTTGGTAAAATCAGAGTTAATATGCATGTCGTTTTCTTAGAGATAACATGAAGTGCAGCTTAAGCTTTTAATTCTTAACAAATTAATAGTCTCCCCAATAAAAACACACTGGGCTCTTACATTCCACACAATTATCTTCAAACACAAATGGATTTATGGAAATGCCCTTCATAAATGGCTGCTTACCTGAGGAGCTGCTGGAGGAACCAGATGGCAGTTTAATCGGGGGAGGTTTGTGCTTAACTCCCTTTCCCAACACTGAGGACTGGACAATTGCTGAGAAACCATCCACCTTAAAGAACACAAGCAAACTCACCACACACCTTACAAAAATCCAATCCTATTTCATCTATTGTGAAGTGCAAATATTGTGCAACTTATTGGGATTTACAACTTTTCCAAGTCATAACATGCTTTCTAAACAACTAAACAGCAGTCACACTTATTTTAATAAATCAAGTCGTTGACCATTTGATGCTTTGATTAACAATTGAATAGTGAATGAAATCAATTTATATTCCGACCTTTTAATGAAAAAACGTCCCAATTGCTGTATTTATAAACATGTCTATACATTTTTAACAATGAATGGCTTTCGTGCACTTTACATTTAGTCACAAAGCTGAGTGTTATCCTCACAGTTTGTTATCAAAATTATTTTTCTGTACATTATCATTAACTGCTAGAGCATCATTTGCAAATATTTTATAACATTTTCACTTAGGTTTATAAGCAATTGCATCAGAACTAAAAATAGCTCAAAAGCTGTTGTTTCAATGTCTCACCTCTGTCTCCCTTGTTGGAGAGAGTTGGCCTTGGGCTCCCACATTGTTGGAGCTGTGCAAAATCTTCACCTCACACTTTAAATCCGTCTCGTAAACATCCTTGTACTGAGACAAAAACCTGATGAACAGAAATGTTTTTTTAGCACTAGTACTTATGTATAAAACTCGCACACAATAAGTACATACAGATAAACAACTGGTATTAGTAGTAGAGATATACCAGCATTGCAAGTAATTGTTCTGAGTAATTGACTCATTTAGTGAAAATAATAGCAGTATGGAGTTTTGTTTAGAGAATAAATTCATTTTGCAGAAAAAAAACAGATGTCTTTATTTGTGCTTTATTAAGGAAGACGAGAAACAAATGTTTTACATATTGTTATAAAATATATATTTTTTAAGTAAAATTTGCAGAATGTTCGGAGGAACAATTTATTTTAACATTTAATTTGTAATTTTAACATTACATTTTTTTTTTTATGTCATTAAACGTTTTAAAGAAAAACCCACAGGAGAAAAATTCACAGGATCTGTGGAATGCAGTCTGCTCATTATATACTGTAATAAAAATTTTTGTTGAGGTTTATCAGAAGCTGACTCAATCGACTAAATGCACCATGGATGCACAGAATTTGATCAAAAACAACAGTTATACTATTTTTAATACACTAAATATTAGTTTAGTAATAAATTATAAAGGTTAAACCTTTAACAAAAAATCTACAGTTTATGTGCCCTAGAGAAAAATGTTGACACTGCTGTTTTTTTTTTTTTAACAGATTAATATTAATTTTCCTTGCTTCCTATAAAACAATATTACAGTCTTTATATAATTTTTGTGTAATGTATTTGAAAATTGGAAATATAGGCTATTAAAATATTTGCCCTTTATTAAATTTTATAACAAACTGCAATTTTTTTTTTAACTGTATGGCAAGCAAGTAAAAATATGACTTTTCATTTGCCATAGACATGAGCGAAAACAATTCAACAAGGCACTGATTCACAAAACACAATACAATAAAATAACATGATCTAGACTAGTGGTTCCCAACCTTTTTTGCACCACGGACCGGTCTAATGTCAGTCAATATATTCACGGATAAATACAACAAAATAAAATGATATGACCGGCATAAAAACCGGTATTTTCTAAATATAATAATAAACGTGAATCCACTGTGTTGTTTTTTAATTATTTTGCTAGCTATTGGGTTTTAATTTAGCGGTAATGTATTATGTGTTAGCAGCCGAGCAGCCCCTTTAAGAAGGTAGCGGATGTAGGTAAGACATGTGACCGAGGCAAGCATTTTGACATGCATCAAAAGTGAGTCATAGACGGATGTGGCAGAGAGAATCCAGTAATTTTCTAAAATAAAACATCGTTCAGAATCAGATAATAAATAAAAATGAAAATAATGTAAGTTATGTATTCTTTCTGTGAGGCCCGATACCAACTGACCCACCAATTGGCCCAGGGGTTAAGGAACCACTGAGCTAGACAATAAAATGCAGATGCAGCTGCTCTCCTTACCGATCAGCATCTACCTTCGAACCGAGAAGGAATCTGGTAAAAAGGAAAGAAAAAAGAACATAAAACACGAGCAGAGCAATATCCTAAACAGTAAATCAGCAAATTATCCATTTTATTTGCTTTTTTAATATTCTAAACTCTAAAATGCTGCCGCTTACGGTGGGTGAATAAGGTGCACGTCAGAAACGTCCTCCTCCATTTTTGGGTCATTGCTGCTGTAGATTTTTCCGTATACCAGTGGGTCACCCATAGACTGAAAGATGGTGACCTTTGTCCTCTGAGGTTGGCCACCCACTTCACACTCAAAAATGTAGTCATCGTTCTTGTCCTACACAAAGAAAAATATGATTATTTAACATCATATTATTTAATAATATGATTATTTTACCTTACCAGTATAGTGCAAAAATAATCAAAACCTTTAGGAAAAAAATATTTCTAAAATAAGACAACACATTGCCTGTGCAGGCCAAACTTGTGGTGGCTGAGAATCCTCCAGTTTAATTGATTTCTCCACTACTGCATATTTCTCCACCTACAGAAAAACAAGAAGCCAAAGCTCTATTCAGATTCATTAGTCAAAAGAGTCAGAACTACAATTGAAAACAACTATTGTAAACGAAAGATAATTAAAAAAAAAACTATGTTATATTAGTTTGTGTTCAAGAGTAATTGTTTTTTATATATATATATATATATATATATATATATAAACAATTTAATTTTGAACACAAACTAATATAACATAAGAAGGGAAAAAAAAGCTGTGTAAATGTATAAAAACTCACATCAATCTCAGCTGGAGTAGTCAGCTGGCAGCCAGTTTGTTTCCACATGTCTACACACTGTAGGAGCACAACATTTTTTATTTTTATTTTTATATTTCACCCTTTTTTGCCAAATGAAGTAGCAATTTTTACAAAGAACGTAAGAATATCACTAATATGCATATTAATAGAGATTAGCAGACGCACATTTCCAGCCTTGGAGATCTTAAGATCTACAGCTGGCGGTGGTTTCCTTTCTTTTCTTTTGTGCAGGTAGTCCAGCAGGCGAAGTTGTGGAGGTGTAGGGAGGTTAGCCAGCTCCTGCTGTCGGTTCAGCGCTGCACGTGAGTATCTCTTAAAATACCTGCGGCACAAAATGATAGCAACACTAGCAACTACTAAACTGAGATTTTAAATACAGGAGTTAAACAATACTGAAGTAGCATTCAAACACATTAAATGAAAACAGACAGTGGTGGCTGAGTTCAAGCTTTGCCCATGGACCTTTCAACTGTATTCTCCCATCAATGTGTGGCTTTGTAAAGAGTCAGCCAATTGAACAATTGTAAGAGTATCCGAACAACCAAAAGATCATTAAAAACAGTAACACTGTTACTAACTCTTAAATGTATAAACCAGCAGAAATAACTTTTGACATCTATACAAAGATCTGGGTAAGAAGGTAAAACTGTTTCTGCTACAGTAGTTTGTATACTGCAGTTTAAATCTGGTTTAAATAGCTCTTGCATTTATAGCCCTGTGTGTACAATATATAAGACTGCCTTCAATTATTAACCACATTCAGGAAAATAGATTTCAGGTAAATAGTTCTGATTTCTGAAAAGTGAAGGGGTCGGAATACTTTCCGATAGGACTGTATTACATAGGCCAAGATAATACACAGTAGCACTGCTAATGTAAATGCAAAAGTAAATCTTCCTAATGTATTAAGAAGATAATAAATCATCCGTGACTAACACACACACACAATATTAGCACATTTAGAATAAAAGCACAAGTCACCGTTTCATAGAGCGTGTGTTCATCTTCTGTTTATTGTATAGTAGCCGGTTGGCAGTGCAGGTGACAGTGATTGAAGGGTCCAGGCACAGAGGCTCTGCTGTGGCCAGGATCAACTGGCTTTCCAGCTGCAGTTTATCATCCTAGAAACAAACATCAAAACACTCTGAGATCAATGGTAATACAATGCTATTACACTTTCCCTGTAAATCCATAACTGCAGCATAAAAGTCTTTATCCAGATCTCAGGGCACCAGTAAAATATGTAATAAACTGAAATCATTTACTTATTAACATTATGCTTTACTATTTATAAATGAGGTCACCACAATATTATTTCACATCATATTAATGGATTAAGCTAGAAGAATAAAATAGATATATTTTTATTATGTCTTTCTCCTATGTATTCTAAATATAAGAGCATCTGATACTTAAACATCAGTCTTAAGCACTGTAGTCAGAGATAACTTGATTTATTAATTTATATACATTTATTATCTCCAATAGAGTGATCATAATCATGTGACAAGAAAATGAAACACAGAAAAAGATATTATGCTATATATATTATGTTATAAATATATCATTATATTTTTTTATATTATATTTTTGTATATTCAATATACATCATACGTTTGAATCCTCTTATTCTAGTAATAGGAGTCATTTTATTTGCATTTTACCTGCGTCCACTTGTGGTGATCACTCGTCATAGCATGGACATCACAGATCAGGGTCTGATATAAAAGTAAAGAAAAAGTCTGCATTGAAAACAAAGTCACCATAGCTTCAAACTTAAAATTATACAGTTGGCGGTTATAACGCATGAACGCTACATTTCTCACAAAGCATTTTCCAGATCACAAATACAATATAAGAATATAACAAAAGGTCCTATGTAGATACAAGCACTGTTTTATCTTATGCACATGTTCACACTGTCAGCTGTCATTTTAACATGATGCTCACCTGCATAGTGGGTCTCAGCAGTACATGGCGGCTCTGATAAGACGGCATCTTGGTGTTCCCTGACTGTCTGTAATCTCGAACTTCTGTGATCACACATCCACAGTGAAATATGTTGACCTGAAAAACATTTTTTTTTAAATACAATAATGTTTAACTTTCACTGTAATCAGAAACATGAATGATCACCGCACTGGGTGTCAGAATGGCTCTCATGAAACACTGCTTAGGTGCAAAACATGGCAGGTTCATTAGAACAGGCAGCGACAGGTGGAGGGATTAAAAAAATGACAAGCATGTGCAACAGCATCAAGGTCATTTGTGCAGTCAAATATATGCGAAATAAAAATGAGTGGACTTTAAAACTTTGTCTACAAAACAATTATATTTGCAATTACATTTGTTGAAAAAGTCAATAGGGAGTTTTTTCTTTCTCTTGTTATTAATCAAATTAAGTAAAAAATGCTGTGCCTGTTATATCAAACTTCTCCTGCCTGTAAAAATGAGTGAAAATCTGCTTGTATGCAAGTGGCCACCAAGTATTATAATAATTATAAAGTATTATATAAAATATAAAAATAATAAAAGTATAAATAATAACGATGATAATAAGAAGAACAATTACAGTATTGCTGCATCTTACTTGTGATTTTTCTAAAAGGTCCACAAGAATAGGTGGCAACTCCTCAGCATCCAGGTAGTCCAGTAACTCTGCTTCTTCATACGGAAGCCGAATGGTCTCTGAATCTGATGTAAAAAAAGAAATAAAATAAAGTCTGTATCTACAGTGAATATAAAGTAACCTTCCATACACTTTAGAAATCTGTTATATTATGAGCAAATATAAAATCATATGAAAATGCCAACCAGATCCATTTTTGCCTCTGAGCATAAGTGAGTATCCTTCATTTCCAGGGTACAGATTGACTACCAGGCATGACAGTGACTCCTGTGAGACCAGCTTCTCAAGTAGATTCACATTTCTTCTAAGATTCTGTAGAATAACAATTGCCATTAATATCATAGTAGCATAGTTGGTAGTAGAGATGTTATTGGATGTATTTTTTTACATGATAAAGTTCATCTTTTAGAGTAATAAATTGGTGCCCATAATGGTGAAGTAATTGGTTGCATATTAAAATCTAGTTTGATTTACATATCTTTCTGATTTTGCTACATTGTCTCTATTAAATGTGTCAGTAAATAAGAATGTGGCTCTGTGATTTTGCTGGTATACAAATATGAATATATATATATATATATATATATATATATATATATATATATATATATATATATATATATATATATATATATATATACACACATACATATACACAGTACATTCACTCAGTTCAGTCTCTACATAATGCAATAGTTGTGGCTTACAAAACCCCACTGCTAAATTCTCAAATCAGATATTTTAGAAAGCAATTAATTTTCTTTAATTGCATAGCAATGACTCCCTGAAACAACTATTTCCAATCACAGGTTTATATTAATGTACACATTTTAATACATCATATTTATTCACATTCCATTCACAGAGACTTGTATGTTAAGTGTTCTACAATTATATAATGTTCAGGCAAAACAAGACATCATGTTGCACTTGTGAACTTTAAAAGAAAATACAGTCGAACCCACTTATCTCGACCTCGGTTAACTCGCCAACCCTTTAAAGTCAACGTTTTTGAAGTGGAAAACGAAGGGGGGGGGGGCAAATTTGCCACTTAACGTCGGTTATGTCAGGAATCCCCCTGCCACGCCCCCTTCGGCGGCGGCGTTCCCCGAAGCACCCTGCTTCTTCTCCCGCGCGGGCGAGCTCGTCGCAGTTATGCTGATCACACACACCTGACTCTCATTCACTCACTCGTCCCATCTCCTAGTTAAGCCCCTCACCTCCACATGTGTTGTGTTGGTTCATGGCGGTCTGTGTAATCGCGTATACGTATCCCGCTACGTACCCTTCTTCTCGGACTCCGCATTCTCTCAACGGCACCCTGGATTACCCCGATCCTGCTGTTTTCCATGTTCACGCTGTCTGCACCACGTTTATCCGTTGCTGCCCCGCGCTGCGCTTTCCATGGCGCGGATCCCTGGATTCTCTACACGAACTGTCTCTGCTTTCCCAGAACTTTGTGGACTGCGCACCACTGGATATTACTGCTTCGCTACAAGTATTAGTGGATTATCTCCTGAGTTTTCTCAATAAACTTTGTTTGCGTTTACTTCGGCTTCCGTCTCCTTATCCGCATACAGGTTTTCTCGATCCGCATGATCAATCAATCAATCAAATCGCGGCAACGCTGTTGTGTAAAAAAACCTCCGAAAATACGTGCATGCACATTCTCATTTATTAACGCACATCATGTACATAAAGAAATTTCAAGCACGTTAATATATTGCCGCCATATTGGTTTTCGTTTATCTCGACCATCGGTTATCTCGACGCTTTTTGGCGTCCCCTTGGCCGGCGACATAAGCGGGTTCCACTGTAATAGTTTTGGCTGCTATACCATAAGTAATAATAAGAGCATGGACATGCCACAAAATTAAATGTAACTGGTATAAATCTTTTAGAATAAAAGAAACTGATTAACTGCTATATTAAAAGCAATGCTTTGAAGTACTATGCCAACAGACAATTTCAGTGAACTTCAATATTAATAATAAATGCAAATTTTACCTTTAGCTCTGGCTCTTTTTCACACTCCTCCATGTACAATTCATAAAGTTTCTGATACAAGGATTTTCTCCCACTGGAAGACACCCTCCTTCTAGCTGGTCGCTGACGAGCACTTTCAACAATGTACTGCCCAAATACATACGTAAAATTACTTTTAAACGCCTATATTCCACTCACTTCATTAATAAGAAATACAAAAACCAACAAATCATGTGCCTCTGTAAAATTTACATCACAAATCATATAATTAGACAAGTATTAGAACTCATCATACCTCAGCCCGATCCAATGCATATTCTAGGTCTTGTTGCTGCAAAGGAGATCAAACTTTCAGTGCAGTCAGACTTGTGACTGCTCTCACAGCAACTTGCAAGCAAATGTTTCACAAAAAAATGTAAATGGTTGGGTTTCAGCTGAGAAAAATATGAAGGCTAATTAATAAGGAAATAAAACTTACCATTGTGATCCACCACCAGTTTGTGTGTGACAGGAGGCGATGCTGTCCTTACCCCAAAACTGGCACGTCCACTGACAGTCCATTCAAACCCTAAGCACACAAAAAAGGCATTTTCAGCTTTATAAACGTGCTCACCCGAAGGATTTCCTATTTTAATCAGTGTTTCCATAACCTATGCACATCCACAGCAACATGAATAAAAAGCAAAGAAGAAATTAAAACAAACTGGTGGTTCCTTTAGATTAGCTACACAGCTAACTCCTCACATAATAATCTAACATTTTGCATGCGGAAAGGCAGAACATAACTCTTTGCTAACGACATACAGCCAAAAACACCTGAATTGTTAAGAGTCCATTTCGTACACATACATTCGCAATATGGGAATTATATCAGAATGCGTCTATACGCTAACTCATCTGCTCGCTCCCAGGTTAGCTAGAAGTGCTAACTCGCTAAATGAGCACGGTGGGCTCTCTGCTAACTGCTCCGTTAGCTTGGCTTAAAAAAAAGCTGCAAAAGTTAACAGAGCACTGCAAACGGAAGGATTGATGCTAAAAGTCTAGATCATGGCAAATAAAAAAAAAAAGACTTGCCAAACGACGCGCATCTTCACAGCTCGAAAATGCAAAGCAATGAACAAAAATATTCCTCCAGTGCCTTCAATGTAAAAAACTCATAGCAGCCATTTTCTTCCAGTGTAACAACAAAATCCAAACTTCCGGTGACTGGAGTGGGCGGGGCCAATGGCCCTTCTGAATGTAGGATGGATTACAAATAAAAAACTTGTTCCCTACTCAAGGGGACTTCACATGGTACGAATTAAACATCTAGAAGTAATCATATAGTTCCCTAGGAGCACAGGAGAGCTATTTGGTATACAATCGTGGTGTGTCTGCGCTCCAGAAGCGCTCGTAATGCATAAGCATGTGTGCGTTTCGAGTTTCTCGGTCTTCCCTCATTGCATTTCCCTATTTTCAGATTTATTGTTCCTAAAATTTCCTATACAATTTCATAATCTTAAATTATTTAAGGCATTATTTATACTCATATATATATATGTATATATAGTGTAGATAGACTGTGACATGACTTTCTCCCATGACACACACACACACACACACACACACACACACACACACACACACACATATATATATATATATGTGTGTGTGTGTGTGTGTGTGTGTGTGTGTGTGTGTGTGTGTGTGTGTGTCATGGGAGAAAGTCATGTGGTCAGATGAGACCAAAATAGAACTTTTGGGTCATAAGTCCATTAAACGTGTTTGGAGGAAGAAGAATAATGAGTACCATCCCAAGAACACCATCCCTACTGTGAAGCATGGGGGTGGTAGCATCATGCTTTGGGGGTGTTTTTCTGCACATGGGACAGGGCGAATGCACTGTATTAAGGAGAGGATGACCGGGGCCATGTATTGCGAGATTTTGGGGAACAACCTTCTTCCCTCAGTAAGAGCAATAAGGCTGGGTCGAGGCTGGGTCTTCCAACATGACAATGACCCGAAGCACACAGCCAGGATAACCAAGAAGTGGCTCTGTAAGAAGCATATCAAGGTTCTGGCGTGGCCTAGCCAGTCTCCAGACCTAAACCCAATAGAGAATCTTTGGAGGGAGCTCAAACTCCGTGTTTCTCAGCGACAGGCCAGAAACCTGACTGATCTAGAGAAGATCTGTGTGGAAAAGTGGGCCAAAATCCCTCCTGCGGTGTGTGCAAACCTGGTGAAAAACTACAGGAAACGTTTGACCTTTGTAATTGCAAACAAAGGCTACTGTACCAAATATTAACATTGACTTTCTCAGGTGTTCAAATACTTATTTGCAGCTGTATCATACAAATAAATAGTTTAAAAAATCATACATTGTGATTTCTGGATTTATTTTTTAGATTATGTCTCTCACAGTGGACATGCACCTACGATGACAATTTCAGACCCCTCCATGATTTCTAAGTGGGAGAAGTGTGTTCAAATACTTATTTTCCTCACTGTATATATATATATATATATATATATATATATATATATATATATATATATATATATATATATATATAGATAGATAGATAGATAGATAGATAGATAGATAGATAGATAGATAGATAGATAGATAGATAGATAGAGAGCCCCTGAGCACCTTTAACTCTCTGCTCCAAGTATGCTGTATCTGTGCTCTATCATCATCTGTGCTCTTCATCCCCAAATTCCGTGGTTAAATTTTAAGAATTTCCCTGTGTTAAAATTATATGTGGCAAGTAAAAGTCTCTCTATCAGCAAGCAATTACAACCACAAGTTGTAAATTTGGAGGCATCCCCTACATCAGCCCCTGACTTACTAATGTCCTTGTGGCTGAAAAGCACAAATTTGCACAAGCACACTGAAAAATCTTAATGGAACATCTCAGAAGAGTGCAGGTCATTATAACAGCAAATGGGGACTAAATGTGGAACGGGCTGTTCAAACAGCACATACAAATCATATGGTTAAAAACATTAGTAAGTCCATATAGTGTAAATATTTATACAGCTAATTAATCCCTTATCTACACCCAAGTCTAACCCTTACCTTCAAAAATAAACTTTTTAATTTTTTTTTTATTTTTAACATCTTTAGATAAAACCGGCAACTACAATAAAAATACAATACAATAAAAACTACAATGCGGTTATTGTGCACAATCACTGAGAAGACCAGATTGTAACACAGTGGAAATGATACTTTGACATTTGTGAATAGAGGAAGATGACTTCAAAACTTTGAGGTTTTCTGTTTAAATCTTGGACCCACTGCAATAATCTGCCAAATAACAAATATAATAAAAAAATTATAAATTAACTTTGGAGAGCATATTAAATGTTTAAAATCCAGAATAAGGGTTTGAAATGTATACTACCGATATAGATTTATAAATGTAAGATTTAGAGAGAGTTTAAGGTTTATATCTTAAATTTCAAAATCTTAAAGTTTGTCAGCTGTAAGGTATAAGATCATAAGTAGATATAAAGAGGGTTCAAAAGAATTGATTACACATTGCTGGCTGTCAAAAAAAAAAATTAGTCAAAATTAGAAAAAGAATGGTTATGTCTTCCTTTAGATCTATATCTGATATATCAGTATGTAAAAATATTCTTTTTGTGTAGTGGAAAGCAGAATGATACAATTTAAAGATGAATCTATATCGATCAAATACAAGATTAGAGAAATCAGAAGTCTACTGTAGGTGAGAATTATAGTGTAGGGCTGCAACTGATGATTATATTGATAATCGAATAATTGGATGATTAATTTTTCTTCGATTTAACAAATAGGTTTTTTTGTTTTTGTTTTAAAACACTTAATTCAGGGTATTGCAAAAGCCACATATTGAGTTTAACTACCTTTAATTGAGACATTTTATAAAGCTTATAGTGTGTTGAGTGCATGGGGGATTTTTCCTTGAGCAAATTCACTCAAGCTAAATTGTTTTAAAATATGCAAAGTGAAGCAATTCATGTAAATCAACATTTGTATTATTTTCAATGATAATTCCAGATGCTGGCGAATCACGACAAAACAGATCCAGTGCGACTGTCCCAAAATTAGCAAACAAACAGTTTACACAATAGCACTTCATTAATTTATTCAATTTTCACAAGATGAGGATAAACAGTTTTTGCTTACTGTGCTGATGTTTCGCTTCATCCTTGGGACACACACTTTTTTCCTGCTGCTGGTTGACGCGGTACTCTTCGCCATTTCGCAAGCGACTGTGCTATCTTGCTGTCATCTTAAGCCGTAACTTGAGGAGCCGAAATGATCAATAACAGCATTAATTGACATTGAATTTCATTATCGATTTGATCAATTTGTTGTTGCAGCCCTGATGTGGTGATTAATTGTATTTATTGATTTATACCCTTAGACTCACCAGCAGTGGAGCTGAAATTATAAAATCTACTTGTCTTAACAGTATAATTAATCCTGTCACACAGTCACCCGCAACCTGGGGCATAAAAAAGAGACACCATTTAAAATACAGAATTGTAGAAATAAAAACAGGAGATGCATGTTTAAAAAAAATATCTGTATTTATTTACTGGCATAATATACAATATACAAAGAATCACTCGAACCACTACACAATCACACATTATTGCAGAGCTGTTGGGGAAAAAATATAATACACTTAAACAAGAATAATAGATAAATCTTTAAAAAATTAACTGATAGAAACAAATTGTACATGCCAAACATAAGTTTTATGTGATTTTTTTTTTTTTAAAGATAACTATTTAATGCAGTTTGTATCTAACCCTGTACCTGTGAACATCAGCTGAAATCCACAGTCTGCAAAAAATTAATTAATTAAATAAAAGTACATTTTTGGTGGCATTTTTCTAAAATAGTGCATGGTTTTTAGGTCTCAAGAAAAGCTAAAACACTACAAGAAAATTAACACACAAATTTAACAACGAATTAATTTATATATATATATATATATATATATATATATATATATATATATATATATATATATATATATATAAAAATTAATTCGTTGTTAAATTTGTGTGTTAATTTTCTTGTAGTGTTTTAGCTTTTCTTGAGACCTAAAAACCATGCACTAATACACACACACACACACACACACACACATATATATACATACACATACATACACACACATACATACATATACACACATATACACACACACGCACACAAATAAAAAGCAGAAGTTACATGCGTACAACAATGCCAACTTTGTACAGCATATCAAGCACCAGACATGCAGAACACTTTTCATACAACCCACAGTTGGGTCCAGTAAAATAATAGTCTCTTACAAAGAGAAGCATTTTTCTCTTAATAAAATATATTTTTTCTTACAATTAAAAAGACACATTCGAACAGCTTAATTTTAATTCAGTTTCATTATCAGTAAACTGAACCAAATATACTATTGTGAACAGATTTTCTGTAAAACCACCAGGTGGCGCCCTCTTCCCAAATATATACACGAAAGTGTGTATGAAACTAAACTATTATCTTTCTAAGGTTCTAACTAAACACGAGATGATTTGAAAAACATGACTTCCAAATTTTAATGTAGTGAAATATTTGGAAATAACAAAACAAAAAAACAACAATTAAATATTAAATAATAGACATAAATGTACTATTAGTCTTGTAACAATTCTTACAAAAACAAAACACTGAATTATGTTACCTTTAGGCAACAGGCTTTGGTAAGGCTTTTAAAGGTGCAAACAATCCCTATTTATATCCTCAAGTAACTTGAATATCTGATTATTTGATGACAAAAAGTATTGTAACCTACATAGGAAGAACCTGGAGGGATTGGGGTGTCTTGGAGGGCTTTATGAAAATAGAAGACATACATACTGTATATACTGCAACGTCAAAGCAAGTTAAGGAAGCAAACTGTACCCAACTTCTGTGTTAGTGAACCAATATATCTTTCTCTTTATTAAGCAGATAATGACTGATTAAAAAAGCATGGCCTGAAATTAAACCAATCAGCTATCACAAGTTCAAACAACTGTTGTAACAAGTTGATTGGTCAATATCGCTGATACATAATAATCCTCCTCTATAAACTAATAGCAGGCCTCGCACAGACTTTGAACAAAAGTTGCCCACATATCAATTGGGGCCTAAGTATTTATATCACACAGATCGAGTTCTGTTATTTAATATTGACTTCTTGTTTTATGGATCAGATCACATCTTGTTAAAGCCTGAGATTTACATCCCTAATCTTTATATTGTGTTGTACTGGCACACTCGAGAGAAAGGGAGATCATAGCTGGAAACCACAATTCCACTGCAATAGTCATAGAGACTACCTTCTGAGCAAACACTAAGCAAACATTACCACAGTAACGCCAATTAACCCATATGCCAGTATTTCATGCACAGTTAATAGAAGCACCCACTGTTTAAATTCAAAAGAGAAAATTTTACAAAAATAATATTTACTAACAGCAATAAATAGAAATGTCAGACATAACATTAAAGTATTAAAAAACAATATTCAAGTTAATGTTGATGAGGTCATGGGTCAGGCTGACCTCAGTCTGCATAATAACCACAGGTCCACCTTAAAGAAGGTCCAAAACTCCTTGTGTTGGTCACATTCAAGAGTTCCAAATACTGCGGTAACAAATACATCGACCACATCTACTCAAGATTATACACAAGGAGTAAAGAGCATGTGACTCAAGTGTAACCATTTTCCTGGTCTCCTCAGACTGAAGGAAGTTCTTCAATCCACGGTGGACAACTCATTTCACTCCACTGAGGGATTGCTGGCTTTGACCCCGGCTCTGCCAATCTGAAGCCATGGAAGTTTGGCGCAGTTCTTAAAGAGTTGCTCAATTGCAATGTGACGAACATGGAGCTGAGATGTCAAAGAGTCCTTCTCTTGCACAGCGAGTGAAAGCTCTTCAAAGACCTCTGAGACAGACAGAGAAAGAGAGAAAGAGAGAGAGGGGCAAAGAAAGAAAGGGTACAATCAAACAAGACTGAATTTTTAGCCTTACTGTATCCTTAACTTGCTTGTTAACAAGCTCAATTAAATCCAGCTAGCTGTCAGCACTCCAGAATGATAAGATACCGGGGTAGGGGTGCACAAGAATACAAAGAATACATTATGTACAAAAGCAGCAGAGTACAGGGAATGGAAACAGGTTTGGGAAACCCTGGCAAACACAAGTGGTTTTAGATCAGAAGACATTAAGTTACATTCGGTATGTAAAAGTTACATATTTATTATGGGTCAAAGTAAACATTGCTAATACCCACAAAATTGATTTGGGGAAATTGATATTTTTTATGCCCACACACCAAAACAGAAATCGTGTGTAAATACCCATCTCTGGGAAATTATTTTTAAATGACCAGGCACATGCTTAAGACAAACACAGTTTTTCTACAAAGGTGTATCAACTTAAGACTAAGGTGTGTATAGATATTAAATAGGAACAATAGGTTTTCCAGAATTATACAAATTAGAAATTTTAATTCAGAATGAACAAAGAAAGAGGTTTAAGTGTTTTGGGTTTTCATCAAATTCTACTCCAACTTACCTTGAATCTGCAACAAGAGTTGTGAGTTCAGCTGATGCAGCTCTTCCACACTCATTTTCACCACTGCAACAGAAAATAAATGGTCTAAAGCACAGGACTGCCAAATAACATCTTAGTTGATGTGTTACATTACAAGAGCAGTAAATGAACTTGATTTTACTCAGAAAAGTATGAGGGGAACTCAGCAGCTCGGTATGCAACCTTGAGACATTCTTCTGACCAATCATAAATTTCAGTAACAGTTAAGACCCGGGACCCTATCTCTCTTAAATACCAGCAAAAGCATTATTTTAGAATGAATCCCTGGACATTCATATATTATAAGTGAGTCAAACAGATATAAAACATGTCTAAATGTGGAATGCATGTCCTTTATATCATTCTCATACTTAATAAGCATTATTGAAACAACGACAGCAAATTCATTATAAGGAACAGCAAATTTTATCTGCCAGAAATGAAAGAGTTGACACCCAAGATATTTTTTAAAGGACTTAAATTGTACTCACATCCCTCTCGGCTGTAGCCTGTATGTCTTTCCTGCTGTTCTCCGCCTCCCTGCTGTTGCAGTGTGTGCTTCTGTTCATTCCTCCACAGCTGCCCAGAGTCCTGGAGAAGCTCAAGATCCTCCGTTTCCCCTGGACATGCACCCTCCACCCAGCGAGGGGCATATCTAGGAACCTGGGCACCTGACTGGGTCGTCAACTTCCTGTCAACCTGATGCGTGTGAAACAGGAGCTGGTGATTAGAGCCAGAGTCTCTGTTCTGGGCATACTGCACAATGCGACTAATCTGCTGGCTCAGCGCACGTTTGACACCCTCATAGGTACTGTGTGAGGTCTTGCCATGTGAGACCTTCTGGTTGGCAATGAGATGGTACTTCTCAAAACAGTCCCTGTGCCCACGCAAAGATGTGGAGTGTAGCAGAGTGGCAGCAGACACACCTAAAATACACAAGTACATCCTGCTTACATTTTTTTTTTTTATTGAATATTGAGATTTTAGGCAATTACCTATTGTATAAAGTTCATTTGGTCCATGTCCTGTTTTCCAGAGAAAAAAAGATATGGCACACAATTAAAGGGAAGAGCCAAATATAGATTAAATGATTCTTCAAATCTGGGTTAAAAACATATGAAAAACTGAAAAAAACATATCCCTGAAAGTAATGTTATACCCATGAAAAAGGCAACGATATAATGCACATAGAATAAATATAAATGGTGTATAAGTACACCAGCTCATTACAGATTATGTTACTGCACCATGCATATACCAGTCTTTAGAGGAAAAAGATTTGCAGCAAGCTGATTTAAGGGAAAATGTGATCTACTTCAGTAGCTTTTTCCAGTGGAAGTTAGCAAGCTTACAAATATGTCATGTTTCTGCTGCTTTGCATTAAAAGCTTTGTGCAAAATCTATATGGACAAAAGCCAGATTTTTTCCTAGATATAGGATTATTAGAGATTCCATATAACTTGTTTCAGATTGCGATACCATCACTGTTATCGTAATCTAGGGAAGAACAGGGGACAATCAAGAATGCAACAAGGGAACTGTTTTTACCATGGCAATGTGTCCTAATTAAACCAACCACACAAAACATGCTAGCGTTTTTACACAAAGGACACAACATTTTATGTCTACTTGGGTTGAAAAACTACAATTTAAAAAAAGGAAAAAAGTGGATCTGAAGAAAAAGACCAGAAATACCAACCACATACTGAAACACAGCAAAATAGCTTTAACACTTAAAACAAATATATAAGCAGCCTAATTACTATCTAATTATTTCGAGTGTCTTAAGATACAAGAAAAAAATTTGGAAGCACTTTCCCTAACAAACTATAAAAATAAATTCTCTTTGTCATAACCAAAAAGGGAACCTGGTGTATTCTTTGGGTTTCATCTCACACAATGATACCGAGATTAATAGAGGAACTGAGTAAATATGATCAGTGATGGGTCAAAAAAAAAATTCAAAAGATTAGACATAAGCCAAAAAAAAAAAAAAAAAACAGAATACAAGAATTTGAAATGTTCATCATTAAAACATGTTAAAACATGAATTCAGTGGTGCCGTGAGCTTAAAACCTGACAATCAGCTTCCATTTTCTGTGCATGTACCTACATGCTGTATAAACCACATTGAGCAACAAACAGGAAAAAAGAAAGCGAGATGGTGTCAAGACCTGACCTCGTTTACAACCAAAGTGTATAAATTCAAACGTCTTAACCGCTTAAAATATGTTCACAGGTGATTTGAACTCTAAAAATTTTAATAACTAAAATTATTATTAGCATTTTCCTAAATTGTTATTTTTAATTGAGATGCATTTTTTCATTATTTTATAAGACACAATTCTAAAATGCTAACTTGTTTGTCATGAGTGTGGCATTGAAGGAGCAAACTATCACTCAACTTCTAGTGGTTCTGGGTAAAAATCCTGTATGACTACTACAGTCACAGTGCAGGAGGTGAAAACATTACTGTGCAAAGTTGTGAAGTGCAGCACACCAGGGTAAGGTAAAACCAAAAAATTAAGAATTACACAAAGTGTATTTGTGGCTAGGTAAAAAAAAAAAATGTCCAAAAAAGACAATTATGATGGTCATTAAATAAAAATCTGTCATGTGTGCCTACACATCTAAACTCATTATATATCCTGTCAAAATCCTTCAGCTATGCTTTGTTTAATCACTTACAGTATATTCCAAATCTACTGTCAGATTTACAAATTAACATTGTTATGACTGTGATATATACCGATTTATATATTCACAAACAGCCCAATGCAAGAACTGGAATTTACTTTAAAATAATGCATTTGCTCTACCTGCTACTTAGCCTTTTAATCGGCAAAATTAGTGTCCTAATCACAACTTAGAACACAGTTGAGCAGTAGCGGGTCCTGAGCATGAATTTAGATTCTTGGTCATATCATTGGCCATATGACAAAACTATGATTGACTGCGAGTAGCCTAATGATTGTACTCAAATGACTGAACACATGCTGAACACTTTAGGTCTCATGTCAGTGTGCAGTTCAGCATGAGGGTAGTGCTCTAATGTGGTCAGTCAGGCTCAACATACACACCCTTAATGTATTATTTATTGAGTTTGAATTTTCATTTAGAATGTTGCAAGATGGGGAAGACTCAGGAGAGGAAAACAAAGCCAATCAACACCATCATTGTCGAAGGTTTCTGTCTCATCATGTATTATTGCATCATCAAGAGTAATCCAACCACCCTGCAAAAACCCTGTCATGTAATGAAATGTCAAAAATTCATTATATCTTTTACAAAAAGTGAAATATTCCTGTTATAGTAATGTTTATGTTGATCAATAAGGACCTTAATTACATTCACTTTATTCAGTCATTTGGCAGATTGGTATCCTAAATACCATTTATCTCATTTATACAATTTTCAAATCAGAAGTCCAGCATCCTAACCATAGACCTGCCAGTACTCCATCTGTGTTCTTATTACAGCCAGTGGATCAGTTTGAGGTTTTCAGTTCAGCCTAACATACAAAATAGGACACTGGATCCTTGACCCATTTTGTTGAACCTGGAAGATGCTGTGTGTATGTGTGTGTAGGCATGTGTGTATAATTGGGACAGGGTCTTCATTCATGGTCAAAAACAGCAACTCACTGCTAAAAATAAAGTGAAGTCAACAGCTGGTCAAAAAAAAAAAAAAAAAAAAAAAAATTATATATATATATATATATATATATATATATATATATATATATATATACACACACACACACACACACACACACACACACACACACACACACACACACAAATAATTACACATTATATATATATATATATATATATATATATATATATATATATATATATATATATATATATATATATATAGAGACAAGAACTGCTCATCTGACCTTTCTCTTATACAACAGCACTCTTTACAGTCTTGATTACATATTTATCCTGAAATTATACAGAATCAATATCAAAAACACTACAATGAAGTTCTGACAGTCTTGTGACACAGTAAAACTGTGAAAATTACATGTATATTTGGTAGTACTTGATCACAAAGTAAACGCTGTCTCAGAATACAATAGTCCCATATAAAAGCATTATATAAACATTTATGTGTCTGCCAAATCAGCATGGCTGTAGAGAAGTCAAATTATTCAGCGAAAGTTTTGAAAAATTGTGCTCACAGGCACCCTCTTTTGATATAGCCCAAAATACAAACAGACTCATTAGTGATCATTTACCTAAAATCCCTTCTGATTATAGACCAATCACAACAGATACACAGCAAGAAACAACCAGGAGAATGAGTTTTTTTCCCCACTACATTTGATGTTTTAAACACAATGTATTTTCACCAGAAAAAACACCATCCAGAACAGAAATTTGAAGCACATTTTGAGACCAGGTGCTAGTCTTTTCCTGTGTGAGGGTACGCAGAGAAACTTGGACCCACGTCCTGCCCTCTAATTAAGAAATCCTTAAACTTTGACATGATGGTTATAAGTTTAGAAATGATGATGCATTTGAAGAATAAGATTAACAGCAATAAAGAGATAGTGTGTTGTGTTGTGGTTATTTAAGGGAGTACGCTGCTTCTGTTAAAAGGACTTTTTTACATTTATAAAATTCTTTTGGACAGAGGTTGCTTTTTTTCCCCATCTTATTAAATTTGAGAGAGAGATGAGCTGGTAAGAGAATAAGTAATTAATAGCTATTATAACAAAAATGGCAAGGGGAACTAAGCTTGTTTCATGTACTGTCGCATGGCCTTAAATGCAACAATAATTGGATTAGAAGTATAGAAGTATAGAGTAATTTCTTTTTAGAAAATTATTTACAAATTGCTATGTTCTATAGGGAATTGAACTTTTGTGTGTGCATTTATTGGAAACTATCAGTTTTGTATTAGACTATCACACTACCCCAACATTTAATATTTATCTATAACTTGTTTATCTAAAAATACTGTTACAATACAAACTTTACTACTATCAATCAGCCACTCTGTAACTGTTTAAATTACACACCGACACACACACACACTCTTAAGTATTGTTTTAGTACACCACATCTCTGGAAATTTCTGTTATGCAGACATTCTCTTTGACCGACAATGAGTCTGATGTGCTTCTAAGCAACACATTCCAGTTTTTCTGTAGTGAGGTTGAAGACTGCTGGAATATCTCTCTCAATCTCTTTTCCACGGAGTTAACTACTGAACACAAAAAGCACAGTCCTGCAGTTTTAGCAGCTATGAGCCAAATTTACTTTAAGGTAAACTGGCAGTTAAACCACACTGTGCTTGGTTAGGACACATATCACATCTGCAAGAGGATACAGATCAAGTGCAAAACACAGCAGCACTGCTGCAAATGATTAAAAATAGCCGGTTATTTCAACTACCGACAATCAGAGACAATGCACACACATTGTGGTGGTTTTACACATAGCATGGAAACCACATTAGAATATGGTGTTCAAATATAAGGAGCAGACTTGCATATTAACACCAATGGCACTACATGCTGGACACTAGCAGTAACATAGGCTGTCCTCCCCTAAAGTAAATCACTCTCACACAACATTACATTGTTGTGTGCTTTCAAAACATTTGCAGTTCATAGCACATTTGTGGCCTGTGCTCATGTTTACTTGTCCACGCCAAACCACAGGTTTTGCTCAGTGTCTCTACTAAAATTCACTTCATCTCACTTACTCTTACTCAGACCATTCACTCATAACCAAGGATGGGTTTAGAGATCCGGTCATTTTTTTGGTCTGGTGTGAAAATGGGCTAATACCGGACTACCGATAAGCTTCAGGACAAACAGTACTGTTATCAATATTTGAGTAGTTTTATCGCCTTTACTTCAGTAAATTACAAGTTGCTGCTTGTCATTTTTCATACCTGAACGATGTCTTCATGTGGCTGATGTTTGCTTGATGTAGGTGCGATATCCATGCATATTTGCAGTGGGTGTTTTTGTTTAATCAGTTATGGAGGCAATGTTGAAATGTTGAAATGAAAAGTGTGAGCTCACGGTACATTTACAAACAAAACGCACCATTCTACCTTAAGCAATGTGCTTTATTTACTATATTGACACTGTTCTTTTTATGTTAAGCATGAAAATCAGTTTCCATGACCCTTTTAAGCAGACTGCCATAATAAATTAAGCACAGGGAACAATTATATTTAGCCTAAAATCAACAAAACAGCCATTTCAATACAACATTTCCCCAACATAGACACTTACCCTCTATGCTAAGTTCAAAGCAGACATGACAGAAGGACAGAGTTCCTCTGTCCGTGTCTAGCTTACAGATAGTGCAGATGTTGTCATCATTCAAGTCTATATTCACAAATTGCTCCTCTTCATTCATTGCCCCTGTATAGAAGCAATACAAAAAAAACAAAAAACATTTAAGAGCCTAACATATACATAGCTCAAAATAGGTTTATACATAGCTTATCCCCTACAACATTATCAGAAAGGTTAATTCTTTGTTTTTTCTATTAAATGCAAACATTTAGGTTTGACACAATGCAGAGTTTTCTATTTCATCTCCTGATATTTACTTTTGTATGTGCCAAGCAATAAGCACATGGCTGCTCAGCTGGATCTGCTGGTTCACTTGGTCAATCTAAAACCTTTTATTTCCTACTGGTGACAAGTCCTAAGTCATGTTGGCAGTGTTTTGGGTCACTGTCTTGCTCCCAAACAAATAAAATGTCTTAGTAAATTTGCAGACTGAATGTTTTTGTAGATGTCTTGTAGATTAATTAATTCTGTTGTTACCGTCTTGAGTTACAACATCAGTAAAGATAAATGAGCCTGTTCTAGATGCAAGCCTAAGCCATGACACTACTTCCACCATGCTAGACCATTGAGCTTGTATATTTTGCATTATTAACACACAAGTTGTTGGCCTTTCTATCACTTTAGTAGTCCTTAATGTTGGTTTTGTAACTTCTCTGTTTTTCTTTGCAAATTACAATCTGGCCTTTTGGTTTTAACATATTGTGTACGGGTAAATATATTGTGGTATTGCCTATATATTTCTGTGTTTTGGAAGGGAGACTGTGATACCTTCACCCCTGCTCTCTAGAGTGTGTTGATGTCCCTGTCAGGACTGTTGTTTTTGGGATTTTCTTCACAGCTGTTTCAGTCATCAACTGCTGCTGTTGTTCTCTTGACTGATTAGTTGTTCGCACACTGGTGGTTTCCTTCTTTGTCAGAATGATTTCCAAACTGTTGTATTGACTAAGCTCAATGTCTGTGCAATATCTCTGCCTGATTTTGCTTTTTTCCTCAGCGTTTCATTAGCAAAATGATTTTCTTTCATTCTTTCTCCCTTAAACAGCTCCCTGGTCTTCATGTCAATTTAAGGTATTTCAAATTCCAGTCTTGATCTTCACAGGTAAAACCCAGTAGAATTTAAACAATCAATGTAGACCATGGGAGCAAGAACCACCTTTTAGTAACCTGTTCCAATATTTCTGATCACTTGAAAATTAATGGGTTCAAGCAGAAGGTGCTTATACACATCCAGACGAAAAAATCCAGAAATGAATGATACGATTCTGATCGATTGTCTCATAGTGTTTTGATGTCAAAGTGATAAATGTGAGAATAAACAGATATTTTGGACTCCAAAGCAAACAACAGAAGTACAGTGTATTTTAAACATGACTTAAAACTCTTGTTAGTTGATTTCTGCTGCAATTGTGCAATAATAAACAGTGCTTGTGCTGATCAGTACACAGGTCCATTTACATTTACTTAAATAAAAAGCGAGCATGTTTGTGTGTATGTTTGTACACACGTGTGTATTGGAGAATATTATTATTTGCACTGCCTCATATTTACACACCCTCCACTAACTGTACAATATTTTTACCTTTATCAATTATTTTACTAATTTTCTAAGTTTTTATAGCTTTCGTGTTTTTATAGCAGCAGCACATAATGAGAAAATTCTCGTATGTGTGATTCCGATTCGGATCCTGGATGAAAATCCGTTGTTGGTTGAAACTGTTGTCATTTTTCGTAGTTAATAGATGAACTCTAAGCTAAGGTAAATTGTACTTTGCTAACGGGAACAATCCTTCAACAAATATTTCCTGACTTGAGTATATCGTGCTAGAAAGCTCGATTGTCGAAAAAAAAAAGCATCAAGAGAGCAGTGAAACCTGCTATAAAAATACATGTCCACGGATAACAGCTAGCTAGATTGCTAAACTAACTTGTTAGCTTGTTTGCTAGCACCGTCCTGATGCTACGAGGACAGCCACTTGTTCATGACCGTTATTTATCATCAGTTCACCTGAAATGAACATAGAAGGGAAATCATTTCCAAGAACAATTTCTCTTCAAATACATATCTAATGAACAGGGAAGACATCTGATATTACCTTGTTTGACGTTGTCAGGAAAGTCTTCGAAAAAGAAGCTGAAAAGCTGTAAGCAGCGGATCTCTCAGAGCCCACGCTCTAACAGCGCAGTTATAGTGATGTTATTGAAGAGCGGCGGAAAGATCGGGGTTGCCAGGTTCATGTGATCAAAGCGATATCAAAACTTCAAACAAACGACCTTTTAGAACAATGACTACCTTACCAAATATACTGTAATATTTACAAACATCGGACAGTATTTCTAATAATACCACACTTTAAACCGCACAGATTCCATATTTAAACTTTTACCAGAATTTTTAAATAATCTCGAATTATTAAATATTATTGATAAACAACAGGTACTCGATAGGTCATTTGATTGTGACACAACACATAGATCCAAGTAAGAATTGCTTATGCACATGGTAAATTAGATTTTATTCACCCGATAAATCGTTGTAGGGTTATTTGGTTGGCTCTTAAAAATACTTTCAAGCGATTATATTACGGTTTTAGACAAGACTTGGCAGTGGTTTGGATATACAGTACTCTAACCTCGATAAACCAGTGGATTTGGCAACCTACACTGCACGTAGTTGCTGACGAAAGTAGGCAGTTTCCGTTTACGGAAAGTACGGAATGAGCTATTACCGCGCGAGGGAGGGTACGGCTTCAGACCAAAACAAGAACAGCCATCTGAATTCACTGTGTTTAGCGTTCCTTGTAAATATAGTAGCATGAATATCAAACATCTATACATAAAATAAAAGGTGAGAGAAAATAAGAGTAAACAAAAGACATGTTTGTGTTTTATTCTTTGTAAGCTGCCTATGGTACAGTCCACATTTTGTTCCTTGAGCTGACAATAATTGGTCACTTTTAATCAGATGTACATTAGTGATCAAAACAGAACAGAAAATCCCACAGTCACTGTATTATTTCAATGTGTATTTATTCTTCCGCGCACAAGATGTTGACTGCTTTGAGAGGTTCACTGTTTAAAGCGCTATACAAATAAAAAATGAAAACAAAAAGACTGGGGAAGCCCAAAGCCCGATGGGGATTTTCTCCAGGGAAAATATAGTTCAAGGTTTAAGGTTTTTATTTTTCAGTGCCACTATATGTGCAGACATAAAGAGGAATCGAAATACCGTTTCTCTTCTCTCTTATCAAGTGTTTACATTGTCATTATCAGCAGTTCAATGCAATATAGACAGATTTTGTATGAGGTAACAGCAGTGTACTTGTTTTTTATATATATATATATATATATATATATATATATATATATATATATATATATATATATATATATATATATATATATGTATTTCCTTTCGATGAGACTTTTACATTAACTTTACCACATTCAAGTCAAATATCTTACTTTTACTCAACTACAGAAACTTTTTTAATAGTGTAGAGAGTGAAGTTTTAAGTAAACGATGATGGGGCTTTAAATAAGAACCGAAGAGAACACTGCGAGAACAGGGGAGTCGGCGAAGTGAGAAAAAGAGAGACAGACAGACGGATATTGTTGCTACAATAGGACATATTGGCCTTAATAAATCATAGTACTTTGGATACATTGGTACATTTAAAGGCAAATACTTCAGTACATTGACTGAAGTGAAAGTTTAAAGAGAGCACTTTTACTGGAGTAATATTGTACCTACAGTATCTCCACTATCACTCAAGTACTTGGTTTGTGTACTTCGTCCACCACTGATAAACTGTAAGGTGACAGTTCATGATGCAGTGCAGTACAGTCCATGCAAAACATCAGATCTCTTTTAATATGTAACTTAACTTACTGTGCACAGGATGGCGCCATGGAGGGGTGTGTATATATATATATACATATATATATATATATATATATATATATATATATATATATATATATATATATATATATATATATATATATATATATATATATACACACAGTTTATATAAGCTGGGTGAATATTCCTTGTAAAACATCTGGTTGTGTAAGGTGCAGTATACATCCTAGTATATGTAAACATACTGATGTTCTGAGTATAAGGTATTTGTAAGGTGCAGGACAGATAGCAGCAGTATGACAGTAGTATAAAGTTGTAATGTGCAGCAGTGTCAGATTTAAAGTATTTGTACATGTAACGGTTTTCAAAAAGGTTTCTGAATGAGGCAATTGGTCTGAAAGGTAGAAAAGGACATCCTGAAGAAGGAGGAGTGTGTATAAATACTCAAGCAACATCTCAAGACATCACCCTGTGAGTTTCCTAGGTGCAGCTGTGTCTTACAGCAATAAATAACAATACATCTAAAAATAGACCAGAAGAGGCATCCTTGAGTAAGGATTCCCCCTTAAACCAGCTCCTCTAAGTACTAGGCCAGCATCAGATGAGAAGAAAGACCAGACAAATATGGACCCAGCCATCTATGAGTGGAAGTCACATATGATAAGTGGGTAACGATTAATCGAATATTCTGGTGTGTGGTTAATGATTTTCTATTTATTGGCTGTGTGTTTTGCAGTGAGATGCTTAAAAGCTGGAATGAAATGTATATAAAAAAGGTATATAAAAGCTGAATTTTCACAACAGTGTCCTATTGAGCCTGTATATGCTATGTAATGCATCTGACTTGATACTGCAACAGCTCTTTTTCATTTAAAAACACGCAGCAGAAATTAATTGTAATCAAGCTGGGTTGCCGGGCTTAATGTTTATGACTGAGTCAGTATATTTACAGTCTGGTAGAGGCTTGGATTTAAACCACTGCTCCTTCACACTGAGCAGAGCCAACATAGGTAGTTTAAACAACTTGCAAGGTAGCACCCACTAGAACTTTATCAGGGAGGTTCCAATGTTCAGAGACAAATTAATTGGTTATGGTATATGCAGTCATGTGCATAAGAAAGTACACCCTTTTTTAATTATATTGTTTTAGGTATCAGGACATAATAAAAAAATGTATTGTCCTTATCGGGCCTTACAATTAGGTAAATACAAACTCAGGTGTCATTGTTTTAATAGAAAAAAAAAAAAAAGAAAAGAAAAAAAAGCTGAATGGAGACACCATGTTCAAAAACTAAGTAGACCTTTTGATTCAATGACTTGTAGAACCACCTTTAGCAGCAATAACTTGTAATTATGTTTAAAGTAATCAAACTTTATCAGTCATGCATCATTATGGAAGAATTTTGATTCAGTCTTCTTTACAACATCGCTTCAGTTTATTGAGGTTTGTGGGCATTTGTACATGCACAGCAGGTCCTGCCACAACATTTTAATCCAGTTGGAGTCTGGACTTTGACTGTGCCATTGCAGTAAATTGATTCTTTTCTTCTTTTTTTTTTTAAATCATTTTGATTTAGATTTGCTGATGATTAATTAATATTTATTTATTTGATTAGGAGCACCAGATTCTCCTTAGACACCTAATTCCTATAGAAGCAGTAAACGTATTCTTAGTTTTTCACACATGCCTTATCTATTTTGGCTTGATTAAAATAAATAATGAATTTGAGGCAACCTACATCCACAGAAGATCTGTGATTAGTTCTCCAACAGTCTACCTGCTGAGTTACTTCAAAAACTGTGTGCAAGTGTACCTAAAATTAATGCTGTTTAAATTAATGTATTAAATAATGCTTTAATTTGGATTTGATTTCATTTATTTTCCATTTTGTTAATTTATTTAAAAGATAAAAATAACAATTTCATTTTTGAAAGCACTCTCACTATAAGCTTTTTCCACAACTGCCTAAAACTTTTGTACACTACTGAACTGTGTATATAATGTTCAAGGCTGGTTAGCTGGCCCATTTTTGGGATATAAGAGGACATAGGGGGGGTTTCCATATTGTATATCAAGCATCTCGGTTCATCATGTTTAATAAAGTTACAATGTAAAGATATTTATAGCCATTAATTCCATACTTTTAAATTAATAACGCTACCTTGATGTAATATATTTAAAAAAAAAAAAAAAAAAAAAAAAAAACCTGACCAGCAGTTACGGAAAATGAATGAAAAAGTTGGAAATTTACGAAACGTCTGTTTGAAAGTAGGTGTGCACTGCCACCTGGTTGTCTGGATATATGTCTGGATAATTATGACAAATTTCCTTTTTTTCCTTGTTTATGTTTGACCACTGTTTGCCGTTAATACATTTAATTAATCAGTTAAACGAAATAGTCGAACATGCTGTTTAATTGCGCCAAGTCACACAATATTTCCTGTTAATTTAAACATTAAAAAAATGTTTTTTACTCTACAATATATAACAAATTTGGCCTGAAAAAAATGTAAAAGTGTGAAAACTGTCTAACCTCTTAAAAATTAAGTAAAGATCTCTCACATGATTTTCAACATAAACCTGTGAGAGATATAAAGGTTTAATTAGTAAAAGAATACAGTATGCTTTGACAAATGTCAGCATTGATAATATATGTAATGGAATTTCTGTCTTCATTTGATTCAGTATTACATTTTGAAATCAGGCCGATGATGCATTCATTTTGTTATTAATAGTATCAATACTATTACATTCATTTTAAATATTTTATAAACTGCAGTTGTGGACAGTGATGAAGTAAATGTAATTCCTTACTGTACTTAGCTTTTTCGCGTATTTGTACTTTACTCATTTTACACGTATTTCCTTTTGAGGAGACTTTTACATTAACTTTACTACATTCAAGTCAAATATCTTACTTTTACTCAACTACAGAAATTTTTTTAATAGTGTAGAGAGTGAAGTTTTAAGTAAACGATGATGCGGCTTTAAATAAGAACCGAAGAGAACACTGCGAGAACAGGGGAGTCGGTGAAGTGAGAAAGAGAGAGCAAAAGAGAGACAGACAGACAGACAGACGGATGTTGTTGCTACAATAGGACATATTGGCCTTAAAAAATCATAGTACTTTGGATACGTTGGTACATTTAGTCAAGTCAAGTTTATTTGTATAGCGCTTTTCACAACAGACATTGTCTCAAAGCAGCTTTACAGAAAACAACAGTGAAGGTGAATGGTGTGCGTTTGTCCCTGATGAGCAAGCCGTGGCGACAGTGGCAAGGAAAAACTCCCTTAGATGATATGAGAAAGAAACCTTGAGAGGAACCAGACTCAAAGGGGAACCCATCCTCATATGTGTGACATCAAGAGTTTGGTCATAAATCTTTCAACAATACAGAACAATTTGTGATCATCATAGATCCAGCATCAGCTTCTCCATGCCAGGGCCTTTAAACACTCGGCATCTACTTCTCCATGATCATCCATAGGTCCAAAATCTTCACGAGGTGGGACGTGACTGGAGCTGGCCAAACCTCAGGATGCCTCGGGATGGGGAGAGAAAGAGAAGCAGTGGAGAGGAATTAGCGTAGCTGCTGTTCATGATATTAACAGCACAAGTTGATAATGTGCATGTAAAAGGCAAATACTTCAGTACATTGACTGAAGTGAAAGTTTAAAGAGAGCACTTTTACTGGAGTAATATTGTACCTACAGTATCTCCACTATCACTCAAGTACTTGGTTTGTGTACTTCGTCCACCACTGATAAACTGTAAGATGACAGTTCATGATGCAGTGCAGTACAGTCCATGCAAAACATCAGATCTCTTTTAATATGTAACTTAACTTACTGTGCACAGGATGGCGCCATGGAGGGGTTTACCAATAACTGACGTGTTAAGATGGAAGGAATGCACTTCAAGTTTAGTCATGCAGGTAGCATAACATGACATGTTTGCTTCAAGAAAACAACTGTATGAAGAACTTAGCAGACTATTAATCACACGTGCTATTTATTTATTTTTTTTTACAGGAAAGCTGGCTGTATCAATGGTACCAGTAATTCTCATGATATTCAAATCAGCTGTTCAGTTTAACAAACAAGCTGGGGGTTTACAAATCAACAGTGCACTTCTGAGAACAAATTACCTTTATTATGACACAATCATTCTTAGAACTTTGCTTTTTCATTCTAGGTCTGGACTAAAAGTGAGTCACTGTAGACAATATCATTTCATTTTTATGTGTGTATTAATTTACTGTCATTCTGAATTATGTAGGTTTTTTTTTTTTTTTTTATACAAATGAGCCTGTTGATCAATGTGTAAATTACAAAAGTAAAGCAGGAAGTAGGCAGTGATGACTAAAATAGGAAGGACCAAGGGCAGTGTGTCCACATTAAATTGTTTGTTAGGTCTGTTAATGAATAACTTTCAGTGAGATCAGCAACACACACTTGTATGCTTGTGTATGTATACTTCCTTGCACTTTTAAAATATAGCTTTAGAATCACTGAGATTGTCCATCGACAATTCCTTAAACACCAACTGAATGATTGCTAAATATTGCGTGTGTATGTGTTTGTCTGCATGCATGTCTTGGCTTGTTCCGGTGTACCTTCTCAGAGGTTGTGAGACGAGTTTAGCCAGTTTTGATAAAAAGACAAAGAGGCTCTAAGATCTTCTAAACTTTGTCTTGAAAAAGCTACCACACAGATGCCCATGACAAGATATAGGTCACATGCTGATTTCTCCTGTATGATGCGTGTATTTAGTCATGTTTTAGTTTTTTTTTTTTTTTTTTTTTTTTTTTAAAGGAAACTGCTTGGGACTTTTTAAAAATTACTTACTTACTCACTCACTAACATTTACAGTAGGCTATATAATAAATGCTTGTTGTAAGTAATTCTTCAGAAAAGATATGTCTTAAATCTGGAAATATTGTCATTTAGTATTTGCGTCACTCACAAAATAATCAAACACTTAGCTGATTTGGTGCAGGGTGTGTGAACAATGTTTTTCAGGAAGGAAGTCATAAAGAAACAACTGGATCTACAGGCAGATCTGTGTTAAAGCATAATGTAAACCAGCCTGTTCTGATTTAAAGATTATTGAAGGATGTATTAGATGAAATGTTTCGTATTTGAGTTTTTACCTATTATTCAAATATAGAATGTGTATCTTTTTTGTCACCATTGTCATGGTTAAAACTTTAAAGCAAAAGAAAATCTTAAATATGAAATTTCTAGATTTTGCAGAATCAATACTTTAAATATTGTTTGCATTTAAGTTTTTTACAGATTAGAACATTTGAAACAAAACACCAGATAGCAGGTTTGGTAAAATGGACAAGAGCAGCAATGATTTCTTGCTCTTTAAAACACTGTATTTAATGGATCTCTACATAGTGGGTGAGATATAGGATCTATGGATTAAATCAAGGTTTACATTTTATTAACTACATCCTGGCCTTGTGCCATCCATCATTATCAGTCACTAATTATATATGGCAAAGCAGCCCAAGGTGGTTTATGTAGTTCTCTGGTGGATGCCACATCTGTTTTCAAAAGGCAATAGTTATTATCAGTACCATGATTTCCAGAAAGTGGCATACAAAACCAAGCTGACATTTCATACTGACTCCATAGAGACTTGTGATCATAACCATTTGGCTTTGAAGCCCAAACCACACCATCAATTATTGCTCTCACAACATAAAAAAAACAAAAAAAACAACAGACTTCGGGAATGCTACTGATCAACTAAATTTATATTAATCATGATATTAAATTGTTGCATCTTGACATTTTTGGATTTTTTTATATTAATGGTTAAGGTAAAGTATTGTTTGGTTTCCTTTAGTATGAAAGAAAACAGACAGAGGACAATGTATTTCGTGTAATACATAATATACTTTAATTGTCCAGAATACAAAAACAAGATAAACACTTTAGGTATTTAATTCTGTATACAAATATGTTTTTGTCCTAATACAAATGAATGTGAGAAAATAATGTCTGTGCACACACACACACACACACACACACACACACACACACACACACACACACACACACACACACACACACAGATATCACACAAAGTTCAACAGTAATTAAATTCAGTGGTTCTCCACAAAAAGAGGATATGAATACCAAGGAAGGTAACATGCCGCAGTTCCTTTTTGCATAAATTGTTGGTTGTGAAAGCTCTGCTCCTCATGGCGTCAGTAAGGCATGGTGCCTTGCTTTTACAAAGTGATGAAAAGATAAGGTGGTCTCAGGAATTGGCCAACAGGCTTGACATGGTGGTATTCACAATGTAAAGCTACCGCCCCCATTACACTCCCTACCCACACATCACCTGTGATCCCCCTCAGGCCTTGTTCCCATGGTGGGAGCCAAGTGGTTTTAAATACTCTTCTGTCTGTCATCTGTCCAGAGGTATTAAAAGATATAATTAGCCTTGTAGATTTAAAATGGGCTTGAAGCACTGCCAGGATTTAGGCACTGGGCTAGGGTAACAGAATGCAGGTACTCACAATTTGATGATTTTAAACAATGATTTTATGTTTAAGTATACATTTTTTTAAAATTCAATTTTATTTTAATTATGGCTGTAAAACTTAAAAGACAAATTCATGATATTGAGAAAAAAACAATACTTTAACAATTAACAAATAAGTGTAAAAATATCAACTGGACAATAGGTTCATGCTGAAAAGGGCATAACAAAAATCAGTCCAGTTTATATGTACAGTGTTGTATATACACATCATTCTCTTTCTTGTCAGTAATATATATTTTTTAACTGCAAGAAAAGTTTGAAAGAGCCCAAAAAGTCGTGAATTAAAATATCCAAGAGGTAATTAAATTTAGGGCCCCAACTACTTAATTACATTATATACACAAACCAGAAATAGATAGTTAAAGGTCTCTTTACCAAACAGTCCATAATTTATAGAACAACATGACAGTCATTACCACCATTAAATCTGTCAGGTCTTTGTGCTAGTGTTTCTAATGTGCAGATGACAACTGTGTGTCTGCTGAGTCCTGTGTTGAACTGTTGCTCTTTGGCGCTGTTAGTTTTAGGATCAGTACTTTCCTGTGTAGCCTTTCAACTGTGTTAGTGTTTAAAGTCTTGAGTTCAGGCTGCAAAATATTAGCCTCTGTGTTTCCATGGCTCAGCAGGAGGCGTGTGATGTCCATGTGTCCACTCCGCAAGGCTAGATGCAATGGTGTTAACCCGTCCTCATCCTGCATTGCGACCACCTCAGGCCACCTCTCCAGCAGCTCATTGACCACTTGGCAATGACCACCTTCAGCTGCCAAATGGCATGCTGTACGCAGGGCGCGGTTGGTGCTTCGAACATTAGCGCCCTCCTCCAGGAGCATTTTAACTGTCGCCAAGTGACCACGCTGAGCTGCTAAATGCAAGGCAGTGCAGCCCTGAGCTGTTCGACCTTGGACATCAGCACCATGCTTCAGCAGCAGGCGTGCAGTGCTTGTGTGGCCTGTCTCGGCTGCAACATGCAGTGGCGAGCGCAGGTCTGGGCTGGAGATCTGTTGCACATTCGCTCCCAGTTCCACCAGCACACGTGCCACCCTGTATCGGCCTGTTTGAGCTGCCAGGTGTAGTGGTGTGCGCCCATCGGCAGTTGCTGCGTCTACATCAGCACCTGCCTGCTTAGCTAGCAACTTGGAGATGGTGGAATGGCCGCGCCAGGCAGCCAGATGCAATGGTGTCCACCCATCCTTGGCAGTGGAATGGGCATCGACGGCACCTCGACTCAAGAGCACACGCAGAACACCCTCACACCCATGCTGACATGCCACGTGGGCTGCTGTACGTCCCTGTGTGTCTGCCTCACTGGCTGATGCCCGTCGCTCCAGAAGCAGCCGTGCCAGGGCCTCATCGCCGTTCTGAGCAGCAAAATGCAGGGCTGTGTACTGGTCTTCATCTTTAGCATTCACATCAGTTCCTTTGCGGCTCAGCAAGATCTCAGCGACACCTCGAAGATGTTTTTCTGCAGCCACATGCAGAGGTGTGGCACCACGCCAGTCAGCCAGATTAGCACTGCAGTTGTTGAGAAGAAGAAATTTCACAGCCTCCTCATTGCCCAATGTTGCAGCATAGTGAAGTAGGCCACCACCACCTTCTAGACGGAGTTCCACATCCTGTGGCTGCAGGAGCTTCATTAGTTTTGCTGTGTCCTCAGTGCGAATAGCTTCACACAGCTTCTTTTTCTGTAGCTCACTTGAATCTAAGTAATAAAAAACCCCCCACATATTTCAGGAAACTTGAAATTGCAAACAAAGCCCATAAGCAACAATTATGAACAGACCTAAGGCTCTTCTGGCCATACAATATCTCACATTGCCTTTCAATTAGAGTTAACAGACTGCTAGGGAGGAATATTGATTTCTTAAATAGTTTGGTCTTATTCAAATCACTCCTTTTATCTCAACTACACAGCATATAATCATAGTGCAGCATAAAACAAGCCTGAAAATCAGTGTACAATAAATCATCATACCGTTGACTGAATTCTCCCTTTCAAAGGAGAGTGTGATCGAGCCTTGGGATGAGAAGGCTGAGTCCACAGAAGAGATTCCTGACAGTCTCTTACTGGTGTTGTCCTTGCTCTCCAGACAGTCCTCTTTAACATGGTCAAAGCTGCGAGATATCCCTGAGTCGATTTGACTGAGTAGCTCAGAAAGGCTGTAGTCCTTCTCTGGTAACATTGCTGACTTCGGCCTCACTGGCTTTTGCTCTTTAATCTTAGAAAACAAGCAAACTTATAAATATAACAATGACCGATTTACCATCATAAATCTAAACTAAACTGATTTTGCACTTATAATGTAACTAAGAATATGCATATATATATATATATTGCCAGTTTATTGTTTAAATACAAAATAGCCAGATTTATAAAACAATATTTTGGGAAATAGTTCCATTTTAAGACTTGTATAGTTTAAAATACAACTTTTTTTGTTTACTAATAAATCACTATGTGACAACGGTTAGTTTATTCAGTAATGTATATAGCAAAAAGATAATTAAATATTTCAACTAATGTTCTAATACATTCTGTTCATACAGGAAATAAGATTGCACATGAACAATGCCACCCAGTTGCATTCCCTGGACCTGTTTTAATGTAACTATATGTTTAAAAGCATTCATGATGCATGCTAAAAGAACACAATAACACATCATACAGTTGCCCAACGGCTGGGCTGCGATTGTGACAGTCAAATATCCTTAAATGCTCCACAATATTGTTTTCATTTTGTTGTCAATGTTGCACAATGACAAAGATCTTTACACAGTACCTCATTTAGGAACAATGAAAGGAAAAATAAAAAGGTGAGACAAATGCAATAAATACAGCAAATGTGTCAGAAATAGCCAAACATTATGATGTTTGTTGAGTTTGGTGTTACCTGTTCAGAGCTTGCTGGAGCTGGACAAGGTGAGGAGTCTGGCTCAGACATTGAGCCTCTGGATTCATCATGGGGTTTGAGACACAGCTCCTCAGCCTCAGATGTAATATCTGTAGACAACAATATATTGTTAAATTATATTTTTAAATATGAATGACTGTAATGTTATTTTGAGTTATTAAAAATATACCAGACCAAATGTTATTACTATTTTACATTGTATTAACTATTTTGGTGTAACTATGTTCTGCATTTTGAAAACCAGTTTTTCCTATACTGCAATGTAAACATATATCTGGTGGAACAATTCATATAAAATTTAGGACAATATATGTGAGACATTTACCCTGGAAGCTTGGCCTGGCATCAGGAGATCCACTCCAGCATTTCTGCATGAGGGCTATAAAGCCTGAGCATGCCTGGGGTCGACTGCGGGGCAGAGAGCTCAGGTCTGGACGAACCCCTTTCACAACCTTCACCATGATGTGCAGAATGTTGTTCTCCCCTATAAGTTATAGCAAAATAAACAGATCTCTGCTGTGGCTTGCTCAGTAACATGGCACTAACTTTGCTTAAACAATGGGGGCAATCTTGGATTCAGTTTACATGTGATACATATACAAATTTACCCCCACAGTGGGTAGAGGAAGGAATGCATACAGGTGACTAAAAATGAACCATTTTAAAAACCAGTTTAAATGTTCTGAATTGAGGCACAGAAGAATGCAAAATAAATAATGGAAGGGTTTAAGATATTTTTTAATTGCTAAGTCCCTGTCTCAACACAAAAAAAAAAAAAAAAAGGTTGTCGCTTCTTCTCCGGAAGACATTTGTTTACACAGTCTCCTATGCCAGCCAGTGACAAAGACATAGACAGCTATTCTGAACTCAAGCTATTTTTACAAGTCATTACTGTCAAATTACAGTTACTAAAAACTGAAAAATTGTATAATTGTCTAAGAAAAAAACAACCAAAAATATTCTGGATGATAAAAACATATAATCTCTACTATCCGCAATACTATTGACCTTTTAGAGATATACTGAAAATATCCCTCACGTCACATTATCCTGATATTATCAGGTTAATTAATGGACTTTTTCACCACAAAATCAAATTCGTTAAATGGGCCAAGCCTGAAACCTGATTCTCTAAAAAACAGAATCACTGTTCTCCATCTTACCTTGATATGGCTTTTTCTGTGTGAGAATTCCCCAGATAACAATCGAGAAGCTGCATGAAGAGAGCACAGATAAATTGATATAAAAACGTGTTATAAAAGAACAGTACTAACTCTGATGCTATATTACAGTGTTACATTTTTGTACTACTTTTACAAAAAAGTTATCAAAGTTGATTATTCAAAAGCACTCAGACAAACATTTCCATGGCAAAAAAAGCTGACCTGTACACATCATGCTTGGTATCAGAGACCCTTTCCTTCTCAATGATCCTTTCAGGAGGCAGGTAGGCGATAGTGCCACAGAATCCATCACGACTGATGTCATCATGCCTGGCAAACCCGTTCCACCTGGCCAGGCCAAAGTCTGAGATCTAAAAAGTAAAACAAGCAAATATAAGTATATGAGCTTATGGCTATTTGTGTGGTAATTTTTCCAGCATCCATTTGAAACCACTTGGGAAGTAAATGAGATCTTCTACTATATATTTTAAATGGACTTTGCTCTAAATGGTAATGAAATTTGGCATGCTCCAGCCTAAACAAAAAGACTATTGTGTTCTGATTATCTTACATTTTTAAAGTACATAAAATAATGCAGACATAACAGGCTACATGTTCTTGACATATTCTTTTGAAGAATTACTTTATTTTGGGGTATTTTGTCAATAAAAAGAACATTTAATATAGTAAATTATTAGTTAAAGTTTGTTGTTCCTTTTTTCACTTAATGAGTTTGATAAAATGCTATTGTAATGACTATTGTAAGGTAATTATACTTGCAGCCCAGTGAAAGCTGTGGGAAAAAGAGGGTGTTGTAGCGTACATTATACACAGAGGAGACATCAGAAAATAAAGGTTTATGAATAAATGAAGGTTTATGGCATTGTCGTTTCTAGGAGTGTGCAAGTTGTAGCGCCCATGATTTGCCCTATGAAGTGGGACGGTCCTCTTGTCTGAGTGTGTGTGGAGGTGTACAGGTGTGTGCCTGCTGCGTATTAAGGCCGCTTAGCTGACTTGTTGAGGCTGGCCCATGATGGATGTATTTACATCTAGCCTATTCAATCCAACGATTTCCCACCCATCCTCCCACTCTGCGCTTACTCATCCATATGGAGGACAGGCAAATATGGGATAATGGCTGGGAAAGCATTTCTGCCTTTAGGGAATCACATGGAATGGAATCTTCAAGGCCATTAAAAAAAAACATCAACACAAAAAACTATTCCCATTTAAATTCTGTTGCACCTTCTGTGCATGTTCAAAAAAACATGCTGTGCATTTTCCAATTCAAAAAAGTTACATAATAGTCAAGCAAAAACAGAATACAATTAAAAAAAAACAGCATTATGGCTATGAGAAGCATGTTAACAGTTCAATGTGTTAGACATACTTGTAAGGTTATTAACATATCCTATATATCATAAAAAGTACTTTAACATGGTGGTGGGCATCCAGCAGTATGTTGGCAGGCTTTAGGTCCAGATGAAGCAGTGGTGGATTCATGCAGTGAAGGAAGTTCATGCCCACTGCTGTCTCGTGGATAATACGGAAACGCAGCACCCACGGCAAAGGCTCTGCTGCCAACAGTGTCTCCAGAGAACCTGTCTCCATGTACTCCATCACCAGGCCCAATGGGTCACTGCAGATTCCATATACAGGCAGGATGTAGCGGAACTTTGCTGCTTCCATTTTATTGGCCTCTTCAAGGAGCTCAGCACGTTCCCTTTAAAATAGAAAAGGAAAAACTTCATATTAATTATCTTAATATTACTCTCTTATACAATTAATCTAAATCTGAATTTAAGCTTGTAGTCATTAATATTTTTGGACGTAGATAGATATATATATAAGCAATATTCAAGCTGGTACATTGAAAACTGACATCATGCAATTTAGCATTTAAGCAGAAGGATCAAGGAAATCCAAAAACATTTGGAAAACTAGACCGCTTATTTAGCTGGTAGTTCAGTTGAACTATTATTAATTTAGCACATTATTGCAATCTGAGTGTGAGTGTGATGTTGCAATCGCACTGTAATTATATCGCAATGTAGCATTTTCAGGAAATGCTCACATACCGATACAGTATCTGATCCAGACATAGATATATGACATGTACAAAGAAAAACAGATCAATTTGAAGCATAACCACTCTCTGATGGAAACCGTGAATCACCACTTACAAGAGCTAATCTTTAATCAAATGTCTTATGATCAATTTGAATCAGTGTATCACTTTTTGTTGTGATTTAAGTATATATTTTTGTGGCTAAGTTGTTTGAAATGCAATTTTAACTGCAGGGGTTTAATCAATTCAAATATGACGCATTCATGAACCAAACCATATCTCATTCCAACATTTAAGACACAATCCAGTATTAGGTTCTTGAAGCTAAAAGACAGGTCTTTGTGGGTGACAAAGGGGGTGGTGAAGAAAGACGGGGGACAGTGTGAATAGAAGGGAGAGGAAACGAGAGAGGTGTACTCTACTACTCTAATCTTTTGCTTCAATCACTTACAATCAGACAAAAGCTCCTCTTAAATGAAGGCCTGGTGCAACCGGTTTTGCAGCTGCACGCGTTATTACTATAAACTCAACCCAGCCTGATCTAATGAAGGACAATGCTTGCTTTTGCGTTTATATATTGGTCAAATTAGATAAACAACTAAAGTAAAGTGCAGATATTAAGCATTGATAATATGCTTGTCCTGTGCTGAATTCTCCCAGGCTGCAGGGTTAACAATCATCTATTATCAACTCATACATGTGTTTACACATCACATAGAATGCACAACACTTAGCACTCAGTTAGCAAATAATATAGTATCCCATTCACACATTTTAACTATGCTCCTAAAACAGTTACATCAGTATGACATCAAAATGATGTTTAACCCTTATCTATGTATGTGGCCAAAGGTGAATAGTCTAGAAATAACCATAAGAATAATAAATATGGCGTGTGTTTATGTATTTATCTAGCTTAGTCTTTAGCGTATACTACAGAATACTACAGTCTAATGTGGTGCTTATTCTATAAACTAATTGAGGCCTGAGTAACTGTTAAAAGTTACAAGTTTACTTCCTAATAATAGCCAAAACATAACTAGCTGTTTAGATATTAATGTCGGTTTTAAACATAAATAAGTATTGTGTGTATACACAGTATGAATATAGTCACAAGCAGGTTACTAAGAAAAAACCATCAGTGAAATAAATGGTGAATGGTGAAAATGCAATACTGTACATGGTGATTGACAGTAGTGAGTACACAATGAGTACATTTGTGTATAGAGCCAGTAGGTGCATAATTGTGCCCCCAGGCACTATGGTATGTAATCAAAGCTGACACAAAAAGAAGGATCGGAAAGTACAAGGAACAAGGCTTTCAAATCTGAATGTCTGATGATACGTATATATAAAGAATATTAAACATCTTCATATTAATAAGCAAAGCCCTGGGGCATGGATCCAGGTGCAATTTAGGGGGAACTGTAAACTAAACCAAAGTATAAATATTATATTATTACAAATATGGGTGTGTCAGATAGTCAATTTACTTCCATAATCATATGATCAAGGAGACCGGCTTGTCTAGTGTTAGATTCTTGTGACAGACAAACAGCTCACCTTTAGAAAAAATGGGGCTATTAAACACATCCTGAGCCACCATCATTTATTTTTCCCACATATTTACACACATACACACTAAGGGAATAACACAAAACAATACAAATTTGAAATGCTTTCACTTACTTTTCATCCACATGCAGACTGGGAGGGCACTTAATAGCCAGCCATGTTTTCCACTGTACATGCCGCACTTTGTACACTTGTCCAAAACCACCGGAGCCTATCTTCTCCCAACTCCCAAACTCAGATGAGTCAAACGTTTTCAGCAACCCCATAACTGCTGGGGAGCTCTCTTGGACATCCATCTTGAAAACCTGTTCAATGTAAATGTTTGTTTCTTGTTCTTCTTTACATAAAGACTATCACTGACTCACACACCTGAGTGCTTCCTTGTTTTGTTTTTTTCTCTTTCTGTTCAGACAACTTCTGTCTGGCCCTTCCCTCTGTTCAGGTGAAGCATGGGTGGGGCTTCTATTGGTGACATCACTTCCTGTGCCAAACAGCATGAAGCAATACTAGTTCAAGGAATGATATCCTTTAGTCGACATGGAACTTTCCATTAAACCCTAATTTATCCAGTGTTTAACATATACAAAACACTTAATAAAAATAGTGAAGAAATATTTCTGTGATTGTGTGTGATTACCTGGGGGTTACTGTAGAATTTGAACCAACATCAACCAAAATGACTTTTTACACGATCCATCCAAAACGAGCCTAGTGGGGAATCTGAAAAGTCATCTCTAATACACAAGAAGCTATTGATGGCAACAGTTTGTTACCTTCTGCTCAGATTTTTCAAGTACATGCTAACAATGAAACATATGAATCCTAAATAATGCTTACGGACAGTTTGAAATTTGTAGCAAAAGCAAGACCAGGACACAAAATGGTGCGTGATCCCAACTGTTACATAAGAATGATAATTCTGTTATAAAATATACATCCATCTTTTGATTTCTAAATGATGTTGACCTCTGTGTATAATAGAAAAGTTTGTTCTTACACTAAATATATTCATAATCTACAGTTTACACATCAGCACTAACAGGATGGTCCACAACCCAGGGCATCTATTTTACCCTCCAGCTCCAGTTACTTTATAAATCTATATTCAATTTAGGGTAGCAGTTAAGAGGTACAGTTAAATACAAAAGCTCACATTCTTCTTGATTTATTTGCATAAAAATAACAGCATTTCTATTGGACATTTTCTCTACAGATTAGAATCCAATGCTCATCCATGTTCTATGGGATTTCCTGCAGAAAACAGCCACTCGGTCAGGTCAGATCTTATTATAAGGCTCCAAAACGCACGCATTATTAATTTACGTAAATGTCTCAAGGAAATCAGAAAACCCGAATGAATAATTACTAAACTATCTAAAGCTGAAAGGGCGTAAAAATACAAGTTTGTTCCCTTTAAAAACGGAAACAAAATCTATTCCAGGTTGTTTCAGGTCAAGGACATGAATATTGTTTGAGGGTGTGGCTCTCATTTGCAATTGTTTCTAATGTGATAGCCCACCCCCCTCGTTAGACGAGGTGTGACCATTCACTTAACACCTGTTTCAAAGATCCGCATCTTTGTGAGAGCAGAAACTTTTAACTCAAGTACCTATAATAAATAGGTAGGTGACTTATGAACACTTCATGCTGATTCCAGCATTATCAATCACTAAGAGCAACCCAGCCTTACTCAAAATATTTGAGTTCAGGTACTTCAAAATCGTATGCTTTTTATGCATTCTACATAAAATATAACATACGTTTTCCGAATGTAGATTTAAATTTAACGAGCTGATATTGCGCCCATTTCCGTGTGTCTATTTCTCCCTCTTATGGCTTGTCAAAGCAATTGCACAAATTGCCGCAAAGCTGGACGGTTTTGCGACTTGCGAAAAAGCAAGTCGTTGCAATTTTACCCAGAAGCGTGACTTTTGGATGAGTGATAAGTATCGCAAATATTAACACTTTAAATAAGGGTCTACATACATGGTTATTGTACTGATTTAAAACTCTAGCATGGCACTTTATATGAAAGCAGCAGAGATTCTTGGTAAAGTGGAGCAAAAGAAGGGAGCCGTGAAAACTCTGGTGTACGACAGTAAATTCCAGGTGATCATACAGTGAGGAAGGATAAAAAGGTATTCTGTCGCTTTGTTTTTGTTCTATCATTTGAGGTTCTGTTTTTTTGTCTTTCAGAATATAAAGCAACTATTTGCCCTCGTGTGTGAGACTCAGAAATATTCCCCAGTGCTTCAGGAGATTATCGACAACACCAGACTTCTGAAACACACCAACCTCCGACAGAATTTAGCAAAGGTATTATTTAGTGTGTGTGTGTGTGTGTGTGTGAGTGTGAATATATGTATATTTTACGCAGAGGTGGCAAAAGTACACAAATCCTAAGAAGTACAGATTCTTTAAGTCGAAGTACTGACTACACTTTTTTCACTCAAGTTAAAGTAAAGAACAAAGTTTGTTGATCATTTCAAAACCAATCATGTCAAATAGATTAAAAATAAAGTAACAAGCCTGGTTTGAAAATGTAAGAAGTAGAAAGTACAGATATTTGTGTAAAAAACATTGAGTGAAAGTAAAAAGTGACGTTACTTCCCATCTTGTTTAAAACATTTAATTGTGATTAATCGTATCTTAATTGGACTTTTTTTCTGTTATAATGTACCTTTAATTAATACTTTTAAGGTTTTTATTATTCTAATTAACATGGCTATGAACAAACATGAATACTTTATGCAAATGTATGTATATTATTAGTGAAACCAGACCCAACATAGAGCATAAAGACAAAATATTCTTGTAAATGTTTAAAAGTAATTATGGGGTTTTAAATTACGTAAATCAGGACACAAAACTGAACTTTTGCTATGTTTCCACACGGACGGTTTTAATTACGGCAGAATTTGGTGCTTGATTTAAGACTTGGCAGATCAGTAAAACAAATGTTTATTATTTTTTATATTTGAGTAAAGAAAGAATGTCGTGAATAAATGTGCGTTTATAAATTTAGTGCCGTAAAAATAAATTTGCATTAACGCAAATTTAAAGCCCAGGCCATCAAATGCTAAAGAATTTATATCGATAGCATTGGTAATGACTAGGAAGTGGCAGCGATTTTACTACAAATTTAATTGTTATACTGTGCTAACTCGAGTTGTTCAAGTTTAATAATAATAATTAAAAAAATACACTCAAAGTTCGTGAAGGAATTCAGATTTTAACTATGTTCAGCAAGTAATTCGGTACACTAGCACAGAATCGAAAGCCCTGTACAAAAATGGTTCGGTACGAATATGTGTACCATTTCACCTGTGTCTGTCTGTCTATTTCGCACAAAAGTCAGTACATCCCTCACATTTCAGCAATTATTTTATGTTCATAAAGGGACAAGTATAGAAATAAAACTTAGATATATTTTAGAGTAGTCAGTGTGCTGGCAGATTTCCTGTCCTTTGAAAATAAATCAACATACAGCCATTATTGTAAAAACGTGTCCTATTCATCATGTTCTTGTTTTTGTCTGCTTGACAGGACCATACAAATTTGTATAGCTTGTTTTAGAACAGTTAAAATTTAGTGCTTTGAGTACAATTCTCTCATACTGACCAATGGATTCTCAACGTGGCACCTCATGGCAAAGAACACTTTGAGGATTGGAGAACTAGAATAGTTGCTCTCTACACAATGGCCTAGGCCAGACATGGGCAAACTACGGCCCGCGGGCCACACACGGCCCGTTGGGTTTATTAATCCGGCCCGCCGGATTATAGGTACGGGTAAACATTGTTCAATTTACCTTCCCCCTGTAATGCCCACGTTTCCCCTAAAGATGTCGCACTTCAGCTCCATTGACGTTGTTCGGGTGCAATACTCTCTTCTTCTCTTAAGAGAGCTTAATCTGATGCTCTTTAAAAACTGCGACAGTTTCTGACAAACACCTTGGATCTATCCTGAGAATTGCCACAACAAAACTTACTCCAGACTTTGATGAACTGGCAAAATAAGGAGTTCAACAACACTGTTCCTACTGAAACTAAACTTGAGGTTTTCTGCTGTGTTTATTGATGCACTGGCAAAAAAAATATAAACAAATTGTTATATATATATATTTTACACACACACACACACACACACACACACACACACAGTGAGGAAAATGAGTATTTGAACACCCTGCTAAGTTCTCCCACTTAGAAATCATGGAGATGTCTGAAATTGTCATCGTAGGTGCATGTCCACTGTGAGAGACATAATCTAAAAAAAAAAATCCAGAAATCATATGATTTACTTTTTTTGTATGATACAGCTGCAAATAAGTATTTGAACTACTTATCTATCAGCTAGACCCTCAAAGACCTGTTAGTCTGCCTTTAAAATGTCCACCTCCACTACATTTATTATCCTTAATTAGATGCACCTGTTTGAGGTCGTTAGCTGCATAAAGACACCTGTCCACCCCATACAATCAGTAAAAATCCAACTACTAACATGGCCAAGACCAAAGAGCTGTCCAAAGACACTAGAGACAAAATTGTACACCTCCACAAGGCTGGAAAGGGCTACGGGGAAATTGCCAAGCAGCTTGGTGAAAAAAGGTCCACTGTTGGAGCAATCATTAGAAAATGGAAGAAGCTAAACATGACTGTCAATCTCCCTCGGACTGGGGCTCCATGCAAGATCTCACCTCGTGGGGTCTCAATGATCCTAAGGAAGGTGAGAAATCAGCCCAGAACTACACGGGAGGAGCTGGTCAACGACCTGAAAAGAGCTGGGACCACCGTTTCCAAGGTTACTGTTGGTAATACACTAAGACGTCATAATTTGAAATCATGCATGGCACGGAAGGTTCCCCTGCTTAAACCAGGCACGCCTTAAGTTTGCCAATGACCATTTGGATGATCCAGAGGAGTCATGGGAGAAAGTCATGTGGTCAGATGAGACCAAAATAGAACTTTTGGGTCATAATTCCACTAAACGTGTTTGGAGGAAGAAGAATGATGAGTACCATCCCAAGAACACCATCCCTACTGTGAAGCATGGGGGTGGTAGCATCATGCTTTGGGGGTGTTTTTCTGCACATGGGACAGGGCGACTGCACTGTATTAAGGAGAGGATGACCGGGGCCATGTATTGCGAGATTTTGGGGAACAACCTCCTTCCCTCAGTTAGAGCATTGAAGATGGGTCGAGGCTGGGTCTTCCAACATGACGATGACCCGAAGCACACAGCCAGGATAACCAAGAAGTGTCTCTGTAAGAAGCATATCAAGGTTCTGGCGTGGCCTAGCTTATCTCCAGACCTAAACCCAATAGAGAATCTTTGGAGGGAGCTCAAACTCCTTGTTTCTCAGCGACAGGCCAGAAACCTGACTGATCTAGAGAAGATCTCATCTGACCACATGACTTTCTCCCATGACTCCTCTGGATCATCCAAATGGTCATTGGCAAACTTAAGACGTGCCTGGACATGTGCTGGTTTAAGCAGGGGAACCTTCCGTGCCATGCATGATTTCAAACCATGACGTCTTAGTGTATTACCAACAGTAACCTTGGAAACGGTGGTCCCAGCTCTTTTCAGGTCATTGACCAGCTCCTCCCGTGTAGTTCTGGGCTGATTTCTCACCTTCCTTAGGATCTTTGAGACCCCACGAGGTGAGATCTTGCATGGACCCCCAGTCCGAGGGAGATTGACAGTCATGTTTAGCTTCTTCCATTTTCTAATGATTGCTCCAACAGTGGACCTTCAAATGCACGGTGAGATGCAAGGTCTCCGCCAATTTCTCACCATTTGCTGCGCAAAACTTCATGGGTTTAGTGGTTGGCGGCAGAGGATGTCCATGGTTGAGGAAATAGAGGAGAGGAAAGTGTCAGTGAAAGAGTCCAAGGGTAGAGAGGCAAAGGAGTTGAAGTCGAGGCAAACAATGTTGCAAATTGTTTTTAGGTAGGATAGGAAGAGTGATTGTAAAGAAAATCAGGTGATTATCAGAAATTTGAAGTGGAGTAGCAATTATGTCTGCAGCTGGGGTAGGGTGAGTAAAAACCGAGGGAGATTGACAGTCATGTTTAGCTTCTTCCATTTTTCTAATGATTGCTCCAACAGTGGATCTTTTTTCACCAAGCTGCTTGGCAATTTCCCTGTAGCCCTTTCCAGCCTTGTGGAGGTGTACAATTTTGTCTCTAGTGTCTTTGGACAGCTCTTTGGTCTTGGCCATGTTAGTAGTTGGATTCTTACTGATTGTATGGGGTGGACAGGTGTCTTTTATGCAGTTAACAACCTCAAACAGGTGCATCTAATTTAGGATAATAAATGTAGTGGAGGTGGACATTTTAAAGGCAGACTAACAGGTCTTTGAGGGTCAGAATTCTAGCTGATAGACAGGTGTTCAAATACTTATTTGCAGCTGTATCATACAAATAAATAGTTAAAAAATCATATTGTGATTTCTGGATTTTTTTTTTTTTTTTTAAGATTGTCTCACAGTGGACATGCACCTACGATGACAATTTCAGACCCCTCCATGATTTCTAAGTGAGAGAACTTGCAAAATAGCAGGGTGTTCAAATACTTATTTTTTTCTCACTGTACATTACAGCACACTGAAATTTGTTCTTTGCATATCCCAGCTTGCTCAGAAGTTGGGGTCAGAGCGCAGGGTCAGCCATGATACGGCGCCCCTGGAGCACAGAGGGTTAAGGGCCTTGCTCAAGGGCCCAAGAGTGGCAGCTTGGCGATACTGCTAAAGCACATTGTATGGCTCCAGACCTGAACCCTATTGAACACCTGTGGGGCATCCTCAAGTGGAAGGTGGAGAAGTGGCATGTGTCTAACATCCAGTAGCATAGTGATGTCAATATGGAGGAGTGAAAAAGAATCCCGGCAACAACCTGTGCAGCTCTGGTGAATTCCATGCCTGGGAGAAGTTAACAATGGTGCTCACACAAAATATCGACAGTTTGGACACAGTTTTGACATGTTTACTTAGGGTGTACTCACTTTAGTTGCCAGCTATTTTAGACAATAATTGCTGTATATTGAGGTTTTTTCCGAGGACAGTAAATCTGTTGATATACAAGCTTCACATTGATTACTAAAAATTTTTTACAGGTTTTATTTCTATAGTATTGTCCCTTGACAACATCTAATAAAATTAATAAAAATAATTGTTGCTTGTTGTAAAATGTTTTTATTTAAGTATTTTATGGGAATATTGTATTTCTGACCATCTTGATAGGCCCTAAGAAGTACCTTAGCTTTGTTGGCTGTTTGAAATTAAATCAAACTAAAAGAGAATAATCTTAATTTACACACACACACACACACACACACACACACACACACACACACACACACACACACACACACGCACACGCATGCTCCTAAAGTAACTTGCATTTTTCATGTTTTTGGCAGACGTGTGTCTTGACCCCGTTTGTTCTTGTTTAAATAAATGCCAATCTAATTAAAAAAAAAATTTATTCATTACATCTACATAAATAAAATGCATAGAATATGAAATGATGCTTTCTCTATCCCACTGATAATGCTGACATTTTATTGTAAATATTAGGTTCTAGTTTACGACTTGCTCATTGGCCAGGGAATAAAATGTGGTGGAAGCTGGAAGGCAATGATGTTAAAACACCGCTCCAGACTACAAGCTGCTTTGGCTCGAATTAAAGTCAAGCGGAAAGTCAGTCGAAACCAGGACCTGCTTTCTCCCAGTTCACAGCATAAAAATGGTAGGCTATGCTCAAATCATGGATGCTATTAGTAAAACAGTCAGTTAGGTTTTTTGTTGTTTTACTCAGATTTTTTTATTACTTGGTGTAGAGATTCCACGTTACGTACGAGTGAACACACTGAAAACGACGGTGGAGGATGTCATTGATTACCTGAAGAGAGAGGGATTTTCATATCAAGGAAAAGCAAGCCAGTAAGTTTAAACTTGTTTTATTTTTAATAAAACCTACTCTGATCCTACTCTACATTTTATACTTTTGGGCTAATATTGAACAAATTAGATAAAAAATTAAATAACAAAAAAAAGTAGTTTAAAAAGTAAAGTTATTAAATGTATTTTTCAATTTTGTATTTTATTTTTTTAAAGACTTGGTGATTTATGCTCTCTCTCTGGGAAGACGTTTATGAATGACCTTCACCTTAGAGATCTTCTTGTTTTCAGTGCAAAAATGGACTTCCATAATCATTACCTGTATAAAGCAGGGCACATTATCTTGCAAGACAAGGTGAGAGATGTTTTAATGCCACTGAATTGTATTAGGCACTTGGGTAAAAGTGCTCAGAAAATCTCAATATTAATAAAAATATATGTATTATTTTATCTACTTTCATCTTCACATTTTCTAATGTTAGCAGTAAATGAAATTACACTATAGATGCAGGGCAAGTACAATACAATTTAAATGGGATAGGTTTTCCAGGCATGCCTTTTATGTACGCATTGTCATAACAAAAGAATCTGGCTCTCTGGCTCTCTGGTGCAAGAATTCTTAACGGATGGTGCAAAATATGTACACACCCATTCACACAGGGCAACGAACATGAACATTGCGCAACTCTGTTTAGGCCGTTACCTGATTGTTACTACTGAAAATCAAACTTTTTGTATACTGATGATTTACATTAAGTGTTTTAAATCACTGCTTGCTTTATTGCTTTTTACGGACATGTTGAGAATGGTCAAGTCTGCTGGGGTAAAATCTAGAACATGTGTGTATAAGGTTTTAACAGTATGTACCAGACATGCAGCTGCACACAGACTGCCAGAGAATGATTACTCCCCTGACAAGTATTTTTAAACCTTATCTCTATTTATTTATTTTTTTTAAATTCAGCATTGTTTCATTGGAAGACAAGCATAAATAATGCTTCCAGGAGGGTGGCTTACCTGAAACAAGTGCATACTTTCTCTCACACAATATACTTAAGATATGAATAAATATTCATAATAAATGGGGCTGTTTCTATTGGCCAATGTATAGATTTAACATAATATTTTCAGATGCATGGCAATGGGCAGTTTGAAAATGATTTTTGTTTATTGTAGGCCAGCTGTCTCCCTGCGTACCTTCTGGACCCCCCAGTTGGAGGCCATGTGATTGATGCATGTGCAGCACCTGGGAATAAAACCAGCCATCTGGCAGCCATCATGAAAAATAAAGGGTATAGCTACATGTAACAGATGTTCAGTCGGCATTTTATGAAATATTTTGATTCTTTATATAAATGAGTACACCCCTCACACTTCAGCAAACATTCACCTCACATTTTCATTTTCCTTTTTATGTTCTCAAGGGAATATATATTATATAAATGAAACTTGTAAAAAAGTTTTTTTTTTTTTTTTTAGTTCAGACTTACTGTCCGCTAAAAATAACTCGTTATACAGCCATTATTGTCAAAATAACTGGCAACAAAATTGAGTACACCCTAAGTAAATTTGTCAAAACTGTGTCTAAAGTGTCAATATTTTGTGTGAGTATTTTTATTATCTAGCGCTGCCTTAATCCTCCTGGTTATGGCATTCACCAGAGCTGCACAGTTTGTTGCTAGGATCCTCTTCTGCTCCTTGGTGCTTCTTAACCTTCTGCTTGAGGATGCCTCACAGGTGCTCAAAAGGGTTCAGGTCTGGAGATATAATTTACCACCTTTGCGAAGCCTGTTCCAAGTGGAACACATCTTGGAAACCTTTGTATGACCCTGTCCACTGCACTGTAACTCGGTTTCAGAGTGTTACCCATCTTCTAATAGCCCTTCCAACAATTCTCATTCTCAAATCCTCAAAGAATTCTTTGCCATGAGGTGCCAAGTTGAATATCCAGTGGTCAATAGGAGAGAATTGTACACAAAGAACCAAATTTTAACTTCACTAAAACAAGATACAGAAAATTTGTATGGTCCTCTCAAGCAGACATGAACATGAATAGAACATGTGGATTTGCATGGTTAGGCGACATGCACCTTTTTAACACAGGGTGTACGCATTGTGTTGCCAGCTATTTAGACAATAATGGCTGTATGTTGAGTAATTTTCAGAGGACAGCAATACAAGCTGCACATTAACTACTCTAAAATATAAAATAAAAATTTCATTTCTATAGTATTGTCCCTTGAAGATCTACTAAAATAGCTGCTGAAATGTAAAGGGTGTACTCACTGCTGTGAGATACTGTATGTTTTGTAGTCTGATAAGAGGTCATATTTACTGTATACGATTAGCAAGCTGTTTGCCTTCGACCTTGATACAAAGAGACTGTCCACCATGAGCACTCTTCTACTTCGTGCTGGAGTCACATGTCATCAGTTGGCCAATGAGGATTTTCTTAAGGTGGATCCACTTTCCCCAGCATTCAAGGACGTAACGCACATCCTACTTGATCCATCATGCACTGGTTCAGGTAAAGCTTTAGGCGCTGTAGTATATGCATTGATTTTATTTTGTGTTTAGCGTTTATGAAAAAGAAAAGGCTTGGCAGAAAATCAGGTTATTTGACATTCACCCATGTACTATTATAAATGATTCAGTTTTGCAATTTGAGATCATGAACACTAATTTGCTCACACAATCTAGCAAGTTATGCTATTTGTATTGTACTAAGAAAAAAAAAAAAGCAGAATGTAAACAGTTTAGGGGGGAAAAACAATAAGCTGGTTGCATCACTTTGTGCACCCCTTGTTAAAACATGTTTTGCTTGTAACATAGCACTCAGTCGTTTGAGAGTCTACAAACTTGACACTTGTTTAATTGACAATTTTTATTCTACTCCAGAATCCTGTTCAATCTAATTGTAAGGTGAAAGTTCTGTGCATCATTTTTCAGGATATTCTACAGGTTTCTCAAGAGTTTAGATTCTGACTGGACCATCAAAACAGTCTTCTTTTGGGGACATTCTAAAATGCTTAATGTGAAAACGCTTAAATTGGCTTAAAGCAATACAACGTTTTTAAAACGCTATTATAGCTTTTTACTTAAGTTTTCTATGGGAATAAACACTTAACGTGGTGTTCGTATTCTGGGCTTGTGCTTGTCTGTACTTAGTATTCTTTATTTTTAATGTGTCTTTTAAGAACGCTGTTAAGCCACATTAAGTGTTTTTTTTTTTTTTTTAACATTACGCATTTTAAAATGTCCTTTTTTTCAGACAGGACTGCAAAGGATTATTAGATATTTTAAGATAACTTTTTCATGTTGTTGCAGGAATGGTGTGTTTGCATGATGGTAACCCAGAGGAGCAAGAGCAGGACCCTGAGCGTCTGAAGGCACTAGCAGGATTTCAGCTACGCTGCCTGAACCATTCACTGAAGTTCCCAAAGCTTCAACACCTTGTCTACTCTACCTGCTCCGTCCATCCTCAGGAGAATGAGGAAGTTGTGTCTGCTTGTCTTGAGAAAAATTCAGATTTTAGGTAAACGAAACATACAAAATAAAGCTTTTCAGTCAGTCAGTATATTTGGAATGATAATTAGTACCAATTGAAGATGATTCTATGTGTCATCAATTGTAAAGATGTCAAAATTGCCCAAAGTGAGGCAACATTCCCCAACCCTCACTTGCTGCTTCAAAACAACATGCAAAACAAAACAATAAATATAACTACTATAGCCATCAGGAAGCTGCTGAGGTATTTGTTATTGTTAATGTAATTATTTAACTAAACCTTTTTTTCTACAGTATGGTGAAACACTAATCTCAGCTCAGCTGTGAACATTTAACACATTTCACATTAAACTCTAACAGATGTGACACTGCTCGCCAGGGGCGCTATAAATGTGGTAGCTGTTATCACTTATTACTTTTTGATTGCCTAATAATATGAAGCATTCTGAATTTTACTAACTTTTTAGGAATTGGCTTAAACATTATATATGGTTGGAAACAGTTAAACTGAATGTCAATGTTTGTTGTAGATTAGTTCATCTTCTTCCTGAGTGGCCTGAGCGAGGTTGTGACCCACTGATGCAGTGTCTCAGAGCCAGTACTACAAAAACCTTCACTCATGGTTTCTTTGTAGCAATGCTGGAAAGGCAGGCTACTCCGAACAATGAAAGCTTTGACAAAAAGTAAGTCACTATAAACCTGTGGCTTCAGATCACTTTGGTATTTAGCAAACTTATTTGTTAAAATTATAAATGCGTTTAATGATACAAATGAATCTGATATTAATGACTGTCATCACAGGCCTGTTTCCGTAAGTGAACTTTTTGTTGAAGAGGAACAAACCGAGGTATTTGTGGAAAAACAACAACCTCCTGCAGCAAAGAAAAGGAAGAGAAAAAAACCCAAAGTGTAGAAATTACCAAATATTCAGTTCTGATAACTATTAAAATGTTCTGTTTTATGAAACCATCCTTGTTTTTAAAAGATTAATTTTTATTTCAAGTCTTTGTGGGGCATATTAGTTTTGGATTTTGACATCCTGGTCATTAACCAAAATCCTAAATACAAGTCTTTTAAAATCATTCTTGTTAAACAGCAATCCAGCCAAAAACTTTAAATTTTTATTGAAAACCAGCACATAACACCAGAACAGACTCAAATGTATTTTAAAATGCTGCTCACACACTCATGCACACTTTTCCAAGCATTAACTTTATGTACACCCACACGCTACACTTGGAAAAACACAATACAGTATCTAATCACATACGCACACAGTGAGAAATCCAGCTCTCATTATACTTTTGCTCAACAGTCTATTTATGTGCCATGTTTAGTTTGTTTGATCAGGCTCCTTAACAAATGTAAAATCTGGTCCCCCGCAGTTTTCCCACTGACAGCCTTTTAATTATTTGAACAGTAACAGAAAAGAATACTATAATAATAATGTGACCATGCAACTTTAAACAGCAAAAAAAAAATGTAAATACTGTTTTACCAAGTATAAATAACAGGAGCAGGAATACAGATGCTTCCATATGTGTCCTAAATGACAGTGCTTAGGGTATAAACAACTCACAAAATGGCTTGGACAGTGTGTAACAATGTAGCTAAAAGCTTAAAAATACACACCTGAGAGTCTTAAACTAGTGTTGTGTCGGATGAAAAGCTCAATTGACTGTTAACAACAACTGACAATTGTAATATAAAACTTAAGTACTTTTAGTTGAGCATTCTGGCTTCAAACTGCTGTCCTGTATGAATGACAGTAGTACTCACTCAATCCTAACACTGCTAACAAAAGGTAATATTCCACAAAACATGCACAAGCTATAGCATTGAACATACACAAGTCCAGAACAAGGTGCATGCATTAATAAGGACCCACACTGAAAGAATCTGCATTTAAAATAAATTGCAGCATTCATTTCAAATGCTTTTACATACTTGTTACTTACATCACACATTTTTCCAATCACACTAATGGACTGAGCTTTGAAGGAATTCAGAAACCCAGTTTAACAACCCCCCTCCCAAAAAGAAAAACCCTGAGATCAAGAACTAGTATTTACAAAACTAAACATTACATATTAAAGCCCATCAGTTGCTTTCTATTGCTTTCACAGCCTTCACGTGAACCTAACATCATTCACAGCACTTCACCTGCAATCAGATGCACTAAGGCACAAAGAATTGTAAAGTAATAATAGATGAAGCAATGTCTGACTTGTTAACAAGAACAAGCCTGGGATTTTCTGAACATATAAAAAGTCCAGAATATGAATAAATAGCAAACTTATAGCACAGGAAAAATCCCGTCCCCCAAATCCCACAACATGAACTGTGATGTGTGAGCACTAAAGTAAAGACTAAATAGACAGGCAAGAAAAGCAGGCTACAAAGAGCATAGAAGCAGGTTAGTTAGTGGAACAAGAATGAAGAGATTTTACCAATATGAATAATCAAACAAGTATTAGAACTGTAATCAACTGTGATCATTAATTTTATGGGACATTAAAAGAAAAGATAATATGAAAGGACTACTAAGATTCACTGAAGTAAATAGACGAGGTAGTCAAACAGCAAATACAGACGGTTGTAAATTAAGGACAGTTTATATTAATTCATTTGCTTTGGTTTAAAAAATATGATCTGTACTTACTCAAAAGATGAGCCACGTAAATATTTTAAAGGGAAAGGCCATGAAAAATACTAAACAACTTTATTTTGCTGCTCAATGCATTTGGATGAGGGACATATTTCAATTAAAACATCTTGTGATTCAAGCAAACTTTGTAAGAAACATGAGAAGGATACTTAATATGCATCTGAAACATTATTCAATTAATTTAAGGTTAAGTGTAATGTGAATAGTTCACATAAAATAGGTCACAGACAGCTATTAAAAATCTTGAATATCCAAAATATCCTTAAAAAAACAAAACAAAAGAATTTTCTTTTAGATTTGAAGTTCACGTGTCCAAGTTTTCAATACACATCATTTTAATCTAACAAGTAGTTCTGTCTGTTTTCATCACTTGCTGTCAGCCTAACTCCACACAAGATTGTTGGTATGCCAAGATCTCAACCTTAAAAAAATAAAATACCCCATTTATACTTCAACCCAAAAAATGTTTATAGGTCCTATTGGAATCCTGATCAAGTCCTATAAGCAGCAGGTGTTACAATAAAAAAGGGGGTTGCATTTGTCCAAATGAAGTCCTTGTGGTCAGCATTACTTCTTCCTTGTGTGCTGTCTGCGAGCCTGAAGCCTTTGTCGTGAACCGCTGGGCTTTGAACAAGCACCAATTGAAAATGTGGCTGAAGGAGTGCCTGAAACATAATTAAATTATAATCATAATTTATATTCTATGATTTGATAGACCATGCCAACAATTCTCTAATCCTATAATTTAGAATATTTGGGACTTGTTTCATGAAAAGCTGATAACCTGCTCATGCTCATTTAACATGGACAAGATCAGATATACACATTCAAAAATATTAAGGCATGGATTGGGTCCACTCGCATCTTATCCCTTGATGGGTTTACATTCAGTACAATTAGTATCTTCCACAACAATGGTCCAATTCATAGGACACCAGGGATCAATTTATCTGACAAGTAAGAATTTATATTATGACCTTCATTCAACAATACTATAACAAAATATTTATACATACCAAAGGCTGAGGCACCAAAACCCCCTACAGGAGTCCCAGGGCTGCCAAATGGACTGGGGCCACTTGCAGCACCATATCCAGAGGTGGAAGTTCCTGTATGCAAATATGATGCGTTAAGAAGAAAGAAGAAGAATGTTCCACTAAAGCGAGTCATTTTATTTTACAGTATTGCTATTAGTTTTCTATATTTAAATCATATGTAAGACAATCAAAACCCTGATATTAAAATGATAAACATATTGTCTGAATATATTTATAATTTTTTTAAAACTTAAAAATATAAATTTTATTTAAAATTTAAATATAAAAAAAAATACACCAAAATTTGCATATAATTTTAATATACATACAAATTAGAAAATCACTAGCATTTTAAATGTATCACACACGAATAAAAAATAATTTAAATCTTTACATAGAACAAAATGCTCACCAAAAGCAGATTCATTATCTGTGTTGCCTGCTGCAAATGAGAACCCTTGATTTTGCCCTGTTTGTGCAGGTGTCCCAAACTGTGCTCCGGAAAGTGGTGTGGTAAAATTGAACCCTCCAGAAGTTGCAGTTGAATTCTGCTGTGCGGCTTGTGCTGCTCCAAACTTGAAGGCAGGAGCGGGCATAGAGGCAGCACTCACTGGTACAGTACTTGTGCTCCCAAAGGCAAAGGCTGTGGACGTTCCACCAAATGCAGACTGTGTAGCATTTCCAAATGTTGGTGCAGCTGTACTAGCGGGTGTGCCGAATGCAAGTGGTGTGGCTGCAGTACCTCCTCCAGCACTGGCTCCAAACGTAAAAGGCTTGACTGGAGTAGGAGCTTGAGATTGTGGGTTAGCAAAGCACGTGGAGGGGCTGAATGCTGAGCTACCAAACGTGGCCTGGGTCGATGGGGTGTTTGTCATGGGGGTAGCATTGTTGGGCATACCAAACCCTGTAAAAGAGGTGGTGGCTGGGCTTTGGCCAAAGGCGAATGTGTTCTGCGGTGCAGTTGGTGCTGGTTTTAAAGCACCAAACTGTAAAGTAGTATTGGTGCTGTTAGTCGTGGTACTAGTGCTAATTCCAGAGGAGGCGGCTGTAGACGATGAACCTCCAAACTGAAAGGTGCTCTTTGCAGCATTCCAGCCAGCAAAGAGAGGAGTAGAAGAATTTTGGGTACTAGAGGAGGTTGAAGCAGTCATGCTGCTGCTGTTAAGACCTTGAAAGAGGGAAGCAGCAGGATTCTGGGCATTGGAGGAAGATGACAAAACTGATGCAGCCATTGGCTGGCTGTTAGGCAGTCCACCAAACAGTGATGGAGTAGAATTCTGGGTATTTTTGGAGGAGGATGAAACTGAAACAGCCATTGTTTGGCTGTTAGTCGATCCTCCAAACAGTGCTGGAGAAGGATTCTGGGTACTGGCCATGGAGACAGAAGGAGCCACTGAATGGCTGTTGCTCTGACTTCCAAACAGAGATTGACTGGAATTCTGTGTATTGGGAACTGATATGGGAACAGAGGAAGACACCGGTTGAGTGCTTGTGACTCCTCCAAATAAAGATGTGTTAATCTGAGCTGCTGGTACAGTCGAAGAAGCCGGTTGATTAAATGCGCTGCCAAAAATGGGTTTAAATGTGTTTTGTGATGGTTTGTCTGCTACTGTGGAGGCTGGTGTCGTCATGGCTGGCCCAAAAATAGGCTTGAACTCAGATGGTGTTGGATTAGATCTACTACTAGCAGGTGGCACAGAAACTGTAGGAGCAATTGTTGCACAGGCTGTTGGTGCAGAAGAAGTGAATACAAAGGGGCCTCCTCCAAGGTTGAGTGTGACAGATGAGGATGGTAAAGGCTGAGCCAGAATCTGGGCAAAAGCGGAGGCTACTGAGGAAGGTGCAGTTGACACAGTGGATTGTGGAGTGACAATGGACGGCTCAGATTTTACAGCCCCAAAGCTTAAAGTTGTAGAGGAAATGGGGGAGGAAGCCTGTGCTGCCACAGATGTTGCTGGGGCTATGAACGACAAGATGACAATAGCTTTAGAATATTTAAACAATAGGCAAAAAGATAAGATAACTGATAAATCCACAGACAATAAACTGAAAAAATATAATTAATTTAAACATTTTAAATGAACATACTCTATTTCAAGTACTATATACATTTTCCACCATCTTAAATTGGCTTCAGAGCAACCCTACTCCCTAACAGTTCCCTAAGACCTTTAAATTTTCTCCAAGACAAACACAAACTTTAAACTTACTTATAAATCACATTATAGCAGAAAAGCAAAACAAAAAAAAAGCTTTGCTAGATAATGGTCAAGAGTTTCAGGTGCTCTCTTTTACACCCTGTTGACCTTTAGACTATAATTTCAATACTATTTCACATAGGAATAAACCTCAATTAATGGTAACCTTTCACAGCAACCTTCACATTGTCAAATGTACCACATAAGATAGCTCACTAGGCTTAATAAAAAAATAAATAAAAAAAGAGGGAAATTTTTTTTTAACTGCATACCTGCAGAGGTAGCAGCTACAGGAGAAGGAACACTTAGAAGAGAGTTGTTCTTCATGCTTTTAAGAGACTCCAAAAGTGGGTTAGACACTGGTGTAGCTGAAGTGGTGCTGATGGCAGGTATAGGCAACACCGCAGCCTGGATTGGTACAGCACTGACTGTGCTGATTGGAGGAACTGTAAGGTCAATAGTTGGTGTCGGACCTGGGATAGAAACTGCATGGGAGGCAGGTGGAGGACCAGCAGCTGGGGTAAACAGAGAGGCCAGTGAAGTAGCACTCCCTACAGGGGCAGCGGAAGCCGAGCTAAAAGAAACTACCTGGGGTAACATGCCTACAGAGGGAGCCGCAGGAGCAGATGAAAAGGGGACACTGCTTGGCTTCTCTGGCTCTGTTGAATTAAAGAAAATAGAAAAATTAATATACTTTTTTTTCACATTTCACCCTGGATGGAAAAGAACAAATTATGTCCTACTTTTTTTTTTTTGCTGTATATGTACATTATTACCCTCATCACAAAACAGACAATATTATTGTAAAAATATTATTCAGTAAAATACCTAGTTTGGTAAAGTGATAAGCTCCTAAGATTGTACCATTAGAAACTTTGCTCAGGTTCAACCAATCAACTTCAAGGTCAAACAACAGCCTAACTGCCCAACTGAGTTTAACTGTATTGGTTTGGATTACTTCAGAATGAAACCGGCTGTTTCTTGAACCTTTTACTTTTTGTGGTGCAGGATACTGCAAATAATTCACCATGGTTGGAAAATTGTTTTCAAAAGACCTCCAGGATAAAGAAAATCACAAGTTAGGAGAAAGCTACAAAAAAGATTTTTAAGGCTTTAGCTTATCCTCTGAATACTGTTCAGTGCATCTGGAAAAGCATATGGTACCACCAACACATTGCCTAGACCAGGCGGTCCAGCCAAATTGGATGACAGAGCAAAGAAGACATTGAACAGAGAAGCTATCAAAAATCCAAAGGCAACTTTGAACTTTGGCTGGGACTGATCAATCTGTGCATGTAACAACTCACAAGCTTATACACAGCTGGCCTGTATGGCATGTTGGCAACAAAGAAGGCTTTCCTGATAAAGTGTCATACTCAATCTCGTTTGGGCTTTGCAATAACACCTAGAAGACTGTCTGGCAAAATAAACCTTTCTGGACGGAATTCAAAAATTTTTTAGTTGTGTAGCGCTTTTAAGAATTAATATTGTCTCAAAGCAGCTTTACACAGATAAACTACAAGTGCGATGTTTGGCGAAAAGCAAACAAAGCACACCACTCAAAACACACTCAATGTGAAGCATGGTGGTGGCAGCATTATGTTGTGGAGATATTTCTCTTCAGGGGAGTGGGCCATTCATCAGGATTGAATAGAAAATGGATGCTGCCAAGTACACCTAAATTCTTGGGGAAAACCTGCATCCTATCATTCACTTTTAAACATGACAATGATCGTAAACATACCGCCAAAATAATACCACGGCTGCTGCTCACCACAGAATTTGACTAAACTTGGGCAATTGTGTAAGGACAAATGGGCAAATACTCCCCAAAGTGTGCAAAGCTAGTACAGACATATCCAAAAAGATTAATAACTATAATTAAAGCAAAAGATGGCTCTACAAAGTATTACAGGGACTGATGACTTTTCCCAACCCTGTTATTCTAGTTTTTCAGTTTTAAATTATTTTTTCAGAATTTTCAGTTGCATTTTTCTTTCATTCATTTGATGTTGTAAGGTAAAACCTAAAATAAAAACATACAAAAACTGGAAAAGCTGTGCAACAAAAAGCACCACTTTTAAAGGGGTATGATTATTTTTTTATAGGCACTGTATTAGCTTCTAAGTTTGTATGAAATAGGAAACCTTTTATAAACATTTTCAACAACATAGCATGAAGCATGAATGATGGAGACTCTGCATCATACATTTTTATCATTGAGCATATATTTTGCAATCGCACATGGTATGGTTTAATCCTGAATCTCTTGTTTCTTGACAGTCAGCAGAATTTAATATATTATTTAATATATTATAATATTTTGTTCTCTTCCAATTACCTCAAATAGGATTTTTGTTATCATTAATCTACAATTCATAATTATCTTCAGGAAAATAATCACCCTTTGTTTTTTTGTTCTGAAAGAGTGGAGCAATATATGTTTTAGTAGATGTGGGGGACGGACACATTTGTTTAACCCAGGGGTGTCCAAACTATTTTCCTGAGGGCCACATATAAAAAAAAATATACAAAGGACTGGGCCACTTGCTAGACGTGAGGTACACTGCCTCACTTTTATTGTACTTATATTAGTAACATCAATCAAATGCAGATAAATTACTTTTAATAATTGAACGTTTGAAGAAAAAAGCCTCCATCACAGCTCTCCTTAAGTAGATTTTCATTTTATTTTTTACAAAAAGGTTGGCAGGTAATTCACTCAGTGCCTCAGACTGGCACGTCTCTTTGGTTCCGCCATTTCTGGTGACCCTGAGCATTTTTAGACTTTGATACGGGCCAATTAAAAATTGATTTTGGGCCGCAGTTGGTCCGTGGGCTGTAGTTTGGACACTCCTGGTTTAACCAGTGTGGGTCAGTGTACACTAACAATTTGCCAGGCATACAGGTTTTCTTTCATTTAAGCCTGAGCTCTGACCTGCAAAGCATATGGATTTTGATGTGCTAACAGCAAATAGATGTACAAAGGGCATGACATTTTTATACTAGTTTTTGGAAGCTTCCTATAGAAAACAACCAACATTATACACTATTATCTAGAGATATGTGGTACGTGTTCATTAGGTTAATATTTGTTGGCTAATCCAATACACGTAACAAAAAACTCTGACCACCAACTAATTCATGACAAAATGTTTCGTATGTATTTTACCCTCAGCAAACATCTAATCCTAATGTTCCTGGGCTTCATAGACAAACATGATATATGATTACTCTGAATTAAATAGGTTCTCAATACAGGGGTCTTAAATTTTACAGAACATACTTCAGATTGATGTGCCTTTTGTTCCTAATGATGAATTACCTTTTGAGTATTCACTGACTGAAAAAAATCCTGCTTATCCCCAAATTGTCTGCAGCTAAGACAATTATTCATTTACATTGCAACATCGACACGCTAACCAAGTCACATAGGATGTACTCTTTCGTAGATATTGTTAACATGACATTATCGATAGCAAGATTACAGCAAAATCTCAAAAAATTGTTACTAAAAACAAAGAGCTGGAGGAACATTTAGCAACTAATTAGATTAATTGGCAAACAGTTAGTAACATGATTGGGTATAATAAGAGTATTTTAGAGAAGCAGAGTCTCTCAGAAGTATAGCTGGGCAGATGTTTACCAATCTTCAAATTGTGGAACAAATTTAAAATAATATGCCATGCCACCATATATGAACATGATCTTCTCTGGCCAAAGCGCCTTTAAAATTGACTAAGGCAAATTGGAAAGCTGTTGTGTTCAGACAAATTCAAATTTGAAATTCGATTTGGGATGGGTAGCTGGCACATTTAACAGCACCGTCAATGTTGAAAAGTATACACTGGTTTTAGTGTAATATATGCTTCTATTAAAAGTTACATCTTTTCAGGGAAGGCCTTGCATATTTTAGCAGGACAATGCGAAACCGCATACTGTATCTATTACAACAGCATTAATACCAACATGTTGTTTTGTACATTAATATGGTTTCCATTCGGAATAAACATGATTTAACTTTTTTGTGTACACCTGATTAAAATGTTACCCAAGAAAAGGTTATTTTGCCAGTTCATGGGGTGTTCACACCACAAGACTGACTCATGATCAATTTTGCATGAGTTGAATCAACATCTAGAAATTTCAACCCATAAGATAACACAAGGCCTTACCTGGCTCCTGAAGGACTTTCTGGATTTGGGTAAGAGTAGCTTTTTTCTCCATATCCAGGTCCTTCACAGTGATTGTGTAACCCAATTCAGGAGGTGGGGGCTTAAAAAAAATAATAATAATAATAAATAAAATATCCATCTTAATTATGCACAATGAAATATAATTGTCATCTACAGTGGTTAATTTGTGTATTTTTAAACAACAGTCAGTGTTTTATAGTTTAAACTGTAATGTAACAAAAAACATTTCCTTCCACACCAAAGATATCTGGTCGCCTCTGTAGGTGGACACCAGCTGGATTTTACGTTTACGTTTGCTACTGCTTCCTCCAGAGGCTGCTTGTGATGTAACAGGTGGATCAGGCCTAGGGGAGCATTTACCTGGATGAGAAACAAAATTATAGTTATAGAATAGTTTTGATGAGTAATCTCAGAGAACTATTTTTAAACACAATTAAGTGTGGATTATTAAGTAGTGGATATCAAAAAATCATCATCATTATTATTATTAATATTATTAACTTCCAGCTAACAATTTCAAAAAGCAAAATATCAAAAGAAGAGTACCAGCATTTTTCAGTATGACCATATTCAGCCTAGCACTTTGCTGAGAACGTTGAAATGTTGAAAATGTTAGCGTAGTAAACATAAAATCTAGGATAGGCCTACTATGCATCTTTAAGAGATGTAAGATTTACTGATTCGCAACTGTGCATCGGCATAAAAGTTAACGATGTGATGCATCGATAAAAAAAAAAAAAAAAAAAGTCAACATATTTGCATTGGTAAAAAATAATTAATTTATATATATTTATTAATATGTGCGATTATTTTTACTATTGAGAAAATTAGCAATAATTTGTGACCAATATTTTATATGTAGATTATTTTCCCCTCACTAAATTTATTCTCAAGCGCGTTCTATCAGCACCACTAAAGCTCCGTGAATATGACAGATTACAACACTACAGAAACCGAGGCATGTCCTGAGATGTCACATAGAATATAAATTAACAATGCAGAGGTACAGCTGCATCTTCCTGGAGACAGAAAAGGAAAAGAACAGAACGTCTTTTTTATTTATTCCATTTTTTTTTCGCACTACAGAGGCCTGTTTGTCTGAACAAAAGAAGTAATGCTGGTAGCTGCTTCATTTGTATCTTATTGCATCATGCTATCCATTGAGATGTGAATCACCTGTTATGGAGATGCACATCTCTAGTATATATTTGCATAAACAAAGGCACAATACAGTAATGCTAAAGAGTTTGTCATGTGCAAATAACAATGGGAAAAATACTACTGATGCACTAAACAAAAAACACCACCCTACCAGAGCCAGGCGCAGCCTCAGTGGATGTCCTATCGGAGTTAATAGCTGAATCAGAATTTGGTGAAAAGGAGTCATCTTTCCTATGGAAAACGACATAAAATAGTTATTTGCTGGTACAGTATATTTCTATTAATGTGTTTTTTTTTTTTTTTTTTTTTTTTTTTTAATTGTTGCAATCCATACCTGGGCTTTTTGGATACCCGCTCAGGAGTCTGAGATTGTGATGATCCAGGGCTCACAAGAGGTGATGAATTTAGATTAGATGCTAATCTCCTCTATAGATGCACATATAAAACACAAAAATTTACTTGCAAATAACAGAGAAAAGATATTAAAAAGTTACAACTTCACATAAAAATGGAAACAGCTAATAAAAAAAAAAAAAAAATCTTAGAAATAGAATCTTTTTGAATTTCTGAACAAAGACTCAAGGACATTATAGTATTTTTTTTAAATATTGATTAAAAGCTGGAATGACAGCATTATGTAGAATAAACTGGAAAATAAAATGAATGAAATAGCAACACTGATATGAGAAAGAAAATCTAAAAAAGGTCATGTAAATACATAATGATATAGGCTACCTGAGGGTACCCCTGTGAAGAACTGTAAGAGCTCCGAATAGGGTTGCGAGCTGATCCAGGCACACCATAGGAAATGGGACAGCCACTAACGGAGTTGAGGGAAGAAGTCCGAGATCTCTTTACCACGGACTCCTCCAACACAGAGACGTTCATTCCTCTCTTCAAACCTCCAGGTCTAGTGAAGAAAAAAAAGCAGCATTATCTTTGGATCAGTAATGATTTCTATTATTGCTTTAACCCTAATGCAGGGGTGCACTGACTTTTTCAGCATGCGAGCTACTTATAAAATTACCAAGTCAAAATGATCTACCTACTATAAAAATGCAAAAACAAATAAATTTTTTTTAAATATGTCATGCGATCTACTCACAATACCTTTCTGATCGACCGGTAGATCTCGATCGACGTATTAGGCACCCCTGCACCAATGCATTGTCAGACTCAAAGTAAAACACTGAAAATGTACTTTGCTATGATTTTTCTTTGATTAGCTTTGCAGTAAATTATCCTATACAATTGCCATTAACCCCTGGAAAACACATCTCTATTTTAACTGTAAAAACTATTAAAGAAATCCAATGTGGAAAAATTATATATAATTGCTGAACACATTTAATATTTACAACTGTTGCAGATTCCACACACTGGTTTAAAACTAGATGACTAGTTCAGATGTTAGTCTACATTAAGAGAGTGAAGCAAAACCTACTTTGGTACAAGCTGGGATGGAGCACCATTAGCTAGCAGTTTCTCGAAAACTGACTGAGAACTTTCACTGCTGTCATTCCGCCTGATGAGGAAAAGGAAGAGATTCCCATCACTTTCAATGCCATTCTTCTTTGTATCTACATGACACAAAGGAAAGAATGCTACAACCCACCAACAAATATTTTACTGTGAAAATGTCTCTGTGCATTACTGACTGGGTCAGCTCAGTGCAAAGCTATGCACAGCAGTTACAAGATAGAGCCAACTGGAAAATGCACTTAATACTCACTGAGCTTCAGTCAGTGCTCATTATCCCAGCACACACAAACAGTGTAAAGCCTATAACTGATACCTCCTTTTGCTTTTCTGCCCAGCTTCATGGGTTCTTTCCTCCTCATCACAAACATCTCGTTTACGGTTCGCTCTGAGCACATTCAGTACTGTCTCTCTAGAACAGGGGTCAGCTTGAACTTCAAACCCTGGGGATGTGACTGCTCCAGGAGAATTCAACTGATCCAAACTGTGGGAAAACATATTACACATTTAGTTACACAAAAATCTGTGACGTGAATTATTCCAGCCTTGATTTAACATAGTAAGCCTGTTTGCAGCAAAAATATATATTACATTTAGATCGTATTCAACAAGCAACACCAACATTATGACAATGTAACTTACAAGGATGTGCGTGTTGTGTTGTCTGGTCTTGCAATCTTCACCGTCACAGGACTGTGTATTGATGTATTGCGCTGTGTGAGGATGTTCTTCTTGCGGAAGCCGTCCCACTGAGCTGGGGGAAGTACACCAACCGGAGAGGTTCCTAACTGCTGCAGCGGGTAATGTCTCTGAGGGGAAATGGTGAACCTCCCTGCAGCACCTATAGGATCACTGCATACATATGACAATGAGAAACAGAGGTAATACATGATAGGTCTGTACACCAGGACCTTAGGCTGACCATAATTATACAAACTAAAAGTAGTCGATGGCTTGGTGTTTCTATCTATTTAACTAAATGTACAGGGTTATATGCTGGAGTCATGGGGTTCTCTGCTGGTTGTTTTTTTTAGGACCTGCTTTTTCCATGTAATCCATTCACGTGAACGTTTATCATTAAAAATGAAACATTGTTACTCAATACCTTCGAAAACTACCATACAATCTAATACTAAAATGCCAGAACTGTCTTCATTATCTGAGGAGGAAGCAAAGCGAGGGCTGTCAGAGTGCTCCATGTGCCAGAAGGAACTCCCACATTTTAAAATCTTGGAGGGAAGAATGATCACGGAACACTGTTGCATGCAGTGGATGATGAATTGGACCAGCAATCCGACTTGTGTTTACATTTTCATGCAATTCTGAATCAAAAACAGTGAACAAACACACGCAACAGCAGCAATAAGACGATCTTAAGTTAGGACAAAAAAATGTTGTTACCCGAACGATAATCTTCTGTTTGGAGTGGGGACTCCATAATTAGGTCGGACAAGTCTCTCCCGGAGATGTTCTCTGGGGTTGACGCCAGAGCCCGAGCTTCCAGCGGGCTGCCCCGTGCTGGGGGAACTTTCTGCTTTACCGAGGTAACTGCCCATGAGGATGTTCCGTGGACTGAATAACGAGTCACTGAACGCCGCGGCTCGCCTATAAACGGAACCGCTGGTAAAACTCCTATCGCTGGGAGACGCTAACGAATATCTAGCATCACTTTTATTTTTATTACTCAGAGTCTTGTCTCTTCTAGTCGCCGGAGAGCCCGTGAAAATCGTGGCCGGCAACCAGCGGTGAAGCGCGGTAGGATCTGTCAGTCCACAGCGGGGATTTAGGCCCAACCTCTCAAAAAGCTGAGACCCCTCTGCTCTGTAATAACAAACGGCACAAGTTATGGCAAAAAAGAAAAGCACGTACAGATATGTTGGTATGCAAGTCAACACTAGAAAAAACAAGACAATAGCGAGTACAGAGATAAAAGCTAGCCGCCGTTTATCTGCAGGAAACATGGCGGTAACGCGCCGCCAAGGGACAATATCCCATAATTCCGTCCTTTAGCATGCACCGTTGACGGTATGTAGTGGATTCTGGGTAATGTAGTTTTATATATAAAAATTACCATTCAAGAACAAAAGATAAACATGAATTTAGTAATAAAATATGCACCCCTCAAATAAATTATTTAGACACATACACATACGTACGTACATACATACATACACATATAACTAATTATTATTGTTATTATTATAAAAATAATAATAACCCAGCCATTAGGGGGGCACAAGCCAGTGTACTCTTAGTGCCGGTCCCAAGCCCGGGTAAATGGGGAGGGTTGCGTTAGGAAGGGCATCCAGCGTAAAACATGTGCCAAATCAAATATGCGGATCACAAATGAGAATTTCATACCGGATCGGTCGAGGCCCGGGTTAACAACGACCGCCACAGGTATCGTTAGCCGACAGGGTACCGGTGGAAATTGGGCTACTGTTGGCCGAAGGAGGAGAAGGAGAGGAGGAAGGCGTCTACAGAGACGGCAGGAAAAGGAGCAGTGTAGGAGAGTAGAGGTTCGGGTTGGTACTTTAAATGTTGGTACTATGACGGGTAAGGGGAGAGAGATAGCTGATATGATGGAGAGGAGAAAGGTAGATGTGTTGTGTGTTCAGGAGACCAAGTGGAAAGGGAGTAAGGCCAGGAACATTGGAGGTGGGTTTAAACTGTTTTATCATGGTGTGGATGGGAAGAGAAATGGTGTAGGGGTGATTCTGAAGGAAGAGTACAGTAAGAGTGTAGTGGAGGTGAAGAGAGTTTCTGATAGGGTGATGATCGTGAAGGTGGAAGTTGAAGGGATGATGATAAATGTCATCAGTGCCTATGCTCCACAAGTTGGCTGTGAGATGGAGGAGAAGGAAAGATTCTGGAGTGAATTAGATGAAGTGGTAGATGGTGTACCTAGGAAAGAACGATTGGTGATTGGGGCAGACTTTAATGGGCATGTAGGTGAAGGGAACAGAGGTGATGAGGAGGTGATGGGTAGGTATGGTTTTAAGGAGAGGAATGTGGAAGGGCAGATGGTGGTAGATTTTGCTAAAAGGATGGAAATGGCAGTGGTGAACACGTATTTTAAGAAGAAGGAGGATCATAGGGTGACGTATAAGAGTGGAGGAAGGTGCACACAGGTGGATTATCTTCTGTGTAGGAGATGCAACCTGAAGGAGATTGGAGACTGTAAGGTGTTGGCGGGGGACAGTGTAGCTAGACAGCATCGAATGGTGGTCTGTAGGATGGTTTTGGAGGCGAAGAAGAAGAGGAGGAAAGTAAGGTTTGAAAGAAGAATAAGATGGTGGAAACTGAAGGAGGAAGAGTGTAGTGTGAGGTTCAGGGAAGAGGTCAGACAGGGGCTTGGTGGTGGTGAAGAGGTGCCGGATGATTGGGCAACTACTGCAGGAGTGATGAGGGAGGCAGCTAGAAAAGTACTTGGTGTGACATCTGGAAATAGAAAGCAAGACAAGGAGACGTGGTGGTGGAATGAGGAAGTGCAGGAGAGCATTAGGGGAAAGAGATTGGCAAAACAGAAGTGGGATCGACAGAGTGATGAGAAAAGTAGGCAGGAGTACAAGGAGATGCGGCAGCAGGTTAAAAGGGATGTGGCGAAAGCCAAGGAAAAGGCATATGAGGAACTGTATAAGAGGTTGGACACTAAGGAAGGAGAAAAGGATTTATACCGATTGGCCAAGCAGAGGGACCGAGCTGGGAAGGATGTACTGCATATTAGAGCAATAAAGGATGGAGAGGGAAATGTGTTGACTAGTGAGGAGAGTGTGTTGAGAAGATGGAGGGAGTATTTTGAGCAGCTGATGAATGAGGAAAATCAGAGAGAGAGAAGGTTGGAGGATGTGGAGTTGGTGAAGCAGGATGTAGATAGGATTAGTAAGGAGGAAGTGAGAGCAGCGATTAAGAGGATGAAGAATGGAAAGTCGGTTGGACCAGATGACATACCGGTAGAAGCGTGGAGATGTTTAGGAGAGATGGCAGTGGAGTTTTTAACCAGATTGTTTAACAGGATTCTGGAAGGGGAGAGGATGCCTGAGGAATGGAGAAGGAGTGTGCTGGTACCGATCTTTAAGCATAAGGGAGATGTGCAAACCTGCAGTAACTACAGGGGAATTAAGTTGATCAGTCACACCATGAAGTTATGGGAAAGAGTAGTGGAAGCCAGGCTGAGAGAAGAGGTGACCATCTGTGAGCAACAGTATGGTTTCATGCCGAGGAAGAGCACCACAGATGCCTTATTTGCTTTGAGGATGTTGATGGAGAAGTATAGAGAAGGACAGAAGGAGCTGCATTGTGTATTTGTGGATTTAGAGAAAGCGTACGACAGGGTGCCGAGAGAGGAGTTGTGGTATTGTATGAGGAAGTCAGGTGTGTCAGAGAAGTATTTGAGGGTGGTGCAGGACATGTATGAGGACAGTGTGACGGCAGTAAAGTGTGCAGTAGGTACGACAGACTGGTTCAGGGTGAAGGTTGGACTACATCAAGGATCGGCCCTGAGCCCTTTCCTGTTTGCAGTGGTGATGGACAGGTTGACGGACGAGGTCAGACAGGAGTCTCCCTGGACTATGATGTTTGCAGATGATATTGTGATTTGTGGTGAGAGTAGAGAGCAGGTTGAGAAGAGCCTGGAGAGGTGGAGATATGCGCTGGAGAGAAGGGGAATGAAAGTCAGTAGGAGTAAGACAGAGTACATGTGTGTGAATGAGAGGGAGGGCAGTGGAGTGATGCGGTTGCAGGGTGAAGAGGTGAAGAAGGTGGAGGAGTTCAGGTACCTGGGGTCAACAGTGCAAAGTAATGGAGAGTGTGTTAGGGAAGTAAAGAAAAGAGTGCAGGCAGGGTGGAGTGGGTGGAGAAGAGTGACAGGAGTGATTTGTGATAGAAGAGTATCTGCAAGAATGAAAGGGAAAGTTTATAGGACTGTGGTGAGACCTGCGATGTTGTATGGATTAGAGACAGTGGCATTGAGTAAAAGACAGGAGGTGGAGCTGGAGGTAGCAGAGCTGAAGATGTTGAGGTTTTCGTTGGGAGTGACGAGGATGGACAAGATTAGAAATGAGTTTATTAGAGGGACAGCACATGTAGGATGTTGTGGTGACAAGGTGAGGGAGGCGAGATTGAGATGGTTTGGACATGTGCAGAGAAGGGACATGAATTATATTGGTAGAAAAATGCTGAAGATGGAGCCACCAGGTAGGAGGAAAAGAGGAAGGCCAAGGAGGAGGTTCATGGATGTGGTGAGGGAAGACATGCAGGTAGTTGGTGTAAAAGAGGCAGATATAGAGGACAGGGTGGTATGGAGACGGATGATCCGCTGTGGCGACCCCTAATGGGAGCAGCCGAAAGAAGAAGAAGAAAAAGAAGATTATAAAAATAATAATAATTTCAGTGGTGATAAACCGATCGGCAGAACAAAACCAAGAAGCCACGAACCTTTGCAGGGAAAGAAGATTGAAGCATGCGTATAACACCACGCGCGTTAAAAAAAATTACTGTTGTGTTCCATCGTGGATTATTCCATACATAATTATTTCAGTAATTCTTGTTGCGGTGAAACAGAGTGTGTGAGAGTATTTAAATGCTCCCTCTGTGAAGGGTCATGAATAAACAAGAAGATGCATGGTCTGAAAGAGGATGCAACCACCGAAAAACATGGTTCCAGTTTTAATTTTGACTTGTCTAAAGCTCTGTCTAACAATCAGATTTTAAAAGAGACAGAACAGATGAAGCAAAGGTGGCCACGGGCTTTCATAGATTTAGGCAAAAGAAAATGACAATACGTTTACAAAATTTAGGATCATTTAAAATGTGAAATAATCCGACATTTATTTTTAAATTTGTATTTATGATTATTTGATTATATATATATGTATTTGCATTTTAATGTAATATGGCAATTAAATTAAATGTACTAAATTGGTTTAGTTTTCACAGATATTCTTGTATACAATTTCAGCAATAAAATGTAAATCTTTCTAAAAAATAAAACAAATTACTTTTTCATTTTGAAAGATGTCTTATTTTCTCTTGTAATTTAGTATTGCTCTTTAATAAAGAAAAAGTATTTCTTATCTGATTACTCAATTAATCGATGGAATAATCGGTAGAATACTCGATTACTTAAATAATCGATAGCTGCAGCCCTACTCTAATGTAAACAGACACTACTTGAAGCAGTGCACCTGAGAGAAAAGCTTTAAAATGAAGAGAAAACTCTACTGGGCATAATTTAACACATTTTCCTTGAAATAATTTATTAAAATGTAAGTCTGTCATTCGGAGTTATGGCTAACAGAGAAGGCCTTGCTGGCCCTAATGGCCCACCACTGAGAATTTAGTTATACATAATGCAATAGAAATTTACATCTTCTCTTGAGATCAAATACATTTTAAATAAACATCATCCTGATATTTTGAAAACCTACAAAATGGGTAAAAATTATGAGCATTAAAACTATATATCTTTTGCCCAAAATGTTTGTGTCCAACCGTTTTTTTCCCCTTTAGCTCATTTGGAATAATATAGTCCGATTGGTTCCTTTTATAATCCCTTTTAAACTATATTCCAACCCCTGTGATATGTTTTCTAGACTTACACCAAAATAGCCCTTACAGGACCAGGGTTAGGAACCTGTGGCCTGTATAAAAGGGATTAACACTACATTAATTGTTCTATGGCACACTTTTACATTTACATAAACATTTATGTGATTATACATATATTTTTTAGACCAACATAAAAAAGCCTGAGATTCTAACTCATGTAGGTGTTGACAATGTACTAATGAACAAGAAATTGACTTATATTTTAATGTACTCTAGGTATCTTTAACAGGTTATCAAACCTGCTTACAGTATTCCATAAATTGAATGTGTTATGTCTTTTTGAATTGAGGTCATTGGCAACATGAGGATGAAATATTTACTCCTTTTTGAATAAATTATATTAAATGATATAATACAATCTTTACCATCACACCGATGTATTTTATTCTTTTTTTTTACACATGTACCATTCCAGATAGGTTTGCTGTACAACATATGTGAGTGACGGTCAAGTGTACACAAACCTTTGGCCATACAGTGTATATAGTCTGAGGCAGGGGGCAGTGCTTTCTCATACAAAGCACCACAGACATGGAACAAATATCCAATTAGTTTTCTGCACGCATACAGTCTCAGTGTTTAGTCCAGTCCATTAGTCCAGTCCTTTATTCTTTTTTTCCTTTGGTAAAAAAAAAAAAAAAAAAAAGCAAATCTTGTATTTGGGGGAACTGGGATCTTTGGACTCCACCCCCTAGCAAAATGGCTAGCTGCTTAATGTGGCAGGGTGCTCTGATGACTCATAACTTCTGGTTCTCCCCTTTATTTATGCTATCATGTACAATGTTGGAAGCATGACTTCATACGACTCAATTCCAAAAAAGTTGAAAAGTTGAGAAAAATGCAAACTGTATATAAAACCGAATGCAATAATTAGCAAAACTTATAAACCCATATTTTATAGGGATGCACTGAAATGAAAATTCTTGGCCGAAACCGAAAACCAAAAAGAGGAAAGCAAGGCCGAAAACCGAAACACCAAAAGAAATTATGCCAATTATTATTACTATTGCATTTATGGCTATGACTGTGTACTAACCTTACTAAAATCAAGGCATTTAAATTTTTGTTTCAAAGAATAAATCAATTACAAATTATGAAAATATTTATGTATAGCACATTGCAACAATGCACAGGATAAAATAAATTAAAATTCAAACTTAAATGTTTAACTTAAATGCACTCATGTGTACATTAAATAATAATGTACAGGCCCTCTGGCCTGCTGAAAGGTTGTAAAATTAAATATGTTCTTTCATAAAAACAAAGTGCATTCAGAACAAGTGCTACTGCTTAAAGATACAATAATACAACAATATCACTGGGAAACACCACAGACGGAGTGCTTGTGCTCGGAGGGGTTTTTCTTTTCTGTGCCGCGTTCCTCTCATATTCAGCATAGCGATCGGGATGTTTGGATTTCAGGTGATAAATTAAACCCGACGTGGAGAAAGTCTTTGCAGACGCACCCCCTCTTGAAATTTCGGCATTACATGTTTTGCAAATCGCTATCCGTGGGTCTTTCTCAGATATACTGAAATACGTCCACACCGCAGACATGTTGCTTCAGACAAGCACGTGCAGGCCGCGGTTTCTGTTTGCGTCATCACAACAAACTGTTTCGGCATCCCTAATATTTTATTCATAATTGAACATAGAAAACATATGAAATGTTTTAAAGAACATTTACTGAAAGGAATATGTAATTTGAATGTGATGGCTGCAACAAAGTGTGAAGTATTACAACAAAATGGCATCTTCAGTTTAAACATTTGATTTATGTTATGTATTTGGGGAGGGTTGCGTTAGGAAGGGCATCCAGCGTAAAAATGTGCCAAATCAAACATGCGGAGGATCCGCTGTGGCGACCCCTAACAGGAGAAGCCGAAAGAAAGTTTATTTGTAATAGTATGATTCAATTATGGACTTATTAGATTTGCAAATCATTGTTTTCTGTTTTTATTTAAATTTTACAGTGTCCTAGCACTTTTAAAATTAGTGTACAGGTATGACTTTATATATATATATATATATATATATATATATATATATATATATATATATATATATATATATATATATATATATATATATTATTCAACCAAGAGGTCCAGAGGTCTTGTGGAACAGAAGTACTAAATGAGTACTTCTGTTAGTAAGCTAACTGAGGCCTGTAGCGTCTGATATGTAACAGTTAACTTTTTGCAATTTCTCTAAGCATTGTATGATCTGAATCTTGGGTGAATTTGCTGGGACGTCCACTCCTGGGACGACTGGTAAATGTGTTGTTTTTCACTTGTGAAAAATTTTCTGCCCTGTAGAATGAGAGACATAACATTTTGAAAATGGCCTTGTAAACCTTTTCCAGATGGATGAGCAGCAACAATTGCTTCTCAAAAAAGCTAATGTCTTTCGCCCTTTGACCAGCAAAGTACTAAAACTTGTTCTTTAATTGATGTGGTCAAAATGCATGATAATGACAAGGGCTTTTGATTAACAGCACTTGGCAGCTATTTTACATCTTAAATGTACATATATTTTGGTGTTATTGTCTTTTATATATAACGACACTGTGTAATAGGTCATGTGGTGTTGTTCATATTTCGACTTTAAAATTTTGTGACCTGCTAGGGACCAGAAGATTTTATTATGTCCTGATATATAAAATCACAGAATACAAAAAAGGTGTACTTTTATTTACACATGACTGTATATGACAATCTCCACATACATGAAAAAAAGGTTAAACATTTGAAACATTAAAAAAAAAAGACTACTACTAAAAAAATCTAAGGGCTGCTACAGGATCAAAATGAGAATAATTGTCCCTGAACCAAATAATCAATTTAAGATCAATAAATATGAGTATAAATAAATCATGTGTAAACCATTAAACAAAAGGGAACTAGAAAAAGCAAGTGTTCTACTGATAGTCGGTTTGAAGTGTCTACTTGTCTTAAGTAAAATGACCAGCAATCACATTTGTAAGGTGCTGCACTACATTTATCTCTGTTGATACAGCCATTTGGGAAGCCTGCAAATGGGACTGAAGTTTAGTCTGTAAAAGTAATTTTATCCAGCTACCTGTTTTCACTTTGTTTTGTCTTTATGATTTAGTGCTATATACAGTGAGGAAAATAAGTATTTGAACACCCTGCTATTTTGCAAGTTCTCCCACATAGAAATCATGGAGGGGTCTGAAATTGTCATAGTAGGTGCATGTCCACTGTGAGAGACATAATCAAAAAAAAAAAAATTCAGAAATCACAATGTATGATTTTTTAACTATTTATTTGTATGATACAGCTGCAAATAAGTATTTGAACACCTGAGAAAGTCAATGTTAATATTTGGTACAGTAGCCTTTGTTTGCAATTACAGAGGTCAAACGTTTCCTCTAGTTTTTCACCAGGTTTGCACACACTGCAGGAGGGATTTTGGCCCACTCCTCCACACAGATCTTCTCTAGATCAGTCAGGTTTCTGGCCTGTCACTGAGAAACACGGAGTTTGAGCTCCCTCCAAAGATTCTCTATTGGGTTTAGGTCTGGAGACTGGCTAGGCCACGGCAGAACCTTGATATGCTTCTTACAGAGCCACTCCTTGGTTATCCTGGCTGTGTGCTTCGGGTCATTGTCATGTTGGAAGACCCAGCCTCGACCCATCTTCAATGCTCTAACTGAGGGAAGGAGGTTGTTCCCCAAAATCTGGCAATACATGGCCCCGGTCAACCTTTCCTTAATACAGTGCAGTCGCCCTGTCCCATGTGCAGAAAAACACCCCAAAGCATGATGCTACCACCCCCATGCTTCACAGTAGGGATGGTGTTCTTGGGATGGTACTCATCATTCTTCTTCCTCCAAACACGTTTAGTGGAATTATGACCCAAAAGTTCTATTTTGGTCTCATCTGACCACATGACTTTCTCCCATGACTCCTCTGGATCATCCAAATGGTCATTGGCAAACTTAAGACGTGCCTGGACATGTGCTGGTTTAAGCAGGGGAACCTTCCGTGCCATGCATGATTTCAAACCATGACGTCTTAGTGTATTACCAACAGTAACCTTGGAAACGGTGGTCCCAGCTCTTTTCAGGTCATTGACCAGCTCCTCCCGTGTAGTTCTGGGCTGATTTCTCACCTTCCTTAGGATCATTGAGACCCCACGATCTTGCAAGTGAGATCTTGCATGGACCCCCAGTCCGAGGGCGATTAACAGTCATGTTTAGCTTCTTCCATTTTCTAATGATTGCTCCAACAGTGGACCTTTTTTCACCAAGCTGCTTGGCAATTTCCCCGTAGCCCTTTCCAGCCTTGTGGAGGTGTACAATTTTGTCTCTAGTGTCTTTGGACAGCTCTTTGGTCTTGGCCATGTTAGTAGTTGGATTCTTACTGATTGTATGGGGTGGACAGGTGTCTTTATGCAGCTAATGACCTCAAACAGGTGCATCTAATTTAGGATAATAAATGTAGTGGAGGTGGACATTTTAAAGGCAGACTAACAGGTCTTTGAGGGTCAGAATTCTAGCTGATAGACAGGTGTTCAAATACGTATTTGCAGCTGTATCATACAAATAAATAGTTTAAAAATCATATATAGTGATTTCTGAATTTTTTTGTTAGATTATGTCTCTCACAGTGGACATGCACCTACGATGACGATTTCAGACCCCTTCATGATTTCTAAGTGGGAGAACTTGCAAAATAGCAGGGTGTTCAAATACTTACTTTCCTCACTGTATATGCACTGCATTTTCTCAATCAACTTTCAATCAACTTAATTTGCAATTAACTCTGTTAAAATGCAAATCCGCAGTGTGATGCTGAGAAACACACACGTGCACAAAGAAGAGGCACAGCACCGGTTATATATATCACATCCTCAAGATGTACGTAACGTGGGTTAATTTCCAGGAGCAAGCTATTCATTCATGTCATCAATCCCATGAAATGGTGAGGGTGTCATTCCCACCCATTGTCCTTGATCATGTGAGCAAGTTCAATGATGAACTTGCCCTCTTTGTACTTCTGACTGCTCTCAAAGGCATGTTCCTAATGAGGAAAAGAGAGAGCTCATCAAGTCATCTGGCTGCATTATGCCTTTAATAAATAAACCCATAATTAAATAAAGGGTTGCTGATAAGCAACATTAGACTGTACAGATTTAAATTATCATAACACCTTAAAAAAATATTGTGTAATCTTTAGAGAAGCTTATATTAGACCTGGCCATAAACTGGACAAATTAGACATTTAATTTATACTGTAGCTCTGGTGAAGCATAATACTGGTGACAGTGACAAAATCAGACTCTATATTAATATCCCAACAGAGATAGGACACAAATGAGAGGAAAAAAAACAAATAGCATGCATTATATATCATGCAGCATATGCAATAAATGTATTAAAATTATTTTATATGTATATAAATATTTTATTTCTGTTAACTATTTCTATAATGTACAAATGTATGAGGACAGTGTGACAGCAGTGAAGTGTGCAGCAGGAACGACAGACTGTTTAAGGTGGAGGTGGGACTGCATCAAGGATCGGCTCTGAGCCCTTTTCTGTTTGCAGTGGTGATGGACAGGTTGACGAACGAGGTCAGACAGGAGTCTCCGTGGACTATGATGTTTGCGGATGATATTGTAATTTGTGGTGAGAGTAGTGAGCAGGTTGAGAAGAGCCTGGAGAGCTGGAGGTACGCGCTGGAGAGAAGGGGAATGAAAGTCAGAAGGAGTAAGACAGAGTACATGTGTGTGAATAAGAGGGAGGGCTGTGGAGTGGTGTGGTTGCAGGGAGAAGAGGTGGGGAAGGTGGATGAGTTTACCTGGGGTCAACAGTGAAAGTAATGGAGAGTGTGTTAGAGAAGTGAAGAAAAGAGTGCAGGAAGGGTGGATGGGTTTAGAAAAGTGGCAGGAGTGATTTGTGATAGAAGGGTATCTGCAAGAGTGAAAGGGAAAGTGTATAGGACTGTGGTGAGACCTGCGATGTTGTATGGATTATAGACAGTGGCATTGACTAAAAGACAGGAGGTGGAGCTGGAGGTAGCAGAGCTGAAGATGTTGAGGTTTTCATTGGAGTGACGAGGTTAGACAGTATTAGAAACAAGTTTATTAGATGGACAGTGCATGTAGGACATTTTGGAAACAAAGTGAGAGAGGCCTGATTGAGACGGTTTGGACATGTGCAGAGGAGGAACATGGGGTAAATCGATAGGAGAATGCTGAGGATGGAGCCACCAGGAAGGTGGAAAAGAGGAAGACCAATGAGGAGTTTTATGGATGTGGTGAAGGAGACATGCAGGTAGTTGGTTTGAAAGAGGCAGATGTAGAGAACAGAGTAGTATGGAGACGGATGATCCGCTGTGGTAAACCCCAGCAGCCGAAAAAAGAAGAAGAAGAAGATTTCTATAATGCACGGAATGTTTTGGCTCACTGTGTTTACAAAGTTAACTTTTAGCCTAAACAACATTAGCAGCTGAGCAATAAACTTGTAATTATCCAAAGCAGCCTGACAAAGTCTGATGGTCTCTTGTATGGTAACACTGATTCCTTTGTTTGAGTTAAAAGATGCTAAAAATAATTGGATGTCACCTGTTTTCTGTTCACTCACTCCCTGTATACCTGTGGCCCCTACCACCCAACATACATTACAATTCAACCGCCTGTAATACAAACCACAGGCTCATATAAATGCGCTTGTTCTGATGCTTATCATTTTAATACTATCAGCTTATTCACATGGAGGTACCACATTTAAATCTAAGACAAATAATTAACAGATTCAAATGTGTTTTATTTAACAAAAAATATTTTAACTGTTGATATGGTAAAGCTTTTCGTGGAGATGTGTACTATATTCAACATTTATGTGAGCAAGCTGGTGAAGATCTATAGCAGTTAACTAATTAACTTCTCTTATTGACACACTACAATATTTACTGTAACTATAAATACTAAAAAGTATGTCTGTCAAAAAAAATGTCCAATTTTCATTGGCATACAAGAAAGATAAACACATCAGAATGTGTTGTTTTCACAAAATAGAAAAACTTAAGGTGAATAGAATGGTCCCTGGTGGTCTAGTGGTTAGAATGCGGCGCTCTCACCGCTGCGGCCCGGGTTTGATCCCAGGTCAGGGACCCAACCCCAGCCACTCTTAGTGCCGGTCCCAAGCCCGGATAAATGGGGATGGTTGCGTTAGGATGGACATCCAGCGTAAAAACATGTGCCAAATCAAACATGCGGATGATCCCTAATTGGAGAAGCCGAAAGAAAGTTAAGGTGGATAGAATACTCTGCGTTGTGTTGGGCCCAGGAATTCTGCTTTGTGTTGGGCCCCAGGAAAATCTGATTTTCTGTTCTAGGAGAATATCATTAACTATATTGATTATTATTAATTAGTATTAGTAATTAGTATTAATTTATATATACATGTTCACAACACTTTAGTTTTTCCCCTTCCCTCTACTGTGGTGCATCTAAAGTTCCCATGTACTACATTATCATTACAGAAACCCTGCCAGCTCGACCCTGTTGTATTTTATTCCTTACACATTAAATTTTGTGTTCCCTCATTTCTGTCACCATCAGTATGGACTAGATATAACAAACATTTATTTAATATTTTTCATATACATATATTTTTTTTGCTTTCCTGGCAAATTAGAATGCTATAGATTACAATTATGGCTATAATACTACACTGGCAATATGTTGGATAAGGGTGGGTAAACAGGTAAGCTAATTGTTTTTCAGCACTTTTCTGTGAGTTTCTTGGACAAAACAACACAAATTATTTATTTTAGTTAAGGTTTCTAAATAAAGATGTTAAACCTTACAGATAAAATATTATTACTCTCAAACATGTTTCATCAAATCTCCAGCATAAGTTGCTTTCTTCACGAGTGCTGCACGAATGCAACCGTATTTAGGTAAGTGAAAAGGCGGCGATTATCAAATAAGTATGTGTATTTAAAGGGTTTGCGTCCTGAACAAAGTAGTAAAAGTCTCAAGTAGACTTGCTGTGCATAATTGTTCAAAGAGAGCATATTATTAAATACTTACATATTTCCAACCCAGTGTGGTTTTGCAATTTTCACAATAGATGTCAGCCACAGCATGGAGACCTGTCAGCAGCACCCTCTCCTCTGCTGGCCCACAACCAATATTTACCCTTAACGTATGGGAGAGAAAGACAAAAAACATAAAAATATGAAGCAATGATAAAGCTAATAAATCATGTGAATCATTAGTTTACATTCAAAATTGCTCTAATCGCTTTGACTTACAAAATGAAACCAGAGATTGACACTTACACTGAGTTGAACAGATAGGCTCTTCCTTGACTACCTTGGAAAGACTGCAAAAAAAAATAAAAAATTCGAATGCCTGGGTTAACTGTTTTATTAAAGGAAATACCGTAATTTCCGGACTATAAAGCGCACCCATATATAAGCCGCTGAATTTGACAAAGATTTTTATTTTAAACATAAATAAGCCGCATTGTCTACATTGAAACTAATGAACTTTACACAGGCTTTAATGAAATACAGTGTCTGTTACACGGTGTAACGGGTGAAATATGTTGCACTTCCTTTAGGAGCATAGCGGTATTTTGGAAGTAGCATGGCGCTGCATTTTTTCCGGTATTACTGCATGTGTGGAGACCGAGAAATATGTCCTTATTATTTTCTCATGCTTATTTCTAAGTTTCTTTGACTAACCCGTACACTGTTGCCAAGAAAAATAAAAAAGCACGAGTTTTGGAAACCTGTCTGTGCTTATATGATTTCTGTTGCAACTGGAAGTTAGCGAGCTATCCCATGACCCTGACTCAACACGCTACAACGGCTTGTATCTAAACAGTAGTCTACAAAGAAAGTCATTGTTCACTGTTTTCCTCCTTCCTTTCACAACAATTTCTCTCGGGAGTTTATCTTTTGGCATCATCGTGCGTTTAAAAAAAATAATTTTTCTCCCGATGCCGTGCAGCTCAGAACACAGGTGAGGTTTCGTTTCCGTTCGGAAATTTAATTGGTCTAATGTTATGTCGCTCAGTTTTTTGGCTTGAAGTTTGTGAAACTGGGAAAAACCCAGGAAAAATTCATAAATAAGCCGCTTCGTTGTTTAAGCCGCGGGGTTCAAAACATGGGAAAAAAGTAGCGGCTTATAGTCCGAAAAATACGGTAGTAGTAAATGTGCTTCAGCAAATCTTTATTTCTTTTCTCACATAGGGACATTATTTTTTTTTTATTTCCACACAAGAAAAGGGTTTCGCACAAATAACAAGGCAGCCATATAAAAAGTTTCCTTACGACCATGGTTAAATATGGTGGTGGCTTTTTTATGTTGTGAGGATGTTTTTCTGCCAGAGGACCTAAACATTTTGTAAGGATATATGGCATCAGGCGCAAATGTGTATTTTTGTGACTTTTATTAACAAAAAAAACAACCCAGAACATTAAACAAAATGTTCTGTAAACATATTTAACAAGGGTGCTAATGTATAAAACATAATAATCCCCCCCTCCCCCATTATGGCTTTCCATAATGCCTCCCTGTGCTAAAAATGTGTCACACTGACCCACATTCTTTGCACAAGCCGCTCTGATGCATCACAAATGCGCACACACACACACATGCACACATCATGTGCACTGAATTAAAAAATATTTTTAACCCTAAAAAAATTCAGGATCTGCTCATAAATAATATCCCCAATATCCCCCAATTGGTTTATTTAAACTAATTGGGGTTGCAACATGGAGAGCTATACATTACCTACATGTTGATTTATTCAATTCAATTCATTTTTATTTATATAGCACTTTTAACAATGAACATTGTCTCAAAGCAAATTTACACAGATAATGCAGTGATAAAGAATGAATAAGATTGTTCTTTATGTGTAAGTTTGTTCCCTTATGAGCGAGCTGGTGGCAACTGTGGCAAAGAAAAAACTTCCTGAGATGGCATACGGAAAAGGGGGAACCCACCCTCTTCACGCTTGCAGATACAAATCACTCCTGCCACTCTTCTCCACTCACTCCACTCTGCCTGCACTCTTTTCTTCACTTCTCTAGCACACTCTCTATTACTTTGCACAGTTGACCCCAGGTACCTGAACTCCTCCACCTTCACCACCTCTTCCCCCTGCAACCGCACCACTCCACTGCCCTCCCTCACATTCACACACATGTATTCTGTCTTACTCCTACTGACTTTCATTCCTTCTCAATCAACAATCTCAAAGAAAATAATGCGCCCATAGTGCTCTTTTTCGGCATGAAACCATACTGTTGCTCACAGATGGTCACCTCTTCTCTCAGCCTGGATTCCACTACTCTTTCCCATAACTTCATGGTGTGACTGATCAACTTTATTCCCCTGTAGTTACTGCAGGTCTGCACATCTCCCTTATTCTAAAAAATTGGTACCAGCGCACTCCTCCTCCATTCCTCAGACATCCTCTCACCTTCCACAATTTTGCTGAACAATCTGAATAAAAGCTCCACTGTCATCTCTCCTAAACATCTCCATGCTTCTACTGGTATGTCATCTGGTCCTATTTTCCTTCCCCTCCAATCCACTTATGGAGCATAAGCACTGATGACATTTATCAACCCCTCAACTTCCAGCTTCACAATCGGCACTCTATCAGCACCTTTTTTCACCTCCACTACACTCTTACTGTACTCTTCCTACAGGATAACCCCTACACCATTTCTCTTTCCATCCACACACCATGACACAACATATCTACCTTACATCTCGATTTTATATATATATATATATATATATATATATATATATATATATATATATATATATATATATAAAACAGTAGCCCAATTTCCACCGGTACCCTGTTGGCTGACATTACCTGTGGCGTTCGTTGATAACCCGGGCCTCGACCAATCAGGTATTAATTTATGATTCGTGATCCGCATAATTTATTTGGCACGTTTTAAGCTGGATGCCCTTCCTAACGCAACCCTTCCCATTTATTCGGGCTTGGGACCGGCACTAAGAATGCACTGGCTTGTGCCTCCCTAATGGCTGGGTTCTTAAAGCTCCTATCTTACTCTGTAATTTAACGGATCTCCAGACTGTTGATGAGAAACCATCCCCAGCTGCACAGAGTGGCCTACAATTGAAGAGATCACCATCCAGAGGCAGGCAGAGACGGAGCGGGTCGATCCAAGGATAGGAGATGGGCAAGGAACGCTGGTCACTGGAACCTCAGGAGCATGTTTAACTAAACCGATTTATGTAATAACTAAAGTTATATAATCCAGATTATAATAATTAAAAAGTATTCATTTGAGGCCCGCAGGCCTTGGCTACCCAATGCATTTCATGTTCATACATTTTTTGTCCTCAAACATTTTTTTCAGTTCAGGTCACAATTCATTTGGGCTTCAGTACTTTTACTTTAAGCCATTTCTTTTAACTTTGGAGATGCTGAGAATGATTACCATACTGAAAGATCCAATTGGTTAACTTTCTGCTTAATGTCTTAATGTGCTATTTTTAAACAATCCTTTGTCCTCATACCATCTGTTTTCTGAAGTGCACCATTGCTTTTTTTTTTAGCAAAACGCCACCACAACATGGTTTCATGTTGTTTCTATCCATGCTTTAGAGTTGGCATGGTATTCTTTAGAGTGAAAACCTTTTTTCTCCATTTGTATGTCATCTCTCCTAAGAACATTCCTCTAAATGAACAATCACATGCAAACTTTTGTCTGGCTTTTTAATACTGGTCATAGGCAGCTCATTCTGGCACAATAAGTTAAAAGCCCAATAGCTATGACAATCTGATGACCCCCCAATCCAATGACCCCAAATCGCCCATCGTGCTTTTTTCCTGAAAGAAAGTGCTTGTGTTATGTGAAGATTTTTTATGTGCAGAGTGCTGCTGGTCACTACTCTTTGAGAATGGCTAAGAATAAAGCCAGCTTTATATAGCAACTTTTGTCACAATTAAAAACTGACAAGTATAAATGTTTTTAATTGTGACAATAGTTGCTATATAAAGCCGGCTTCATTCTGCACATAAAAAATCTCCTTAAAAGAGTGTTGTGAGTTTGTTCTGTTTAAAAATAATGGTGGACAAAAAATGTCTCTATGAATGAGGTCTCTGCTTTTTTTGTGAACGTGTATAGACAGGGTTTTGTTCATTACAATACAAATAAATATCTCATACCACACTTAAATGTTAATCTTATGTTCTGTATTTATAGGATAAAACATCATAAAAGGGTTTGTACTGACCTTGGAAATGAGTTCGTCGTGGTTGGCTAAATGAGCCCTGCAGTGGATACAGCTGTATGTGCGATGGCAGTTTGGTAAGTAGGCCTGAAAGGTCTTAGACCGCGTCATGGCAACAGTAGCAGGTGAGGCAGCACGGGAGCACCGTGGGAATTCAGCCCAGGACAGATTGCAATGGAATGGTTGGTCAGTAGTAGCCCAGTAGTCCAAACATTCTCAGTCTTACATAAAGAAAAATTGAAGCTTCTTTAGCCACCAGGACATCATGTTAGGTCCTCTTAGCCACCAGCTCCATTGACTAGTCCTAATCCTCTTTGAATTACAATGAACAACAAGCCAAATAACAGTTATTAGCAGTCTTTCCCAAGAAACACTTGCATAAATATACATATTGATTGTGTGTCTCTGACTTGCTTTTTTTCACCACTGCTCATTCATGAGCACATACACACACAACATATTATGACTCTCAATGTTTTGTACTCAATAACAACCGAAGACACTTGGTGGTATATTGCATAGAGATTATGCAACGAGAGAGGCAATGGCATACAATAGACTAAGCAAGATTGATGGAAGACAGGTATGCTGTAAAGCAGAGGTAGCAGACACAAGCTAAGAGCTTCAGTTAAGTTTCACTTTAATCATCAGAATATAAAAATGTGACTTCCATTATCGCTATCTTGGTACCAGAAACACTTATTTGATTATTATCGAACTGCTAAACCTTTGGTATTTACATACAAAACAGACACTACAGTTGCACACAGTTGATAACAGATAACAGTTGTTGATAATAGAAGTCAAAGTAAAGTGACCAGATATGTTCAGGCTGTCAGGAAGGACACGGCGGACTCAAATAATCAGTATTAACAACCTGGTTACGAAGAAAAGCATGCACAAAACATTGAACCTTGACGTGGATGTCACCTGTCAGAGGGACAGGTGAACCCAAACAATACAGATCTAGTCCTCATCTATCTAGTCTCAGTGATCCTGTGCCTATGATAGTCTCAGATTCTTGTTGTGAAAGATTCTCTCATTCTGTTCAGAGACAAAATAGCTTTTTTTCTCTCAGCTGTTTTTTATAAACAGCTGGTGTGTCATATAAGGGTGCGGCTTATATATGGGTGCGCTTTATAGCCTGGAAATTACGGTAAGCCGCACCTGTCTATAAGCTGCAGGTGTCTACACTGAAACTAATGAACTTTACACAGGCTTTAACGAAAGACAGTGTCTGTTACACGGTGTAACGGGTGAAATATGTTGTGGCTCCTTTAAGAGCATAGTGGGATTTTTCCGGTAATACTGCATGTGTGCAAGACCGAGGAATATGTCCTTATTTTTTCTGATGCTCATTTCTAAGTTTCTTTGACTAACCCGTAACGCTATTGCCAAAAAAAATAAAAAAGCACAAGTTTTGAAAACTTGTCTGTGCTTATATGATTTCTGTTGCAACTGGAGTTAGCGAGCTATCCCATGACCCTGACTTAACGCGTTACAACGACTTCTATCTAAACAGTAGCCTACCAAGAAAGTCATTGTTTACTGTGAACTTTATTTATTTTAATCTTTGTATTCTGTTTTTAATTTACACAACACAATCATTGTCTGATTCATGTCATGCAGTTTGCAGTGTGCTCAGAAAATGATTCTTTTTTCTTATTTTGCTGTGCAGAATGCAAGCCTAGGCAAGGTAGTTAAGCTCACACGACTTAGCTTCCATCCCAAACAACTTAATTTAACAATCAAGAAAGGCTAACATGATTAGTTAGAAGAGTTTCTGAGAATGCGTACAAGTGGTCAAGCGCCACAATCTTAAAATATTAACTAAGAATGACTCACCTGCGAAGGTTTTTAAAAAAATAATTTTAATAATAATAATTTTGATAATTATTGATTGTGACTCTCCAGGGAACATTTCTGTATTTGTTTGGCTCCAATCGGGCGAAAAAACCTAGGACTAGTTCACAAAAGTATGTTTTTAATAATTAATGAAGGATTTGATTGACAGCAGTTGTCATTGACGCAAAGTTGCCCAGCATGAGGAGATCTATCAAGATTGAGTGTATGTTTGAAAAATTGGGACAGACCTTTAGGGAACACAGCCATTAGGGTTGCACAAGCCAGTGCACTTTGTTAGTGTCAGTCCCCAAGCCTGGATAAATTGTAAAGGTTGCTTTAGGAAGGGCATTCAATATAAAACATGTGCCAATTCAAATATACAGATCACAAACAATTATTCCATACCGGATTGGTCGTGGCCCGGGTTACCAATGACCGCCACAAGTATTGTTCGCCAACAGGGTACCGGTGGAAATTGGGCTACTGTTGGCCAAAGGAGGAGAAGGAGAGAGGTAAGATGTCTACAGAGACAGTAGGGAAAGAAGAAGTGTAGGAAAGGGGAGGTTAGGGTGGATACTTTAAATGTAGGCACTATGACTATGAGAGAGGTAGCTGATGGAGTGTAGAAAAGTATATATGTTGTGTGTTCAGGAGACCAAGTTGAAAGGGAGTAATGCCAGGAACATTGGAGGGGGGTTTAAACTGTTCTATCACAGTGTGGATGGTAAGAGAAATGGTGTAGGTGTGATACTTAAGGAAGAGAACAATAAGAGTGTAGTGAAGGTGAATGTCAGGTGTGTCAGAGAAGTATGTGAGGGTGGTGCAGGACATGTATGAGGACAGTGTGACAGCAATGAAGTGTGCAGTTAGAACAACAGACTAGTTCAAGTTGGAGATTGGATTGCATCAAGGATCGGCTCTGAGCCCTATCCTGTTTGCAGGTTGATGGACGAGGACAGACAGGAATCTCCATGGACTATGATGTTTGCGGATGATATTGTGATTTGTGGTGAGAGTAGGGAGCAGGTGGTGAAGAGCCTGGAGAGGTGGAGGTACGCGCTGGAGAGAAGGGGAATGAAAGTCAGAAGGAGTAAGACAGAGTACATGTGTATGAATGAGAGGGAGGGCAGTGGAGTGGTGCAGTTGCAGGGAGAAAAGGTTATGAATGTGGATGAGTTTAGGTACCTGGGGTCAACAGTGCAAAGTAATGGAGAGTGTGTTAGAGAAGTGAAAAAAAGAGTGCGACAGGGTGGAGTGGGTGAAGAAGACTGGCAGGAGGGATTTATGATAGAAGGGTATGTTCAAGAGTGAAATACTACTGTGGTGAGACCTGCAATGTTGAATGGTTTAGAGAGAGTGACATTTTATTTTAATTTTATTTTATTTATATATATATATATATATATATATATATATATATATATATATATATATATATATCCTTATTTATCTGCCTTCTTTTTCTTGTTATTATATATTTTTTATATTTTGCTATTATATTTTTTATTTTTATTCTCCTTTTCACCCCATTTTATTCCCTCATGCCGGACCGTCGTAAAAAGCATTTCACTGCATGTCATACCCTGTATGTATGTGACAAATAAAATTTGATTTGATTTGATTAAAAAACAGAAGGTGGAGCTGGAGCTAGCAGAGCTGAAGATGTCGAGATTTTCATTGGTAGTGATGAGGATGGACAAGATTGAAACAAATTTATTAGAGGGACTGCACATGTAGGACGTTTGAACTTTTTTTTTTTTCAAATTATTGATAGTCACTCTCCAGCAAACATGTCTGTACTGGTGCTCTACCATCTGGCCAAGTTTCAAGTCTCTAGGTCTTATGGTTTGGTCTGCATGAACAGTTTTAGGGTGGATTAACAAATAATAATAATAATAATAATAATAATAATAATTATTATTATTATTATTATTATTATAATCTCTAGTAAAACAATCGGTTTCAGAACTACATGCTCAATCCCATAATAATGAGAATCCCTACATAATTAAAAGCGTTTCCTCTCTATGTGCTTGAACCCCTAATAAAAATCCCTACAATTACAATACGGTTTTAGCTCTACGTGCTTGAACCCCTAATTAAAAGCCTTTAATGTTTGAGTGGTTTGTACTTCCCTGTAAAACCATTTCATTGTGGCCACTATAGGATATGGATGTTTTAATTATATTTTAGGAGGGAAGATGAGTTGTGCAAGCTTGTTGATGAAGAATAAAACATTAAAGTTTAAAGTCAATTTTACAAAAAAGTATGCTGACTGATTGCCATCCTAGAAAATCTCAGATCCATAACATTTCCTGACACACTTGAAGGTAAATATATTCACATTTTGCTTTCACGTTATTTCCCTGGCCAACAATCCTCCTCACAGACCTTTTTACCTGTACACACAACATATACCATACACCGTATATATATATATATATATATATATATATATATATATATATATATATATATATATATATATATATATATATATATATATATATCATCAAACTAATTTAAATATTAGTAAAAGATAACACAAGTGAACACAACATGCAATTTTTATATAAAGGTTTTCTTATTATTGAGGAAAAACACCATCCAAAACTACATGTGTGAAAAAGTGTTTACCCTGTTGTTAAAACTGTGGTTTATCACACCTGAGTTAAATTTGTCACACCCAGGCCTGATTACTGCCACACCTTTTCGCAATCAAGACATCTCTTAAATAGGACCTGCCTGACAAAGTGAAGTAAACCAAAAGATCCTCAAAAGTTAGACGTCATGCCGAGATCCAAAGAAATTCAGAAACAAATGAGAAACAAAGTAATCAAAATCTATCAGTCTGGAAAAGGTTATAAAGCCATTTTTAAAGCTTTGGGACTCCAGCGAACCACAGTGAGAGCCATTATTCACAAATGGCATAAACATGGAACAGTGGAGAACCCAGGAGTGGCCAGCCAACCAAAATTACCCCAAGAGCACAGCCACGACTCAACCAAGACAAAAGACTTTACAACAACATCCGAAGAACTGCAGAAAAAATTCAGACAAACATTATACCAACAGTAAAATATGGTGGTGATAGTGGGATGGTCTGGGGCTGTTTTGCTGCTTCAGGACCTGGAAGACTTTCTGTGATAAATGGAAACATGAATTCTGCTGTTTACAAAAAAATCCTAAAGGAGAATGTCCAGCCATCTGTTTGTGACCTCAAGCTAAAGCGAACTTATCTGCAGCGGTACAATGTTTCAAAACACACCAGCAAGTCCACCTCTGAATGGCTGAAGAATAACAAAATTAAGACTTTGTAGTGGCCTAGTCAAAGTCCTGACCTAAATCCTATTGAGATGGTGTGGCATGACCTTAAAAGGGCAGTTCATTATTCGAAAACCCTCCAATGTGGCTGAATTACAACAATTCTGCATAGATGAGTGGACCAAAATCCCTCCACAGCGCTGTAACAATTGCAAGTTATCACAAACGCTTGATTGCAGTTGTTGCTGCTAAGCGTTGCCAAACCAGTTATTAGTTTTAGGGTGCACTTTTTCCACACAGAGCCATGTAGTTTTGGATTGTGTTTTCCCACAATAATAAAAACCTTCATTTAAAAACTGCATGTTGTGTTCACTTGTGTTATCTTTTACAAATATTTAGTTTGATGATCTGAAACAATAAAGTGTGGCATACACAAACTTTAAAGTATATACACTCACCGGCCACTTTATTAGGTACACTTGTCCAACTGCACGTTAACGCAAATTTCTAATCAGCCAATCACATAGCAGTAAATTAATGCATTTAGGCATGTAGACATGGTGAAGACAATTTGCTGCAGTTCAAACCGAGCGTCAGAATGGGAAAGAAAGGTGATTTAAGTGACTTTAAACGTGGCATGGTTGTTGGTGCCAGACGGGCTGGTCTGAGTATTTCAGAAACTGCTGATTTACTGGGATTTTCACGCACAACCATCTCTAGGGTTTACAGAGAATAGTCCGAAAATGAGAAAATATCCAGTGAGCGGCGCAAATGCCTTGTTGATGCCAGAGGTCAGAGGAGAATGGCCAGACTGGTTTGAGCTGATAGAAAGGCAACAGTAACTCAAATAACCACTCGTTACAACCAAGGTATGCAGACGAGCATCTCTGAACGCACAACATGTTGAACCTTGAGGCGGATGGGCTACAGCAGCAGAAGACCACACCGGACAGCTAAGAACAGGAAACTGAGGCTACAGTTCGCACAGGCTCACCAAAATTGGACAATAAAAGATTGGAAAAACGTTGCCTGGTCTGATGAGTCTCGATTTCTGCTGCGACATTCGGATGGTAGGGTCAGAATTTGGCGTCAACAACATGGAAGCATGTATCCATCCTGCCTTGTATCAACGGTTCAGGCTGGTGGTGGTGGTGTAATGGTGTGGGGGATATTTTCTTGGCACACTTTGGGCCCATTAGTACCATTTGAGCATCGTGTTAATGCCACAGCCTACCTGAGTATTGTTGCTGACCATGTCCATCCCTTTATGACCACAGTGTTCCCGACTTCCAGCAGGATAACGCGCCATTTAATAGAGCGCGAATCATCTCAGACTGGTTCCCTGAACATGACAATGAGTTCACTGTACCCAAATGGCCTCCACAGTCACCAGATCTCAATCTAATAGAGCACCTTTGGGATGTGGTGGAACGGGAGAGTCGCATAATGTATGTGCAGCCGACAAATCTGCAGCAACTGCTTGATGCTATCATGTCAATATGGACCAAAATCTCTGAGGAATGTTTCCAGTACCTTGTTGAATCTATGCCACGAAGGATTAAGGCAGTTCTGAAGGCAAAAGGGGGTCCAACCCAGTACTAGTAAGGTGTAAACCTAATAAAGTGGCTGGTAAGTGTATATACACACACTTAATACTGTTCTTAATTCAGATATACACACGTGGACAAAATTGTTGGTACCCTTCGGTCAATTAAAGAAAAACTCAACAATGATCACAGAAAAAAATTTTATCTGACAAAAGTAATAATAAATATAAATTCTATGAATGTTAACCAATGAAAGTCAGACATTGGTTTTAAACCATGCTTCAAATGAATTATTTAAAATAATAAACTCATGAAACAGGCCTAGACAAAAATGATGGTACCCCTAGAAAAGACTGAAAATAATGTGACCAAAGGGACATGTTAATTCAAGGTGTGTCCTTCGCATCACAGGTGTCTACAATCTTGTAATCAGTCAGTGGGCCTATATATATATATATATAGGGCTCCAGGTAGTCACTGTGTTGTCAGGTGACATGGTGTGTACCACACTCAAAATGGACCAGAGAAAGCGAAGGAAAGAGTTGTATCAGGAGATTAGAAAGAAAATTATAGACAAGCATGATAAAGAAAAAGGCTATAAGACCATCTCCAAGCAGCTAGATGTTTCTGTGACTACAGTTGCACATATTATTCAGAAATTTAAGATCAATGGGACTCAAGTTCCAAGGTGATCTTCATGCTCAAGGAACATCAGTGTCAGATCGCACCATCCGTCGTTGTTTGAGCCAAAGTGAACTACATGGGAGACGACCAAGGAGGACACCATTGTTAAAAACAAATCATAAAAAAGCTAGACTGGAATATGCCAAACTACATGTTGACAAGCCACAAAGCTTCTGGGAGAATGTCCTATGGACAGATGAGACAAAAATTCAACTTTTTGCCAAGGCACATCAGCTCTATGTTCACAGACGGAAAAATGAAGCAAGAAAAGAACACTGTCCCTACTGTGAAACATGGAGGAGGCTCTGTTATGTTCTGGGGCTGCTTTGCTGCATCTGGCACAGGGTGACTACAATCTGTGCAGGGTACAATGAAATCTGAAGACTATTAAGGGATTCTAGAGAGAAATGTGCTGGCCAGTGTCTCAGTTGCAGGTCATGGGTCTTGCAACAGGACAATGACCCAAAACACACAGCTTAAACACCCAAGAATGGCTAAGAGGAAAACATTGGACTATTCTAAAGTGGCCTTCTATGAGCCCTGACATCAATCCTATTGAGCATCTTTGGAAGGAGCTGAAACATGCCGTCTGGAAAAGACACCCTTCAAACCGGAAACAACTGGAGCAGTTTGCTCATGAGGAGCCAAAATACCTGCTGAGAGGTGCAGAAGTCTCATTGACAGTTACAGGAATTGTCTGATTGCAGTGATTGCCTCAAAAGGTTGTGCAACAAAATATTAAGTTAGGGGTACCATCATTTTTGTCCAGGCCATTTTGTCCAGTTCATTTTTTTTTTTTTTTATAATTCCGTTGAAGCATGGTTGAAAAGCAATGTCTGACTTTCATTGGTTAACATTCATAGAATTTTTATTTATTATTACTTTTGTCAGATTAAAGTTTTTTCTGTGTGCATTGTGAGTTTTTCTTTCATTGACCGAAGGGTACCAATAATTTTGTCCACGTTTGTACATATAACTGTAAATATAATTTACTTTACATTTCTATGAATATTTTGTATGCTTAATTTTATTATAATTGACAGTATTGAGTAAATTCTACAACTTGAACAGAACAAATATATTTTGACACAACAATGTTTACAGATTTGTAGAAAACAATCTGCTGGAGTTTGTTGCACAAATTGTAAAAACATTTGTAATGCTTTAATTGTAATTTTAAACCTATTTTTTGAGAAAAGAGTATTTTACAAACAGAAACAGGTATTTCCAATGTTGTAAGCAATAGAATATTGTAGAAACGGAAACAACTCTAATATGTTTACAGATCAGATTGGCTTGCACAAATTAGAGCGAATACACTGCACTTAAATGTATCTTCATTGTGGATTCACAGGCGAGAAAATTAACTACGTGGTATAAGCGCACTTCACCGTGACCGTAATTCTTGGTCTCTACTGCATGTGGCCTTCGGGAAACGCGTCTAAGTCCAGGCATTTTTACCCGACTGTTTTTATTTTTTTTTTACTTTTACCTTCTACTTTATTAATTGACGCAGGTGCTATTTTAAGCACAGTCTTGAGTAACTGGAACGGACACTGCGTTCATACTGATTCGCGACATACACGTCTACTACTGGCAAACTTTAATCAGATGACTAGTTGACCAAAAACAACCGTTTTATTAATGAAAACAAACTTTATGACTTCACAAAAATGATGTACAAAATGCTATTTAAGTATTAAAACGAATTTGACTATGCGTACCTCAGGATGGACAACTGTTTCAGTCGCACCGCCTCTGCCCTCATTAAAGTCCTGATTCAGGAACAAAACGTTGCTATCAGTATATTAAATAAACTTTCATTAAATCGTCCATTCTCCTGCATGGCTATAAACATACTGTAAATACATACAGAATGGTGGCGCATTGGCTCAGCAGACCGCCTCCAGTTTGAATGGCATACATGATAACCAACCAATACAAGAAAGAGGCCTAGCAACAATATCCTGATTGGTCAATCAAGAGCGCAAGCCAGCCAATGCAGGAGGGAAATTAAGGCTTACATATAGCACCGTCCTGATTCATAATTCATTAAACGGTAGATTTTGGAACAAAATACTGTTTTTGTTTCCGCCCCTAACACTGAGTTCGAATAAACTACATAAACAAACCTCACCACCCAGTGTTTGCAGCTTTTTACAGCATAGCATAATACACACACACACACACACACACACACACACACACTGTGTAAAACAGTTCATAAGAGAGTTTACATTTATTGAAACAATTACTACTTTTATTCTGAACAGCTGGCATTACAGACACATTTCTAAAACTGCTTTTTATGAACAAATTCCTACAACGGAGCATGAAACAGCTCTTAGACAGTGCCAAAAGCAGTTTAAAATGCCAGAACATTAAGAAAAAGCTTTACAGCCTTGCTATGAAACCAATCTCACATTTAAACGCTATCACTGAGCTGTAGAACAAGCAGTATTAGCACGCAAAATGCCCTTCAGGACCCGAAAGCTAGCCAGTGGTTGATTCTCTTTTGGAGGATAGCATGGTCCACTGTCTGTCACGTAGGCATAGGGAAATCGTAGCACCCACAGTCCATCAGGGGGCAGCACAACCTCAGGCTGTTCAGGATGGAAAATGGGACAAGGAGGGGGGCCTGGTTGAACCTGTTCCGAAAAGAAAAAAAAAAACACAATATGTAAAATACATAAAACGCTTGAGTTTTCGAATGAGTTTGACAGAGGAGTAACACCACGAGGAAACCACTCCATATCAAGCTAAAGAGAATGCAATCAGAAGTGTTAATTTGCTTGCTGTAGTATCTTTCTGACAACCTAACTCGATATTTCTACTGAATTAAATAAAATAAATAAAATATAAAATCTACATTTATAACATTTTGTGCAAACAAATAGAAAGGACCCTTCATATGTAGGCAAACATGACATTCTATGACCAAATATGACTGTTGAAACATTAAAATAATGCTCTTGCATAGTCTTAATTAATAGTCTTAAGTCTTTCTTTCTGTCTTCTTCTTTTGGCTGCTCCTATTAGGGGTTGCTACAGCAGACTATCAGTCTCCATATTATGTGGTGAGGGAAGACATGCAGGCAGTTGGTTTAAAAAGACCATTTAATCTGCCTGCATGTCTTTCCTCACCATATCCATAAAACTCCTCCTTGGTCTTCCTCTTTTCCTCCTTCCTGCTGGCTCCATCCTCAGCATTCTTCTACCGATATACGCCATGTCCCTCATCTGCACATGTCCAAACCATCTCAATCGCCCCTCCCTCACCTTGTCTTCAAAACGTTCTACATGCGCTGTCCCCCAGTTCTAATTCTGTCCATCCTCATCACTCCCAACAAAAACCTTAACATATTCAACTCTGCTACCTCCAGCTCCACCTCCTCTCTTTTAGTCAATACCACTGTTTTTAAACCATACAACATCGCAGGTCTCACCACAGTCCTATGAACTTTCCCTTTCACTCCTGCATATACCCTTCTATCACAAATCACTCCTGTCACTCTTCTCTACCCACTCCACCCTGCCTGCACTCTTTTCTTCACTTCTCTAACACACACTCATTACTTTGCACTGTTGACCCCAGGTACTATACATATGCTGCACCACCCTCAAATACTTCTACGACACACGTAACTCATACAATACCACAACTTCTCTCTCAGCACCCTGTTGTATGCTTTCTCTAGATCAAAACACGCAATGCAACTCATTCTGACCTTCTCTATACTTCTCAATCAACATTCTCAAAGCAAATAAGGCATCTGTGGTGCTCTTCCTCGGCATGAAACCATACTGTTGCTCACAGATGGTCACCTCCTCTCTCAGCCTGGCTTCCACTACTCTTTCCCATAACTTCATGGTGTGACTGATCAACTTAATTCCCCTGTAGTTACTGCAGGTCTGCACATCTCCCTTATTCTTAAAAACAGGTACCAGCACACTCCTTCTCCATTCCTCAGGCATCTTCTCACCTTCCAAAATCTTGTTAAACAATCTTGTTAAAAACTCCACTGCCATCTTTCCTGAACATCTCCATGATCCTACCGGTATGTCATTCCCACTCTTCTTCCTTTTAATAGTTGCTCTCATTTTCTCCTTACTAATCCTATCCTTCTCCCCCATCTTCTCAACACACTCTCCTCACTAGTCAATACATTTTCATCTCCATCGTTGCTTTAACTTGCAGCACATCCTTCCAAACTCAGAAAAATAATTTTTCCTTTCTTAGTTTCCAACTTCTCAAACAGCTCCTCATATGCCTTTTCCTTTGCTTTAGCCACATCCCTCTTCATCTCAATTCTGTTACACCAACCTCTTCCTCCTTATGCTAACACTTCCTCATTCCACCACCACAACTTTTTTCTTCCTTTTTATTTTCAGAAGTCACACCAAGTACCATTCTAGCTGTCTCCCTTATCACTTCGAAAGTAGTTCAATCACCCAATCATCCAGCACCTCCTCACCACCACCAGCCACTGTCTGACCTCTTCACTGAATTTCACACTACAGTCTTCCTCCTTCAGTTTCCACCATCTTATTCTTTTTATAGTCCTCACTCTCCTCTTCTTTTTCTTCACCTCGAAAACTACCATACAGACCACCATTCGATACTGTCTAGCTACACTGTCCCCTGCCATCACCTTACAGTCTACAATCTCTTTCAGGTTGCATCTCCCGCATAAAATATAATCCACCTGTGTGCACCATCCTCCATTTTTGTCACCCTATGATCCTCCTTCTTCTTAAAATACGTGTTCACCACTGCCATTTCCATCCTTTTAGCAAAATCTACCACCATCTGCCCTTCCACCTTCCTCTCCTTAAAGCCATACCTACCCATCACCTCCTTCTCACCTCTGTTTCCTTCACCAACATTTCCATTAAAATCTGCCTCATTCACTAACCTTTCTTTCATAGGTATACCTTCTACCAATTCATCTAACTCACTTCAGAATTTTTTCATTCTCCTCCATCTCACAACCCACTCGTGGAGCATCACCCCTACAACTTCCATGTTGATCACTCTTATCAGACATTTTCTTTACCTCCTTACTGTATTTACTACAGAATCACCCATACACAATTTCTCCTTCTATCCACAACATGAAAGAACAGTTTAAACCCCCCTCCAAATTTCCTGGCCTTACTCCCTTTCCACTTGGTCTCATGAACACACAACAGATCTACCTTTCTTATAAGCTACCCCTTCTTATAAGCTACCCCTTTACTAGTCATAATACCAACATTTAAAGTACCAACCCGAACCTCCACTTCCCGAAACTTCTCCTTTCCCTGCTGTCTCACTACAGCGGCAGCACAAGACTGCGGTTAAGCCAGCCGCATCTTGAAAATACACGTTTAAGCAGCCACACTTTGTTAAGTGTTGCGCGTCTAATCATACACTTACGGTATGGGTGGTGGGAGTGGTCAAAATACATGTAAAGACGCTTCAGAACAGCGTTTCCGTTAAGAAACAGAAAAATCAGAGCATTTGAATCACCACAATCAAACAGTCAACATTTTTTTTGAGGTTTGCTCAATCTTTCAAATAATTCTTATTTAGAATCTCCCTGTCTATTATATTCTTATTTCAAATTTCAACTCATTTTACTGTGGAGTTTTTAAGAAAAGTAAAGGCAAAATAACTCCAAGCATCACTGCATTTTTAACCATGTTCCACATTCAAACACTCATAAAACATTTTTCTTTATAGTTCTTTGCTCAATCTTTCAAATAATTTCCAATATTTACAATATTTACATTGTCCCTGTCTATTACTTATTTTATCTAATTTTACTGTGGAGTTTTGGAGAAAAGTAAAGGCAAAAATCACTTAAAACCTCAGGTGCATTTTCAATCATGTTCCACATTTAAACACTCATAAAACATTTTTCTTTGTAGGTTTGCTCATTTTATGTTAAGTTACGTTCTATTTTCACAATTTGCAATGGCAGGGCCTGCCATCTTGTATTTTTGGCTTGTTGTTTCTGATTGCACTTTAACCCAAAGTGGGTTATAATCCCAGAAGGGTAAATAAACTTTATTAAATAAAGTTAATACTTTTTTTTTTACATTTTCTTTGTCATTTGCAGACTGATTTTAAGCAGGGGGAAAAAAAATCGATTTAAATCTCAAATTTTTTGTGAAAAAATTGGGGATTTTTTTTTAAGGCCATATCACCCAGCCCTATTTCATCCTAATAGAGAAATTGGTTGCTGGGCAGTTTTATTAACACAGCCAATATTACATAAGTGGATTCACGAAACTTTACTATTTACCTGTGGGTTTAGCACAATCTCAATAGGCCCATCAGGAACCACAACAAAGAGGCGAGCCAGCTGAGCATAGTGAGGCTTGATTCCTCTGCCCTGGGCAGGAGATGGAATGTACAAGGGCATGTCTGAGTTCAGGGCTCGAGTTGCTGGCTCTTTAGGCCCTCCCTGCCCAAGAACCTTTACTACTTTGTCTGGACCAGAGCTGAGAAAACGGCGACCCCTGCTGTCCTCATACTCAAAGCCCACATACACACGCGAGACATCGTCACGCCTTCGGCCACGTCCGATTCCTATAGAGCCACGTTTCCCTGCAGGCACTTTATTGGGAGCTGGCCATGACGAGGCTCCAACATCAAGTTCCGTGGAGCTAGCATCATCCTCTGAGCGACTTTTGACCACCAAGTCCCATGGCAGCAGAAATGCTGAGCCAGGCAGGAAGCCTGGCTGCTCTAAACCCGCAAGGGTGTTATAAGACTTAGCTGGCCCAAGTTTGACCAGTGACCAACTGGAGAATTTAGGAAGAAGCCCTTTAGGACACCCAGAGTGGAGCATGCCAGGTAGATACTCCACAGTGGAAGCCTGCCTGTCAACACTCTGCCTCTTCTCATGGCCTTCTGCTCCATCAGCATAAGCGCCCAGGCTGTCAGTGGATTGGCCAAGGCTTAGAGCAAGGCTTAGACTTGTGCTATCCCCAGGCGTGTGTGTCACATTCTCTTTTTCCTTGATATGTTCAGCATCAGATGCTGACACTTCTTGTGGTCTGGTTGCATCGTCACAGGCTGGTGCTGGGTCTGAAGTGCTTGCCTGGAATACTGGAAAGTTTATTCTCTCCACTTTGCTACAACACTTTTCCTCAAGCATCTGAAAGTAAAATACAAAGAGGCAAAATATCAGCATTCTCTTAAGTGTTATGTCTCTTTTATACCACAGCAATTTGCAAAAGTTAGCAATTTTGTTAACACAGTTTTAACAAATTGTATTCACAGCTAATGTGGAACATTAGTTATTTAGATCTAAGTTTAGATCGCAGATTTTAATCCTGCACATTTTAGAGTTTTCTTCCTCACTTCCAACAAAATATTTTCCCCATGTTCTAAATAAATGTAAAAACCTCAAACTTCGCTCTCTAAGATTTTACTCTGAAAGAACACTTACAATTGCAATAAAATTTTATTTTAGACTCCTTTCATGCATATTATATGAAGATTTTTACACAAAAAGCTACAACATAATGATGATTACAATAATGTAAAGATCAGGAAGCCCACTAAACTCTGTTACTAAAAGCTGTTACTAAATAATCAATAAGTAATTGAACAATCTGAACTAGTCGGCACAACTAACCTAAACTAATTATATTTAATAAATTTATATGGTCAATGTATTCTTAAATAATTTCTACAGACTAAATAGAAGTCGTAGTTAGCAGTCTGGATGTCAAATGGGTCTTCTCGAGGTGCTTGCTTTCTGCCGCAATTACAGGAACTTGTTGAGCGCCCTCTGCTGTTGTGATAAAGAATAGGGGGGTTGTGATCCACCTCAGGTTTCTCTCCTGCACGAAGACAATACAATTTTTGTTATGGCATGTAATTTTAAAAATAAATTGTAAATGAAAGAATTTCGGCCACATTTTACCTTTACCAATTTGCAATTTACTTACATTTACTAGACATTTAAATGATGATGATTAATAAAACAATTAATACATGCATACTTATTTATAATTAACAAATTATAATTATAGGTATTTTAAGGTCTTTTTATACTATAAAAATAGCATTTATAAATGTACAAAACCCTGGTGCTCTGGGTAGATATTAAAATGGAAACCATATATTCAATTAACAAAGATTGAAACCCAATTCCATAAAAGTTGGGACACTGTGTGATATGTAAATAAAAACAATGATTTGCAAATCTCATAACCCATATTTGATTCAGAATAAAACATAGAAAACATATCAAATGTTTAAACTGAGGAAATGTACAATTTTAAGTAAAAGATAAGGTAATTTGAAATTTGCTGGCCACAACATGTGTTAAAATATTTATGGTGAAAAAAAAAGGCTGGAAAAGTAAGTGTTACTTAAAAGAAACAGCTGAAGGAACATTTTGCAACCAAAGCTAAATTTCTTCTGTCAGTAAAGGCATCGACTTGACATTTATAGTCATTTCAGGATGCAAGTGGTTCAAACACTCGTGTGCACAAAGCTTGATGTTTCTTTATACAGTCTGAAAGAGTCCAGAATTTTATATAATGATAATAATAATAATAAAAAAACTATTGTTCAGTTGTCAAAATTTTGGGGCTGCAACAACCAATCGATAAATCAATAATAAAATTGTAGTGAATCGTTTTCAATGAGTTGGGCTGCATGACGGCAAGATAACAGTGGAAAGTACAGATCAACCAGCGACACAAAAAAAGTGTGTCCCAAGTCATCCAAGGCAACAAAGACCTGCAACTTATGCAAAGCTGAGCTTGTGTGGCATGAAAGTATCACAGTGATGCACAAGCTCATTAAAAGGAAACACACTGGTGTCACGGATGAAAGTGAAACATCAGCACTTTAAGCAAATCTGATAATGAATGCATCATGTGAAAATCGTACAGTGGAACCCCGTTGTACGGGCATAATTCGTTCTTGAAAATTGCTCGTGTGTCCATTTGCTCGTATGTTCGAACTAATTTTCCCCATAGGAATGAATGTAAAAGTGATTTAATCCGTTCCGAGATCTCATCCGATCGCTTATTTCTGCACTTAAAAAGTATTTGTAGCCTATTTTAAAAAACAAATACACCGCAAATTACCGTAATGTAAACATAATTTAACACTTACTCGTGTGATAGTGGTAGATTGCGAGTGTGAGACGCGCACCACACTCATAACCTCCTCGGTTTCCAAGGTAATTCTATTTACTTTCGTTTTCACAGCACCATCACTGATTTTCTTGGGAGATATTTTTCAAGATTTCTAGTGAAATAAAAATATAAAACTAAAAAAAGTTACTGTGGGAGAGCGTATGAATACGGGAGCCACTTTTATTTGTTTTGTTTTTTTGTGTCGGTCTACTTAGTGCCCCACGCAGCACGTCTCTGGACACACACACACACACACACACACACACACACACACACACACACACACACTCTCTCCTCCTTAAATGCACCCTCCGATCACTTGAAAAGAGAGAACAATCATTAGGTCACATTAACTTCGGGTGAGGCAATCCCCTGCCTATCTGCTTCCGGACCCGCCCTCCATTCACAAACCGCCGCTCGGCCACGCCCCCGCTGCCACAGTTACGTTTTTGCTGCACTGAACAATGAGAGCGACCGAGTGATACGTCATCAACTAAGCGACTGATGCGACCCTGCGCCGAAAACGGGGAACCGGCAGCGTGGGTTTGCTCGTGAAACAGGGTAATTTTGCGAGCGAGTTTGCTCGTACAACGGGGTTTCACTGTATTAATTAACAAAGTGCTATTGTGTAAACAGTTTGTTTGTAACTGGATCTGTTCTGTCGTGACTCGGCACCCTCAGGTTGCGCAATCAGCTCGCTCACAACATAGTGATGGATTCATTTAACTTCTGTTTTCATACGTGATTTACTGCAACTTTACTACGTTCAAATGCTTGTTATTAATGTTTGCATGTTTAATTTATGCATATATCATTTGGGTATTATACAAAATGAAATGAATGATATTTTAGATGATTATATCTTCACAACTAAACAAAATGTCTTTTTTTTGGTCAAAAAAATCTTATGTTTTATACTGAGTTTTTTAAGCATGGTTGTCAACTTGCCATCAGCAATTATTAAAAACTGTACAAATGTTGATTTACACAAATTGCTTCACCTGCCTTAAAATGTCTAAATTAAAGCTAGTTAAACTCAATGTGGCTTTTTTTTTAAAATTTTAAGTACACTTTTATAAATAAATACCTTGAATTATGGGTTTTTATATAGTTATAATAAGCAAAACATCTAAAAGAAATCTATAGAAAAAATTGTCTGATTACTTGATTATAAAAATAATCGTTAGTTGCAGCCATACAAAATTTTAATTCAAAATACAAAATTGGATAAGTTAGAATCATAAAATAATTAGTTAATTTAAAGTGCACCTTCTGGCAATAAAAAGTTTACTACTTGAAATTAGTTATTGTCTTGTTATTCTATAGCTTTAATAGCCATGTAGATATTCTGGACATAAGCATTATAGTTTAAAAATAATGTGTGAGCTTTATTTAAAAGTGTATTAAACCGTTATCGTGACCCCAGTAGGGGTGTTTACCTGGTTTAGGCAATAAGTGAAACTTGTGCACACAGTGCTGATCAGTGAGGCTTCGCTCCTCACACAGTTGGTGTCCATTACTCCAGAATTTGTAACAATCCTCATGGAGTTGTAAGGCATAGCGCTGGAAGGCTACTCCCCTGGCATGCTGACTGTAGACCCGCAGCGCCTGAGCTAGCTGGTTCTTATGCACTGTAGTGGTGTAGTTGTGTGGCAGGTTGGATTGATATGCACTGTGAGCTAGTGGCAATGCTTTTTGACACCTGTTTTCTGAGAATTTTGCATCTGCATCCAGGACACTTTCGAGAACCTTGAGCTGACTCTGGACTTTAAGGAAAAGTTCTGCTAAGTCGTCTTCGCTGTTCTCTATCAATACTTGATACAACTTGGATGCGACACAAGTCCACTTGGAGTAGGTGGGTAACTCGAAGTGAGATGGCTGTGGGTTACGGCCCACGCTGTCATCAAAACCTTTCTTGCTCAGCACAAGTTCTACATGCTGCCAAAGAAACTCCTTCAGAGTACAGTCCACTAACTGACCTACTGAGGAAGTGAGACCACTATTCTCCATATTAGATGAGGGATGCCTGTTCGAGTAGCGCATCTGTTGGTATCGCCTTTGCCCAGGAGCAGTTGTACCAGGGTCACACTCACGAAGCACACAGTTTGCCCGCAACTGCTCAAGCAGGGAACCAATCAGGTCTTCTTCTGGTCCAGAAACAACATACACAAATGCTTGATTTGCAGGCACGGTGAACAAACAGTTGCTGCTTTGGTTGGTGAGAACTCTGCTCTTGCGGAATATTCGGTAGATCTGATCTTCTAATGCATGTTGTAGACGCCTCCTCGGAGAGTGTTTCTTAGGCTTGTCTACTCCTGTGCCATCATTGCCATTTGCAGCAAGTCCAGATGCACTGACCCTCAGTGCTCCGTTCATCTGGAACACAAACAGAAGACGAGGAGGACTGGGCCGGCAGTTCAACTTCCATTCCTTTGACACGGGGCAATCCTTTATGGCACCACGAAGTAAAGGTAAAGTTTTCTGGCGAAGTGCGTCCAAGGCGCGGAACAGCCGATCATATGTCACGTCGAACGAGCAGGTAGGATGAACCAACAGCAAAATGTGGCATAATGAGAAAAGATAGAGCAGCTGAAAGCAGTGATCCTTCTCTGCTCCTTTCCAAAATTCATGCGCTTCGGCGTGACCTATAGCCGAAGTTAAAGACTCACATGCCCGGAGAAGTTGGCGGTTATCGAAAATGGATGTCAGTACCAAATACAATACACGATTCTCCTGGTTATAATATGCCTTGATCAAGCTCCGTTCTTCAAGATTATCCGATTGCCCTGTCCCATATAGGGTAAAGACATGCTTGTCTGACAAGATGTTTATAAGAGACTCCTTGACACATCCTGTTTGCACGGCACTTTTCCCAAATATGCCCAATATACATACGCCTTCATCTTTGTAGAGAGAATCTTCTATTACGTCTGACTGCAGAAGTACGCTGATATTCACAGGCAGCGCCATTACTGCCAGGCTCAGGTTGATACACTAGAATAGGCGGACTTCCGCTACCGTCAAATAAAAGTAACCGTGCGGAAACAACGTGCGCTGGGTTTCGTGCTCCCAGACACATAACATGCACACTTCCTGGCCAGATTAAGTAGAATAAGTATTTAATTAAGTATATACTTAAGATATTGGAAGATTATTGCAGTGATTAATATATTTTAGCTGGCAGCAATTCTTTAAACCGAACTGATGCAGTGTATGAGTTCTAAAAACTACCATTTCGGTAATCTATTACGTGGTCTTGTTTTGTGTTCCAGAAGAGGCGATAAAAAAATCTTCTTCTCCTTCCTCCGGCTGCTCCCATTAGGGGTCGCCACAGCGGATTATCACTCTTCATACCCCCTGTCCTCTAGATCTGCCTCTTTCAAACCAACTACCTGCATGTAAAAAAAAAAAAGAAAAAAAAAAAAAGCTGAAATCACTGGAATTAAGAATCGCCCTACGTGTTATTAGAACAATAATACGGATGATAATAATAATAAAAAAACACTGACTGATGTGATTAGGAGATATATATAGTGAGAAATGAGCTGTGTAAAGTAAGAAAATGCACAATGCAACAAGAATTAACAGGGCTGGGACTGTACACAAGAAAAAGAGAAAATGGCTTTTTACATGTTCTCTACAGCACAGTGAAATTGGGAAGCAGGGATCTGAGAGCAGTCAGCCTTAAAAGAGCACCCCTGGAGCAAAGAGAGTCAAGGGCCTTGCTCAATGGCAGTGGCAGCCTGGTTATACTGGGGCCTGAACCTCCAACCTTCCAATCAGTAACCCAAAGCGTTAATCCCTGTACTACCACTTATAAACTGAGGAAAAAAAACAAATAGCTGGGAAGCAGAAAGATTGGAATGTGGCGTGATTTTAAAGGCCATGTGGTCTGATATAGAGTAATGAGCGTGTCAGGGTGAGTAGAGAAGTGATTCAACAATCATTGCATCATTGGGAAGTGATGCACCCACTCATTATGGAATGTCTCCTGTCCACAGAAGATTTTTGACAAAAGTAATGCACGTGGACAAAAAAAATTTGTGAGGTATTAGTTTGTTGAAAGTGTGCCACAAACATGCACCACAAAAGGTAGGTTAACCATTATCATTGAATATGATACTTGAAGCATGAAGATGATGTTATCTATCATCACTTTGATTAGTTTCCCACATCCAGTTGAAATGATAAAAATAGACCAGAGTTAAAAAAAAATGCCTTTACTTTAAGAATAACATACATATACTTAAAAAAAAAAAAAAAAAATCATATTTAGGTCCATATGTAAACAAAACAACATTGATGCACTTTTTTTTTTCCAAAAACAAACTGAATGGTCAAGCACGTTAAAGGTATGGTCATGGCTTGGGCTTGCAAGGCTGCTTCTGTATCTAATTATAATTGCAGCAAAAATAATTCCAAAGTCAACAAAAAATATTCTGTCTACCTTGTGACAGAGAAATGCATCTAATCAAAGTGGGAGGAGCTTCATCATGTAGAAAGACAATAAACTAATCACACTGCCAAACAGAGGAACTTAATCAAGTGGAAGATTTTACGCTAATAAAGTCACATACCAGACCGTACCCTAAAGAAGGCTAAAGTGACAAACTCATAAAAACAAATAGTTACATAGAAGCTGATAGAAGCTAAATTTAAAGCCCGGAAAATACCCTTGGTGATGCCATTGGGTTGCCAGCCTGATAGCAATTGCAAGCAAGTGATATGTGACCAAATATTAACTGTTCTAATCTGTTTGAGTACTTTTACTCACCTAAAAAGTGATGTGAAAAATGTGGTGTACCACCAAAAATACCATGCTAGTGCATATTCTTTAACACATTTAGAAATGAAGATCATTAATTAAAATCTGATCTATCATTTTATTTCCAGCTATTGATCTCAGACATAAATCCCTATTGTGAATTAGTATATAGTGTATTGGCCCAAATGTTGCAAAAATGTCTTAAAAAACCGAGACAATAAACAGTAATAAACAAACAAACAAAAAAACAAAAAAAAAAATCTGATTTCTTGATGTTCCTGTGTCAGCTGATGGCATTCAGTGGTTATGATCCCACAGGAAAGGCAACCTGTACAAGTGATAATAAAAATAAAACAGCCCTTGATAAAATTATTCTTTGTATTTAATTAGCTTTTATTATGTGCATATCTGTTGTAGTTTAAAAAGCCTTACCTGTCAATTGTTTTACAGAACTTCATTCATTATTGCACTAATGTGCGAACACTTCTCTCAACATTTTCTTTATTACACAGTGGTTTATTAGTTGGAGTGCTGAAAAATAAAATATTACTTCATCTAAAAATTGCATATAATGTGTGTTAATTAAACTTACAGTCAAATGCAGATTACATTTTGGATCAGCAACTGCAAACATTACAGTCCCTGACAAAAGTCTTGTCGTTTATCTATTTTGTAGAAACACCTGCTATTAACCTGACTTTTAATTAATCAATTGGTGTTAGAAATAGCTCATATGAAAAGCTAAAACCCTCCCAAATGATGTTTAATGCACTGAAATAAATTAGTTTCACTTAAAAAAAGATTTATCATTTAATCAAGACAGACAGGTAAAATTTTGGCAAGACAAAAGTTTTGTCACCTATACAGAAATTAAACAAATTTACTTTAAATACAAAAATGTGTCAGCAAATTGAATAGTGGTGCTGTGAGATCCAAATTTAATATCTTGTATGACTTCCATGAGCTTGAAGGACTGCATCTATGCGGTTTGGCAAGGATTCATACAATTTATTGATGAAGTCATCAGGAAAAGCAAAGAAAGCAGTTAATCAATATTCTTTGGTTCCGTCTTTCATGCTTCCTCTTTCATCCTACCCCACATATGCTCAATTATGTTCATGTCTGGTGACTGGGCTGGCCAATCCTGGAGCATCTTGATCTTCTTCGCCTTGAGGAACTTTGATGTGGAGATGGAGGTATGCGATGGAGCACCATACTGCTGCAGAATTTGGCCTCTTTTATGGTTGGGAATATAAAAGGTAGCTAAGATTTCTTGGTATTTTAGACTATTGATGTTGCCTTCCACCCTGCAGATCTCTCGCACACCCCCATACTGGATGTAACCTCAGACCATGATTTTTCCGCCAGCAAACTTCACTGTTTTCTGGGTGAATCTCGGATCCATGCGGGCTCCAGTAGGTCTCCTGCAATATTTGCGGCAACTGTGGTGTAATTCAACACAAGATTCATCCAAAAATATCCACCTTCTGCCACTTTTCCAGCGTCCATCCTTTTAACAGGCTGTGGGCCTTGGCAAATGCCACACGTTTTTCAATTGTCTTTTGTTTAGTGCTGGCTTCTGGGCACCGATTCGACCATGGAGGCCATTTCGAGACAAACTGTTCTGGTCGACACAGGGACTTCAGGTGACCAGGTCTCGTGGATTGGATTTTTGAGTCAACAAACGGTCCTCTCGAGCAGTTGTCTTGCGGGGTCTGTCTGACCTGGGCTTATCAAAAACTTCTCCAGTCTCTTCAAATCTTTTTTTTTTTATCTGTACTTGACACTAAGACACATTGAATGTGTCTGCCTCATCAGCAGTGGATCTTTTTTAGAATCTGGATCAGCCTCTTGATAATCAAAACTTTAGTCTCAGGCTGAATCTTAGGCATGTTTGCAGAGGTCTAGTTGCAGTTGATGTGAAGGTCTAGTGTACTGGGGTTCTTTTTATACACACCTGAGACCTAATTGATCCATTATTAGTCACAGGTGAAGCTCATATGACAATGCGACAACACTTATGTCTTTGCAAAAACTGACTCAATGGGCTTTACCAAGCTGTGAATATTAGAATACTTTTTGACAGTTTCGTTTTGCACTGAAACATTATTACAAAAGCTGTTGGGATTAAAATGAGCAATTTCTTGTAAAAAAAAAAAATCTTGATTAGAAATATATTTCAGCAGCACAATTTGTACACAAGCGACAAGACTTTTGTCACGGACTGTATATTGTTTGGGATTCTGCATTATCTTAGCTATCCTATAGTAAATTGCTTAATCTTTTCTTTTTTTTTCCCCTGACCAATAATCTGTAAAAACAATTAAAAAAGTTTAATATTTTGAGAAAAATAAACAATTAAAAATCATGTTAAAACAAGTGGTATTACATTAAATGGGACACCAAACTTACATTATTTGAAACACATGTACACCTGTATATTTGTGCAATAATAATTGAATAATAAATCAATTCATCCATTTTTATGACATAGGGGTAACTTATGGAGTGAGTGATTACCAAAGAGGATGTTTAGGTTTGAAAATGTTAGAAACTCTGTAATAAAAAACAAACAGTTCATCTCAAATGCAAATTAATTACCACCTTATTTTAAGTTTTTGCAGGTTTACATGTAGTTTTATGGGACTTTTTCTTGGTGACCTATTGAAAAAGAAAAAATAACAATATTTTTGAAAGATGTCAACATAAAATCATAGTTGATCATTTTCAAATAACATTTGAACCCAGGTGCAAGTCCATTAGCATAAAATTGGCTTTTTACTAGCATATTTTTATCATTACATACTTCATCTATTTAATGCCAGCAGATGCGTCCTTGCCCATGTTAGTTTCTGAACCTGACAAAATTACGATCAAAAAGCAGCAAAAATAAAAACTGTACTAAAATATATTACAATTCTTGCCAATATATTCAGTTTTTTTATTTATTTTTTCTCTTCTGTGCATCTCTTTCTCTCAGCAACACTAAAAGTGACCAAAATTCTGGACTCGAACTAAAGTGCAAAAATGTTTATGACTTCTTAACCATGAAATTATTGTCAAATTGGACTCACCTGCCAGGGCTAAGCCTCTTTGGTGATGGGAGGCTGCAGCGAACACGTCTTAAACTGACCTTCTGAAGGTCTACGAGAGTCACCAGAGGGGCCCTTTTTCCATACGGAGATTTCTGCAGAAAACCTGTACTTTTATGATATTGTTTTAACAAATATCTAATTTGGTGACAAAATAAGCCATGCTTCCTTACCAAAATTTTATTAGTAGCAGTTACTTTTCTCAGTTGTACAGCCTGCAGGTCCTTAAGAGTTATTGCAACTCGTTGATCAACCTTTGCCTAAAAAGACATTGTGACCAAAATCAGTAAAACCCACACTGGATTTAGGGTCCATTTTCAAGGTCTCTGTAAACTGCTGCTGGGCAATAATTTGTAATTACATAAACAAAACAAACAATGAACTATTACTTTTAATATTTTATGGGATAGTACCTGCAAAGCTGAGTGACTGGTCCTACATTTAGGTACCAAAGGCAGTCTCTGAGGCACTTGACTAGGTGGTGGTGGAGGTGGTGGTGGGGGAGGAGGTGGTGGGAAGGGAAGAAGAGCAGTAGGTTGAGCAACAGGGCTGTGTTGATGGTGTTGCATGGAAGTTGTACAATGGCAGCCAGAACATCTTGGCTCAGGATGTAACTAAAAAAAACCCACCACACACAACAACGCAAAAATACAAATTAATTTAAAAAATTCAGGTTTCTGAATCCATGTAGTGATTTCCATTCGAGAATCATGTCTGGTTTTAATGCAGTGCTGCCAGAGGGCCCAAAGATCATGGACATCTAAAACAGATTTTTGCCCTTGTCCCTTGTGCGCAGATATTTCTCCATATTTTTGAAATATTTTTATAAAATTCCCCTTGATTATTGTTAGGAATTGCATGCTTTTTAACTATATTTTTCATGTACATGTTGTCCTAACATGGCATTTTTTTTTATATAAAACCACAAGTTCTACTAACCAGAGAATTATTACGCAGTAGGTGTAATTCCTTCTGAAGCTCCTCCACCTTCTGATGAAGAATTTCCATTCTCTGGTCAAAAACCCTCCAGAAACTTAAAGCACCACAAAATCCAATCCAGATCTTTAAAAAACAAACAAACAAAATAAGATAAGGATATAATAAAAATATAATTTGGATTTACGAAATTATTAAATCGCTATGAACCTAAGGGCATTTGTTTACACTGTGACCATTACTGACACTTACCTGGCTGGTTATATGTTGACATTGCTGCATACATTTTCTGACTGCATTCAAAAACCTTTCACTTTTCTGAGAGAAGGATAAACTATCAATGTTGCTATTACAGGCCTCTACAACGATCTCCAACTGTGTTCTGTCAACTGGATTCCTTTTACTAATAAAAACAGAAATAAATATAAATGACAAAGGAGTATATCAATATGTACATCCAATATTTGCATATAAAGCATATACAGCTATCTGTGAAAGATCTGTGCTATTTTAAATGTGAAGTAGTCAGTGCAACTGGACTTAACCATGGTCACCCTTTTTTCTTCTTTTTCTTTATTAAGGAACTGTTCTAAAAATGTTTTTCCACCAGTAAATTGTATGTGTTTGGTTACACCTGATGTGGCTGGAAAATTATTAGGCACAAGAAGTGGTATTGTGTCTTTCCTGCAACCCCAAAACAAAGATATATTCAAGGTTCATCATTTTAAATTATAAATAGTGCATTACAGAAAAACTAAATGTAGCACAGACTTTCCTTACCTACAGTAGACACTAGAGGTAAATTATCACCCTAAATGCATTTATTGCACAATTAAACTCGTCATTGTGCAAGATTTTACAAACTCTCGAATCATGATACGAACAACCCCTTGGCTTGTTGAAGCCATAAGATACATACAACATCTATATCCGTATACAGTATGTCTTTTAAACGAGCCTTTTAAGCTGCACTGTGGATTCCCCTTAGTGAACTCAGTTCTTTATTAATCTGCCAATGCCGATTAATAAAGAAATGCCCAAAATCGGCCCGATCCATCCGTCGACCTCCAATAGACACAACCGCCTAGCAAAGGACAGGAAGGAAAATTAAAAAAGACAGACTTCCTGAAATACCCAATATTTATCCCGGAAATGGTTTACCCCTGACAAAAGAACCATGACCACTGAAATAGACCTCTCCAGAAAAAGAGCTCTGGTCGGCATAATACATGGGAGTTGCGAAGTGAAATAAATGGGTTTGCAGCCTCTCTATCATTTAACCATGACAATAATAACCATGACTAGCATTTAGTGATTGTGCATTATTAAGATCTACATTTTACTAAAATTAAACCCTATGTACGTCAGGTTCAACATTACACTAGAGGTCCAATTACATTGACTTTACTATTATTACTCATAGGGAGGCATCTATACTCACACGTTTATTTGACTGTCTGATACTGGAGCTGACTGCTTGGCCTTCATGGCGAAACGTCGACTGCTGCCATTCTTTCTTCTACGCTTTTGAAAGTGTCTGCCTAGTCGCTAAGAAATAGAAATAGATTAAACACTAAAAACAGTTAACATACAGTTGTTACTTTTAGCGACACTGCAACGAGCTATGGAGTTTTTAACATTGCAAAAGCGAGTTACATGACATAAAACTGATTTAATTTTAAATAAAAATATTACTATCACGGTTAATATATAAAATCCATATACCTTTAAAAAATATATAAATAAACAATACAGTATGCATACCCCGAAGACAGCCATTTCAGGCAGCTGTGTACCGGTGGATTTTCAAAAATACTTCCGGAATTCCTCTCAGCCAATCAGAAAACGTTTCTCTCTCTCTCTCTCTCTCTCTCTCTCTCAAGAGAGAGAGAGAGAGAGAGAGAGAGAGAGAGAGAGAGAGAGAGAGAGAGAACTTAGCGTTCTGCACCTTCTAAAGTTTCAACAAACTACCGGGACTTTAATTGGTTTTTGCAGCGACAAAGTAAACCGCTTCATCACTTAAATAATTAGTTTGATTGTCACTAATAGCTAAACAAATACAAAGTAAATTTCCTATCATTTTCCAATACAAAACAACTTAATCCTAAATTTACATTTACATTTGAACATTAAAAATCTATATAAATCTATAGTCGGAAATCAGTGTTAAACCTCTTTTACAGTAGCTCCTAATGTTTTTATGTATAACATCTTGAATATCTATGTAACTATAAAACTCCCTTAAGGCAGTTTTATGTAAGAAAGATAACGGACCGTGTTATACATTTGGCCAATGCAACATTTAATCCCTTTATTAATGAACGAAGCTGCGTATTAAAGGTTTAGATGGAATTATGGAATATCAGAGAAAAAAGTAATTTCCTGTTCTCGCATACATTAATGAATGATGCGGAAAAAACAGTAACTACCACGCTGCTACCCCAAATTCAATTCTATTTAATTTAGTTTTTTTTTTTTTTTATCATTCAACTTTATTGGCATGAATGTAATACAACCCTAATTCTAAAAAGAGAATTGAGAGTATGTAAATAAAAACAAAATGCAATGATTTGAAATCTGATAAACAATCTGATACAATAGAACATAAACCCAGCCATTTGGGTTGCACAAGCCAGTGCACTCTTAGTGTCGGTCCCAAGCCCGGATAAATGGGCCCTTAGGAAAGGGCATCCAGCATAAAAAACTTGTGCCAAATCGAATATGTAGATCATGAATAAGAATTTCATACCAGATCGGTCGAAGCCTGGGTTATCAATGACAGCCATAGGTATTGTTAGCCAACAGGGTACCGGTGGAAATTGGGCTACTGTTGGCCGAAGGTGGAGAAGGAGAGGAGGAAGACATCTACAGGGATGGCAGGAAAAGCAAAAGTGTAGGAGAGTGGAGGTTAGTGTTGGTACTTTGAATGTGGGTACTATGACTGGTAAAGGGGAAGCGGTAGCTGATATGATGGACAGGAGAAAGGTAGACATGTTGTGTGTTTAGGAGACCAAGTGGAAAGGAAGTTAGTCCAGGAACATTAGAGGTGGCTTTAAACTGTTCTATCATGGTGTGGATGGAAAGAGAAATGGTGTAGGGGTGATTCTGAAGAAAGAGTACAGTAAGAGTGTAGTGGAGGTGAAGAGAGTTTCTGATAGGGTGATGAACGTGAAGCTGAAAGTTGAAGGGGTGATGAAAATTGCCATCAGTGCTTATGCTCCACAAGTCGGCTGTGAGATGGAGGAAGTAATGGACTGTAGTGTGAGATTCAGGGAAGAGGTCAGACAGGGGCTCGGTGGTGGTGAAGAGATGCTGGATGATTGGGCAACTACTGCAGGAGTGATAAGGAAGGCAGCTAGAAAGGTACTTGGTGTGACATCTGGAAATAGAAAGGAAGACAAAGAGACGTGGTGGTAAAATGAGAAAGTTCAGGAAAGCATAAGGAAAAAGAGGTTGGCAAAACAGAATTGGGATTGACAGAGTGATGAGAAAAGTAGGCAGGAGTTCAAGGAGATGCCACAGCAGGTAAAGAGGGATGTAGCGAAAGCCAAGGAAAAGGCATATGATGAGCTGTATGTGAAGTTGGACACTAAGGAAGGAGAAAAGGATTTATACCGATTGGCCAGGCAGAGGGACCGAGCTGGGAAGAATGTGCTGCAAGTTAGAGCAATAAAGAATAAAGATGTTAATGAGTTGACTAGTGAGAAGAGTGTGTTGAGAAGATGAAGGGAATATTTTGAGCTGCTGCTGAATGAGGAAAATGAGAAAGAGAGAAGGTTGGATGGTGTGAAGATAGTGAAGCAGAAAGTGGATAGGATTAGTAAGGAGGAAGTGAGAGCAGCGATGAAGAGGATGAAGATAGAAAGTCGGTTGGACCAGATGAAATACCGGTAGAAGCATGGAGATGTTTAGGAGAGATGGCAGTGGAGTTTTTACCCAGATTGTTTAACAAGATTCTGGAAGGTGAGAGGATGCCTGAGGAATGGAGAAGGAGTGTGCTGGTACCGATCTTTAAGAATAAGGGTGATGTGCAGACCTGCAGTAACTACAGGGGAATAAAGTTGATCAGTCACACCATGAAGTTATGGGAATGAGTAGTGGAAGCCAGGCTGAGAGAAGAGGTGACCATCTTTGAGCAACAGTATGGTTTAATGCAGAGGAAGAGCACCACAGATGCATTATTTGTTATGAGAATGTTGATGGAGAAGTATAGAGAAGTTAAAAAGGAGTTGCATTGTGTGTTTGTGAATTAAGTGAAAGCGTACGACATGGTGGCGAGAGAGGAGTTGTGGTATTGTATGAGGAAGTCAGGTGTGTTGGAGATGTATGTCAGGTTGGTGCAGGACATGTATGAGGGCAGTGTGACAGCAGTGAATTGTGCAGTAGGAATGACAGACTGGTTCAAGGTGAAGGTTGGACCTGGACTATGATGTTTGCGGATGATATTGTGATTTGTGGTGAGAGTATGGAGTAGGTTGAGAAGAGCTTGGAGAGGTGACGTACGTGCTGGAGAGAAGGGGAATGAAAGTCAGTAGGAGTAAGACAAAGTACATGTGTGTGAATGAGAGGGAGGGCAGTGGAGTGGTGCGGTTGCAGGAAAAAGAGGTGGAGAAGGTGGAGGAGTTAAGGTACCTGGGGTCAACAGTGCAAAGTAATAGAGTGTGTTAGAGAAGTAAAGAAAAGATTGCAGGCCAGGTGGAGTGGGTGGAGAAGAGTAAAAGGAGTGATTTGTGATAAAGGGTATCTGCAAGTTTATAGGACTGTGGTAAGACCTGCGATGTTGTATGGATTAGAGACAGTGGCATTGAGTAAAAGACAGGAGGCGGAGCTGGAGGTAGCAGAGCCGAAGATGCTGAGATTTTTATTGGGAGTGACAAGAATGGACAGGATTAGAAATGAGTTTATTAGAAGGACAACGCATGTGAGACATTTTGGAGACAAGGTGAGGGAGGCGAGATTGAGATGGTTTGGATATGTGCAGAGGAGGAACATGGGGTATATCGGTAGGAGAATGCTGAGGATGGAGCCACCAGGAAGGAGGAAAAGAGAAAGACCAAGGAGGAGGTTCATGGATGTGGTGAGGAAAGACATGCAGGTGGTTGGTGTGAAAGAGGCAGATGTAGAGAACAGGGGGGTATGGAGACGGATGATCTGCTGTGGCAACCCCTGATGGGAGAAGCCGAAAGAAGAAGATGGCAACAAAAGTTTAAATTGAGAAAATGTAACATTTAAAGGAAAAAACTCGTAGCCATGTTTTCCACTGTGTATCATCCTCTCTTCTTTTAAGAACAGTCTATATACATCTGTGAACTGAGGAGAACAGTTGCTGGAGTTTTGGGAAAGGAATGCTGTTCTATTCATGTGTGATACAGTATACCTTTTTTTTTTTTATTATGCCCTGATCCTAAAACCATGCAATGATGGCATACTTTCATTTTTAAAGGACTGTATATACATATATATATATATATATATATATATATATATATATATATATATATATATATATATATATATATATATATATATATATATATATAGAGTGGACCTTTTTTCACCAACTGCTTGGCAATTTCCCCATAGCTCTTTCCAGCCTTGTGGAGGTGTACAATTTTGTCTCTAGTGTCTTTGGACAGCTCTTTGGTCTTGGCCAAAAAATACTTTTTGTTCAAATACTTATTTTCCTCACTGTATATATATTTATATATACTGTATATACATATATATATATATATATATATATATATATATATATATATATATATATATATATATATACATATATATATATATATATATATATATATATATATATATACATATATATATATATATATATATATATATATATATATATATATATATATATATATATATATATATTTATATATATATATATATATGCTGGTGTATATATAAGGAATGCTGTTCTATTCATGTGTGATACAGTATACCTGTTTTTTTTTTATTATGCCCTGATCCTAAAACCATGCAATGATGGCATACTTTCATTTTTAAAGGACTGTATATACATATATATATATATATATATATATATATATATATATATATATATATATACATATACATATATATATATATATATATATATATATATATATATATATATATATATATATATATATAAATGTGTGTGTGTGTGTGTGTGTGTGTGTGCACGTGTGTGGGGGGATCTTAGAGTTTAACACAGCATACTGTGCATTCTCCACAAAAACCCTTAAAGTTATAACTCCCTAAGTAAGAAAAGTGTAAACTTTGGTGTACATTGTAAAATAAATCCTGTCAAATTTACGGTAAAAAACTGGCAGCCATGGTTGCCAGAAATGTACCATAAAAAATACAGTTAAACTGGTGCTTTACATTGTGAAAAATTGTTCTGTAAATTAACTGTAAAATACTGTCAGCTCGAGTTGTCATTTTGTTTACAGAAACTGACTGCTCTAAAATTGGCCAATTAAACTGCATCAATCATACATAGTTACAAATAAACAAGTTTTAGGTGTTTAGGTGTACTTTCTTTTGAATCACCGTAATTGTCACGGATAGACCAAGCATCAGAAACCGGGAGTAACACAGAATGTCTTTTATTGTCTTAACATACACACACAACAGAGGTGACTGGAGCAAATTATACCCTTAACTGAGTGCTCCCTTAGAAGCATCGCCTGCTTGGAGCATGGAAGCACAGGGAACAAGAGAGGTAGGGAGTCCGGGTGCTCTATGGTCGTAACTGGTAGTTTGGACAGTGAGTGAAGGGGAATAGGGACCTTATAAACGGGACAGGTAAATAGAGGACAGGTGTGGGTGATTAGTAGAAGGAGGACAGGTGTAGGTGATTTGTAGGAGGGAGAGGCTGAGTGCCTGGTGGTTCTCTGACAATAATGGAGATCAGTGTTTGCTTTCGTGTTGCTCTTGGACTTTGACCTTTTAAAATTTGTTTTAAAAAAAAAAAAACAGAACAAAAACAAAACAGATCAGGTCTGGTCAGGTCTAGTAAAAAGTCATAACAAATTAAACAACATAAAAATAAAAATAAATGAAGGGATAGTAAGCAAAATTCAGCTGGATAATTAATTTGTGCTGCAAAGCATGTTGGGATTTTTTTTTACTATTTTGGCACCCAGCATAATGTTTTCAAAATCCTTTAGTTCGGCAAGTTCCCTTAAAGTCATATTACTCTTATAAAGAATAGAAAATTAGAATTAGAATAATTAGAAACCACCCATAAAAATAAAGACTAAAGCAACCACATCAAAACATTTTCAATAAAATATAAACCCTTGTTAAGTGTAAAAGAATGCTTTGTAGAAATTTTACAAAAATAAAGTCAAACTATAAGTGAAGCTGGTAATTCAGTATTTTTTTTTCATTTGTTTAATTATTCTGTTTTAATTCAGTTGATTTTCATCTAAGGATGTAACTGTGTACGACAGGGTGCCAAGTGAGGTGTCAATAAATTAGAATATCATTAAAAATCACAAGGATTTTTAAAATAAATAACAAAACAAGCTGAATAATATATTCAGGATCAAAAACTAAAGTGGCTTCTGCATCATGAAAGCTGTTGTGTTGAGCCTTTAAAAATGTTCCTTTCAAATCTTAAGTATAAAAACAATGTACAGCACAACACAAAACATTTTGAAATAAATAAATGAAAGCAATCTGAATTATTCAGAATCAATTTGGAGAAACTCAGCACCAAAAAACTGCTATTATTGACAACCATAAATGATATGCTTTAAAAAAAAAAAAAACATAAAAAATATAAAAGCTGTTTAAAAATGAAATCTATGAGCAAATTTCAACCTAACCACAACTGCAAAGTTGCATGTTCGTGTTTACAGTGGTTGGCATCCACCAATCCTACAATGAGTCGCTGCTGTAAACAGGTTAGGCTGTAGGCTACACTTCAGCCAAAATGAATTAATTTAATTTGTTTCTCATTTTCCTCTTGACAATACCCTATAGATTCTCTATAGGGTTCAGGTCTGGTAAGTTTGCTGGCAAGTCAAGCACACCAGCACCATGGTCATTTAACCAACTTTTGGGGTTTTTGGCGGTGTGGGCAGGTGCCAAATCCTGCTGGAAAATGAAATCAGCATCTCCATAAAGCTGGTCAGCAGAGGGAAGCATGAAGTGCTCTACAACTTCCTGGTAGATGGCTGTGCTGACCTTGATAAAAACACAGTGAACCAACACCAGCAGATGACATGACTCCCCAAACCGCCACTGACTGTGCAAACTTTACACTGGACCTTAAGCAACTTGGATTCTGTGCCTCTCCTCTCTTCTTCCAGACTCTGGGCCCTTGATTTCCAAATGAAATGCTACATTTTCTTTTCTTTCATCTGAAAAGACGACTTTGGCCCACTGAGCAACAGTGCAGTCCTTTTTGTCCTTTGTCCAGTTAAGACACCTCTGATGTCTCTGGATAAAGAGTGTCTTAACACAAGGAATGAGTCCATGGATATGTCTGTGCATGGTGGCTCTTGAAGCTGCAGTCCACTCTTTGTGAATCTCCCCCAAATTCTTGAATGGGATTCGCTGAACCTTTTTCTACCACATTTTTCCACATTTTTATATATATATATATATATATATATATATATATATATATATATATATATATATATATATATATATATATATATATATATATATATATATAATTTATTATAAATTAAGTTTAAAATTTAGATTATAAACAAAGCTACAAAGCTATGTAAGTTGTGGTGAGTTTGTATGCAGTATTTGAAAATAAATGGGGCAAGCCTTCTTACCAGATATTGCATAACTTCAAGATGTGAAGGTTAAAGTTAGGGATAGAAAAATAGCTTTTTTATTTTTTTATAATTTGCATCTCATCTAAGACAAAATCCATATTGCCTTTGCTCAATTTAATATGATTTCTTCTGAGAATGGGTTGTTAATGCACAGTGAACAATTATTATTATACATATTTACACATTTACAGATTTACAATTTGTATAAATATATATATATATATATATATATATATATATATATATATATATATATATATATATATATATATATATATATATATATATTTTATTTATTTATTTATTTATTTTATTTTATTTTATTTTATTTTATTTTATTTTATTTTATTTTATTTTTACCCGTCCTGTGGAAGGATGCCAATAACTGTGTTTGATTGAGTAAGAATAAAATTTACCATTTACTAAACCGGGGTCCTTTATTTTATAATGACGAATCCTGTGCGTTACCCAATAATAATTTCTGACTAAGAGAGTGCACTAGGTGGGGTGTAATATAACGGACTGTACTCCATTAGTACGGTCGATTAAATGCGGCTCCATTTGGTATTGAACCGACTTTGTCTCAAAACTCCTTCACTCCAGCAAGAGAAAAGCGGCAGAGAAATCGCTATCTGTTTCGGTATCAAAGCGGTTTACAGTTTTTATTCAGCACCTCTCCCAATATGCTTTTTAGTCCATCCTCGTTGACCGAATGTTTGAAGGAATGGGAAGATCTCGAAAAGGACTATCAACAAGTTCAGGTGAGAGGAAAACAGTTTATAGATTTACTTTTATTCACATAACATTGAATCCAACCATTGTAGCCGACGAATCAGCGTATAAATCTGCTTTAGCGCGGGCTCTGTAACTAGCCAGTCTGTTGGAGCTTATTTAAGCGTTACTATCTATGAATAAACTCTGTGCTGAACAGAGAACTAAAAACGTTATCTGGTCTCCTTCTGTCTACTCGACAGTCATTATGTTTTCCATCAACACCACCATCAAACATAAGTTTGGAGTTGGCTGCTTTATTAATTTATTGGTTCCACGTTCTATAGTTTAGGGTTTTACGGGCGTGTCGCCTGTAGATGGCGCTATGAATAGCAATTAAAATACATTACAATTCAGTCAGTGCTTTGGGTAAATGTTTGCTTATTTATTATGCCACTTCGAAAACCTAAAAACTGGATATAAAAATATTTTACATAAATACTCACTATGTTGCATAACTGCCCACTATGAAAAATTATTACTGTATGAATTTTCAATAACGGCCCTGATAGCATATTTAATATTTTAATATTTAATATTATATTTTACAGACACTCAAATGACACTTCATATGCCATTTTCTTCTCTTTTATGCACGGCGTTCACAGAACTATTGCTTTCTTCCGCGTTTTGTCTCAGACAGCTGAGTTACATCCGGTGCAGCGTCGGAAGTTGTTTTCGCTCCTGGCGATAACTGTGTGAAGATGCGCAGGAGAGGATCCTATATTACACTTGTTTCCCCACATTACTGTGAATGTCGTTAATATTCTCATAATTCTATTCAGTTTTATTTGCACAGCGCTTTTAACATTGTTCATTGAACCAAAGCAGCATTACAGAAATAAATAGGTTATAAAATATTGAATTTATATGCTAGCGTCTGGATGTTTATCCCCAATAAGAACGCAAATGATGACAGTGTAAAAAAAAACAAACAAAAAAAAACGGTCTGATGAAGAAACCTTGAAAGGAACACAGAACACACAAAAAAAAGGTACATAAATGATCCTAAAAAAAGTACAAAAGATGTGTCCCTCCAGCTGGACACCAGCAGGGTACAGCAACTACATTTTTGTAGCTTTTTGTTTGTACCTCTAAAAGAACATTTATGCACCCTTAGTGATAGTAATGTACCTTTGTGTCCTAGTATGGTTTAAAATGACATCCTATTATCAGTTCCAAATCAGTTCATCTTAATATTATGATAAATGGTCTTTTAGAGGTACAAACAAGAAGGTACAAAATGTACCAATGTTCAGAGGGACATTGCTGTATGCTGATCGGGTCCAGCTGGAACAACAAGGCTAACTCTTTTAGGTACATTCTAGTACCTTCTTTTTCCTTTTTGAACCAGACTCAAAAGGAAACCCATCCTCGTCTGGATGGCATCGAATGTCTGTTCATTACAGCGATGGGTCCTTAAATGCAGAACTGCTCATGAAACCTGTAGTCATAAGCCATTGTAGTAGACTGTTTATATTATTAACAGCTCAAATACATTCTCATAGTTCTTGAGTTGCTCAGTATCTTCATGGATCTCTAGGCTTACCGTATTTTTCGGACTATACGCCGCTACTTTTTTCCCACGTTTTGAACCCCGCGTCTCAAACAACGAAGCGCCTTTTTTACTATCACTCCTGTACACTACGTATCCCTAAACTTTCAAATTTTAACTTTTTCTTCTTTGCTTATCTTAATTTTCGTCACAATCTTCGCTTTCTGGCTTCGCTTCCCCATCTAGCAGCGGCGTCTCGAGCTCGTACCTCAATTTTTTGCTCGCATAAGAAAGCAAAAAATTCGACGAGTGACCTCTCGTACCTCGGAAAACTCGTACGTGAATGCACTCGTAGGTCAAGGTACCACTGTAGTTGTGAAAGGAAGGAGGAAGACAGTGAACAATGACTTACTTGGTCGGCTACTGTTTAGATACAAGCCGTTGTAGCGCGTTGAGTCTGGGTGAAGGGAGAGCTCGGTAACTCCAGTTGCAACACAAATCATATAAGCACAGACAGGCTTCCAAAACTCGTGCTTTTTTATTTTTCTTGGCAACAGCGTTATGGGTTAGTCCTCATAATCCTCAGTCTCCACATGCAGTAATACCGGAGAATGCAGTGACGTGCTTTTCCCAAAATACCGCTATGCTCCTAATAGAAGCACAACATATTGCATTTAGTGTCTTTCATTTAAGCCTGTGTAAAGTACATTAGTGTAGACACCTGCGGCTTATAGACAGGTGCGGGTTATTTATGTTAAAAATAAAAATATTTGTAAAATTCAGCTTATATATGGGTGCGCTTTATAGTCCGGAAGTTACGGTAATCATCTTGTTGTAAAATAAATTGTATGAATGAGTTTTGCCGCTAATACACTGACTGAGATTCTACCAGAAATACGTTAAATAATAAATAAGCTTATGTGAATAGAGATAGAGATTTCGTGCATACAGATAGCTTTTGTGCAAAAGAAATACAAGAAGTCTTGATCTTTTAATGTGGAACAGAAAATAATTTAGTAAATAGTTTAAAGTTAACAATAATCAAACGTCAGCCTTGTAGCAACAAAGTTGCTGTAATAAGTCGTAGTTTGTTGTTTAAGGTGTTGTACTTCTGATTGAAAGATGCCAGTATCAATGCCAGTATCACCAAGCTGCCACTACTTAGCCCTTGAGCAAGGCCCTTAAAACGTAACTGCTTAGTGTACAAACCAGATACCGTAATTTCCGGACTATAAAGCGCACCCTTATATAAGCCTCACACGCTAAATTTTACACTGAAACTAATAAACTTTACACAGGCTTTACCGAAAGAGAGTGTCTGTTACACGGTGGAACGGGTGAAATATGTTGTGGCTCCTTTAAGAGCAGATCGGCATTTTGGGAATAGCCTGCACTGCATTCTTCCGCTATTACTGCATGTGTGCGCGTGTGAGACTGAGGATTATGTGCTCATTATTTTCTGATGCTCATTTCTAAGTTTCTTTGACTAACCCATAACGCTGTTGCCAAGAAAATTAAAAAGCACGAGTTTTGGAAACCTGTCTGTTGTTGCAACTGGAGTTAGTGAGCTCACCCTTCACCCAGACTCAACGCGCTACAACGGCTTGTATCTAATCAGTAGCCGACCAAGAAAGTCATTGTTCACTGTCTTCCTCCTTCCTTTCACAACTATTTCTCTCGGGAGTTTATCTTTTGTCATCGTCGTTCGTTTAAAAATCAACACCGGTGAAAGTTTTTCTCCCATGTCGCTCAGTTTTTTGCCTTGAAGTTTGTGAAACCGGGAAAAACCCAGGAAAAATTCATAAATTAGCCACTTCGTTGTTTAAGCCGCTGGGTTCAAAACGTGGGAAAGAAGTAGCGGCTTATAGTCCGGAAAATACGCTAATTATAAGTCGCTATGGAAAGGGGCGTCTGTCAAATAGCATACATGTAAATGTTATAATATAAAAATTAATACCCTGTATACATAGAAATATGTATTGTAGCCATCTAAATAAATGTTTACCTTTTATTATTTGCTTAGTTGTTATTTGTGCAGATAATCTGAAGTGTTTCTTACTCCTTTTTCAGGAAACCCATCGCCTTTACAAACAAAAGCTGGAGGAGGTTTCCAAATTACAGAATAGCTGTTCCACTTCTATTTCACGACAGAGGAAAAAGCTCAAAGAACTTTCAGCTTCACTTGAAGAGTATGATTTGCTTTGGCATTAAATGTTTGTTAAAGTGGTTTCTTATGCAAGCTTAGTCAAATCCTGGTAAAAAAAAAAAAAAAAAAAATGTGTAGAGACTGTACTGAGAGGAAAATGCATTTATATTCACTTTAAAACAGATATGTATTGTTGTCTATTTCTTTAGATGCAAACAGAACGGGTGCCCAGAGTACATAAGCACTATAGGTGGGATCCAAGAATCAATAAAAGAACGACCAAATGTATTTTTTGAGATGGAGGCTTTCCTTCCAAGGAAAAACGGGTATAACAAATGCGAGGCAACCACACCTTCAATACACTTTATCAGCCATTAAGTTGAAAGCATTGTTGACTTAATGAGAGCTGTGTCTTTGCAAGTCTAGGTTTTTGGATGGTAAATGATATCGATGTAATAGTTTTTAATTACACTAGAACTTTGGTTAATGTTTTGCAATACTTTTGATTTACTCTGTGTTCTAGGTTATACCTCAGTCTTGTACTTGGAAATGTAAATGTTACCCTCCTTAACAAACAGGCCAAGTAAGTATTTTATTACAGTCTTAAATAGTATTTCTAATCCTGTAATGACACTATAAAACTGTAAACTTTTCATTTAGATTTGCTTATAAAGATGAATATGAGAAGTTCAAGCTCTACCTGACTGTCATACTGCTGCTTTTCTCCTTTACGTGCCGATTTGTGGTCAGCTACAGGTAAGTCCAGCATCTTCTTTACTATTGTGGCAGCAGGTGCGAACTCGTCCCCACACACGCTGCCACAACTATGTTAGATAGATGTTTACCGTCTTACTTCCTTTTATATCAGACCATCAGGATGGTTTATTTTTTTGCTTAGTTCCTTGTAAAAGTAATAAAAAATCATCACCTTGTGACCGTGACCTCAAGTAAGCAGCAGGTAAAAGGCCCTCCCTAACTCCGCTTTTCTAATTCGCATTCTTGTCATCGAAAAAGCGGATTTAAAAATTGTGTTTTGCACTTTAACAAACTGTCTAAAGTATTGATACATATGTAAACATGGTTTTACAATACAACAGTTTGAAGAGAATGACAAGACAACCAATGTGATATAGTGATAGCCTTTTATTTGATGACTTTGTCAGTAATACTCGGTAAGGAAATAATTGAATGAAAACAACACTATATTCAAAGGTGCTTTTCCTACCCTGGCAGCCCTCAAGTTGGTTTAAGTATACACAGTTTATATATTTTTTCTTTTGGAAGAAATGAATGCATAGATGATTTTTTTAACCATACTGAACTTTTTTTTTTCCATTAACAGAGTGCTTGATGCACTTCTCAACTTTCTGTTGGTATGGTACTACTGCACCTTGACGATAAGAGAGAGTATACTCATTATTAATGGCACAAAGTAAGTAATTTCTGCATTAAAAAAGCACATTTTTAAATCACAATAGAAAAATAAAATTATTGTATTATATGTTTATTTGAACTGGATGTACCAAATGTAATGGTTTAAATTCTCTCTTTAGTGCAGTATATTTATGATACCACTCAGTTGTGTTCAATTTGTTGTGTCTTTTGGTGTTGCAGGATTAAGGGCTGGTGGGTATTTCAACATTATGTTTCAACTTTCCTCTCGGGAGTAATGCTGACTTGGTAAGATATGCTGTATCCTGTTCAGGAGAAAAAAATATTGTAATTATTTTAGTTGTACAAAACTAAACCTAAGACAAGTGTAAAACTTAAGCTGTAGCAGATATATTACTGTTGTTTTCTGTTAAAGATGCTATTTGCAGTTCACTGCAAAATGTTGGTATATATTAACTACATAAATATATTGAATCAGTATATACAATGGGCCCAATTATCTGAGAACACTAGGGAAATGCTCCTATTTATATTTTTTTCCTAATTGAAAATTTGCCTTTGCAAATGATATTATTGACAACTTGAGTGAAAGCTAATTAATTTTCTGTCCATGCTTTTAAGAGTTTGGTAGTATTTGGTATGTCATCTGAACATTTGCTTCATTTAAAATGTTTATGCACAAGGAAAATCTCACCTTCTGCACAAAACAGTCAAAATAACAGTTTTGCTTACATTTAAATTAGTTTATTAAAGTAGTACAGAAATGTGAAAAGTACATTGTAACAATTCACTTGTTCTGTGCTGGAAGAAAGAGAGACAGTCAATAATTCACGAAGCAGAGCGCCTTTATTCACTTTTATTTTAAATTTTTTTGGTGTCTGTCTTCTCTTTTTAGAGAGCGCACTGATGAGTCTCATCAGCTGCAGCTGTTTCTTACCGCTCCGCTCTCCACTCGCAAATACATATTCAAGACATTGTTTTAAATATTTAAAACTTTTTTTAAAGCTTTCCAGTTTATCTTCAATCTTAAATGAAATAAAAGACTTTTAAACCCAATTGCATGGTCAAATTATATATATATATATATATATACATACACAGTGAGGAAAATAAGTATTTGAACACCCTGCTATTTTGCAAGTTCTCCCACTTAGAAATCATGGAGGGGTCTGAAATTGTCATCGTAGGTGCATGTCCACTGTGAAAAAAAAAATCCAGAAATCACAATGTATGATTTTTAAACTATTTATTTGTATGATACAGCTGCAAATAAGTATTTGAACACCTGAGAAAGTCAATGTTAATATTTGGTACAGTAGCCTTTGTTTCCAATTACAGAGGTAAACTGTTTCCTGTAGTTTTTCACCAGGTTTGCACACACTGCAGGAGGGATTTTGGCCCACTCCTCCACACAGATCTTCTCTAGATCAGTCAGGTTTCTGGCCTGTCACTGAGAAACACGGAGTTTGAGCTTGACCTTGATATGCTTCTTACAGAGCCACTCCTTGGTTATCCTGGCTGTGTGCTTCGGGTCATTGTCATGTTGGAAGACCCAGCCTCGACCCATCTTCAATGCTCTAACTGAGGGAAGGAGGTTGTTCCCCAAAATCTCGCAATACATGGCCCCGGTCATCCGCTCCTTAATACAGTGCAGTCGCCCTGTCCCATGTGCAGAAAAACACCCTCAAAGCATGATGCTACCACCCCCATGCTTCACAGTAGAGATGGTGTTCTTGGGATGGTACTCATCATTCTTCTTCCTCCAAACACATTTAGTGGAATTATGACCCAAAAGTTCTATTTTGGTCTCATCTGACCACATGACTTTCTTCCATGACTCCTCTGGATCATCCAAATGGTCATTGGCAAACTTAAGACGTGCCTGGACATGTGCTGGTTTAAGCAGGGGAACCTTCCGTGCCATGCATGATTTCAAACCATGACGTCTTAGTGTATTACCAACAGTAACCTTGGAAACGGTGGTCCCAGCTCTTTTCAGGTCATTGACCAGCTCCTCCCGTGTCGTTCTGGGCTGATTTCTCACCTACCTTAGGATCATTGAGACCCCACGAGGTGAGATCTTGCATGGAGGCCCAGTCCGCGGGAGATTGACAGTCATGTTTAGCTTCTTCTATTTTCTAATTATTGCTCCAACAGTGGACCTTTTTTTACCAAGCTGCTTGGCAATTTCCCTGTAGCCCTTTCCAGCCTTGTGGAGGTGTACAATTTTGTCTCTAGTGTCTTTGGACAGCTCTTTGGTCTTGGCCATGTTAGTAGTTGGATTCTTACTGATTGTATGGGGTGGACAGGTGTCTTTATGCAGCTAACGACCTCAAACAGGTGCATCTAATTTAGGATAATAAATGTAGTGGAGGTAGACATTTTAAAGGCAGACTAACAGGTCTTTGAGGGTCAGAATTCTAGCTGATAGACAGGTGTTCAAATACTTATTTGCAGCTGTATCATACAAATAAATAGTTTAAAAATCATATATTGTGATTTCTTTTTTTTTTTTTTTTTTAGATTATGTCTCTCACAGTGGACATGCACCTACGATGACAATTTCAGACCCCTCCATGATTTCTAAGTGGGAGAACTTGTAAAATAGCAGAGTGTTCAAATACTTATTTTCCTCACTATATATATATATATATCACTTAAACTATTTACCTTTACAGTATATTCAGTGTCAGACAGTGAAAAGTAAACCAGGAATTACTGATGTCACCTTTGTTTTATAGGCCTGAAGGAGAACTCTACCAAATGTTTAGGAACCAGTTCCTGTCTTACTCTATGTATATAAGTAATATAGCTTATTTTAAAATCTAATTTCTTTCAGATTTATATTAAAAGGTTGGTATTTGTTTATAGATACAAATTTCCCACTCATATCTCATCTAGATTTTGTCCAGTTTCTTCAGTACTACTACCAGAGTGGCTGTCTGTACCGGCTTCGTGCCCTAGGAGAGAGACACAATATGGACCTGACAGTTGGTGAGCTACTGTATACTCCAAATGGTTTTCAGTATCCCGACATATTCTGTTGGAAATTTAGGCATACACTATGAGTACATAAAATACACAGAAATATCAAACACAATATAAATATTTGTACACTTACTGACATCTCCGGCTCAGCACAGACCAACAGAACATACACTTTTAATTATTACACTTACTACACTATTGGTATTCAGAAAAAAAAAAATTAACGTTTGCCTGTCATTAATGGCATTTTTTTCGGCCTCTTAAAAATTTAGTGCAACGTAAAACATTATATCATATCAGAGTCCACTAGGAATGTAGCCATCGATTATTTTAGTAATTGAGTATTCTACAGATTATTCCCAATGTTTAATCAAGTAATCGGAAAAGAAGTACTTTTTCTTTATTAAAAAAAACAATACCAAATATACAAGAGTAAATAAGACAGGTCTCTTAAAATGAATGAAATTAATTAAAAAAAAAAAAGAATTTTTTCTGCATACAAGAATATCTGTGAAAACTAAAACCATTTAACAAAACCAGTTTGCCATATATACCATCAAAATGCATGTACATAAATAAATAAAATTTTTTATAACATACTGTAAAGTGATTTGAAATGATCCCAAACTTTGGAAACATTTTGTCGTTTTGAAACTTTGGCCTGAATCCTATGGAAACCCGTAACCACCACATAAAAAAAGAATATGCTTAATTCCAACATTGAGTTTATTTTTTGTTATTCAGATTTTTTTTCTCGCAATTCTGACTTGACTTTATTCCTTCATTTAACTGGCTTCTATATGAATCTTCTCTGGAGTGCTCTTTTTCATTTTGCAGCATCTTCTGTGGTTACCTGTTCAGAGTCTAGTGGGTGGTGCATCGGTAATAATGGTCCGTGGGGAAACACAATGCTCCTTTTGTAGTTAAATGGACTAAATGAAGCGAGTAATTCGGAAAAAACAACATCTAGGGAAATTATTTGTGCTCACACAAATCCTTTCAAATTCCTTGTAATAAAACAGTATGTCTATGTTCTATCCACAGAGGGATTTCAGTCCTGGATGTGGAGAGGACTAACATTTCTGTTGCCTTTCCTTTTCTTTGGCCATGTGAGTATCACAGTGGGTTTCTTGTCACTGAAAATAATTGTATTACTATAATTTGCACATTGAATTTTGCACTTTGTTCAGCACCTAGGTTCTACCTTGTAGTTGTTAGGTGCTATATAAATAAAGTATGAATTGAATTATATTGAACCTACACAGTCTACATGGTTTTTATTACATTGTAGCATAAGTATTGCACATCATTTATACTAATAAATATTTGCATTCTTTTTCCAAAGCCAATTTACAATTATACAGCATAGAATGTTTAGTTGTTCAAAACGGACACATCAAAATGAAATTAAAGTAATCTCTATTTGAATTCTATGGTTTTACGTATCAGAGCATAATCATCAGGTCTTAAAATGATTTAAATTAGGGCTGTCAATTGAATAAAATATTGAATCGCGATTAAATAGCATGGTTGTCAAGAGTTAACTTTTGATTAATCACAACTTAATCACACATTTTTATCTGTTCTAAATGTACCTTAAATTGATATTTTCAAGTATTTTAATACTCTAATCAACATTGGCATGGACAAATAGATGCTTTATGCAAATTTATGTTTATTATTAGTGAACCCAAACTCAACATAGAGCATGAGTTTATTTATTTTTTTATATCTGAGTAAAGAAAGCATGTCGTGAATAAATGTTGTGTTAAAAGTTTTGCTTCTTTTATATTTATATTTCGCCTCTTAAATATTTATTTATTTATATTTTTTATACAAATGGTCAAACAGAAATGCATTAATTGCATGTTAATAAAATTTTTGCCGTTAAAAAATTAGTTAACACATTTACATTTAATTTTGACAGCCCTAATTTAAATACAACCTCACTTCCCTGGTGGTCTAGTGGTTAGGATGCGGCGCTCTCACCGCTGGAAAAATTGCTGTTTCCACAGGATTTAAGGAACTAAATGTAACACTTTTTTTTTTTTTTTGTGCTATTTGTCTGTGCACTATACAGTTTGATCTTGGGGTGAATTTGTTAACCCAACAGCAACAGTAATGAACATTTGTGACAAACAAAACTATTTAAGACAGTTGCAAAGTGGACATCCCAGCAAATTCACCCCAAGATCAAACTGCATAGTGCTCAGACAAATTGCACAAAAAAAAAACCCAGAGTTACAGTTCATCTTAGACTTAGATCTTAGCACAGAATATATTTTGCAATGCCAGATTATACCAGTGTGTCTTGAAATAAAGACTGAGTTCACTGTATGATTGTAACATTATTTTTTTTTTTGTCATTTTATCTTTTGTACGTTCAGTTTTGGCAACTCTACAATGGAATCACACTTTTCCAAATGGCTCAACTGCCTGAATGGAAAGAGTGGCAGGTAACACATAACACTATTGCAAAAATTCATTTAAAGCCTATCCAGTTTGTTGATGAATTGAGGTCAAATTATTGTTATTACTAAAAATTATTTGTCACACATATATTAAACAGAGTTGTAAAGCACAGCTCCTAAGTCATTATATAGTGCCCCTGGAGCAGAGAGCGATAAGGCCCATGATAAACCAAGGGACCAATGTTGGCAGCTTGGAAGTGCTGGAACTTGAGCGCTGATGTTCTTCTTGGTAACTAGAGCGGTAATTGCTTAGGTGCCACTGCCTGTTTAACAAACTAAAGGAAATTCAAGCTAAATTCCGGAAACCAATATTGGAACAAAGCTGCTGGTATATGGTTCTAGCAATGTCGTCAATATCATGATGTTTTTGTATTATTCTTTTCCTTTCACTAATTTAATGCGTCCCTTTCTGTTTTACAGGTCCTTATGTGTGGCTCCACCTTCCTTGTGCTTTTTATAGGAAACTTTTTCACCACACTGGGTGTAGTTTACCAAAAATACACAAATCAGGACAAAGGAAAAGATTTATGAATGAATGCTAAATACTCCCAAAAACTTTCTACAAATGTTTCATGCCATTACTTGTATACATATATTATTGCCTAAAGTTAAATCTTTAGTGGTACTTTACTGAAATTGTAATGTGTTTTAAAAATTTACAAATTTTAATTTAAAGTTTGCATAACTGGAGCTGAATGTTGGGGCAACATTATTTGCTCCTCTTGGTTCAATCTGGAGCATCAGTTGCTGTGTGCGCATTCTTCAGCCCATACCAGCAGTGGTTTATTCCAGTTTCTTTCCACCTGGTTAGTGGATTGGCTGAAGTAATTTCTCCTGTGTTGAAATAAGTTTGACAATGTTTGAAGTATGTTTGTATATAGTGCACTAACAGTCATCCCATCCAGGGTGTAGTCCTCGGGCTCAGGACCCACTGTGACACTGACTGGGACAGAGCATTTAATAGTTAAATAAAATAAACATTTTAACCCAAAATAAATTAACTCAATGCAGCTTCTTATACTGTGCATTACGCTAATATATTTAATTCAGGCAAAAGTTAAAATGCATTACGGTTAATATTCAAACTGTTATTTAATTCACAGCCCTTCTATAACCAAGGAGGAACATCGGCACAAAGTTTAGATTTTTTTAAAACCTGTATTACTGATCTGGATCAGGAAAAGTAAACATAATAACTAAATTATATTTATATTAAGTTTGTAATCTGGCATACATGTGTAGATTTATTCATTACTAGAGACTCAAAGCACTTTTGTACGTCGCTCTGGATAAGGGCGTCTGCTAAATGCCGCAAATGTAAATGTAAATGTAAAATTGGATTATTCAAGAGATGGACACTGGTTAGTAGAAACATTACTTAATTACATATTCAGAAGTTTTCTCATCCAGTTATATACTCTATTCAATTTTTATGGAATTTAAATTTCCTCTTAACCTCACATTCTACTTTACTCGTTTACTGTTTTTGGCAGAAGATGGAAGACTGGAACTGAAAACAATGACACGGTCTTCAAACTAGGGATGGGTGGATCGATCCTAGAGCAGCGATATTGGGGTTTTATCCAGAGGATTAATTCTAACATCAGAGTAATTGAGGCTACTTGTGATTTTTGTTTGAAGGAGTGAGTTTAATATTTATTTAACATTTATAGCTTGTGTAATAATCATGGTGCAGGTGCTAAGAAGCTTAATAAACTCTACAGACACTATGAACAGCTCTTCAATAATACTTTTCTACATCTTATTTTTGGTACTGCCAAACCCAGTTGGTCGCTGCTGAATGAACTCCAACTGTACTCCCCATTTTCTGAACAGAATCAACACATCAAAGTATTTTTTAGAAATACGATATTATTCCAACAAAATAAACAGAATATATGTAAGAATACATTTTACAGCCAGTAATTTACTTAACAAAAAAAATCTTATTTATTCATTCTTGTGAATAAATGTTTATCTTTCCAGTCACAAATTATTTCTGTACATCCAGGTCTCTGAATATACTTAGCCTTTGTTCCAGGCTTGATTTCGCCTGACCCATTGCCTGTTTTTCTGTGTATGGTTTTGGATCTCAATTTGGATTTGTCTGTCAGTTTCTAAGTGTTCTTATACTATATTCATCCATCCATATCCTGCGTGACATAAAATTGTTCCCTAAAACGGCAGAATCGATCTCAGATTTCAGAAGAAACAGGCTCGGGGGAAATGTCAACATTCTCTTGTTTCTTCACAAAAATCTCTAAAAGGAAGGAATGTAAAAAATCATGTGACAATTTAAACATGGTTTAGTGTTAAGAATTCAACAGTTTGTGTAATGGATTATATTCTGTTATAAGTTTGTTTGATTAAGATATATATTTTTTAATAAATAAGTCAAGTTCATTGTAATCTATTTAATATTTGTGAAAATGGCAATCAAAAATACTGGTATTGTATTAATATTGACAATACTGTTTTTAAAGGTAATTGGTATCGTAATCAAAAGTAATATGGTAGAATGGTATTGCACCATCACTTTTTTTCACATGCTGCATTGTGTATTTGTGGATTTAGAGAAAGCGTACGACAGGGTGCCGAGAGAGGAGTTGTGGTATTGTATGAGGAAGTCAGGTGTGTCAGAGAAGTATTTGAGGGTGGTGCAGGACATGTATGAGGACAGTGTGACGGCAGTAAAGTGTGCAGTAGGTACGACAGACTGGTTCAGGGTGAAGGTTGGACTGCATCAAGGATCGGCCCTGAGCCCTTTCCTGTTTGCAGTGGTGATGGACAGGTTGACGGACGAGGTCAGACAGGAGTCTCCCTGGACTATGATGTTTGCAGATGATATTGTGATTTGTGGTGAGAGTAGAGAGCAGGTTGAGAAGAGCCTGGAGAGGTGGAGATATGCGCTGGAGAGAAGGGGAATGAAAGTCAGTAGGAGTAAGACAGAGTACATGTGTGTGAATGAGAGGGAGGGCAGTGGAGTGATGCAGTTGCAGGGAGAAGAGGTGAAGAAGGTGGAGGAGTTCAGGTACCTGGGGTCAACAGTGCAAAGTAATGGAGAGTGTGTTATGGAAGTAAAGAAAAGAGTGCAGGCAGGGTGGAGTGGGTGGAGAAGAGTGACAGGAGTGATTTGTGATAGAAGAGTATCTGCAAGAATGAAAGGGAAAGTTTATAGGACTGTGGTGAGACCTGCGATGTTGTATGGATTAGAGACAGTGGCATTGAGTAAAAGACAGGAGGTGGAGCTGGAGGTAGCAGAGCTGAAGATGTTGAGGTTTTCGTTGGGAGTGACGAGGATGGACAAGATTAGAAATGAGTTTATTAGAGGGACAGCACATGTAGGATGTTTTGGTGACAAGGTGAGGGAGGCGAGATTGAGATGGTTTGGACATGTGCAGAGAAGGGACATGAATTATATTGGTAGAAAAATGCTGAAGATGGAGCCACCAGGTAGGAGGAAAAGAGGAAGGCCAAGGAGGAGGTTCATGGATGTGGTGAGGGAAGACATGCAGGTAGTTGGTGTAAAAGAGGCAGATATAGAGGACAGGGTGGTATGGAGACGGATGATCCGCTGTGGCGACCCCTAATGGGAGCAGCCGAAAGAAGAAGAAGAAGAAGGTATTGCACCATCACTTAAATAAACAGCAATGTTTGGCTTTTTACGCTCCATAAGTTAATGTTCACCATTCTAGCATTAACCACTTGTGAGAGGTCAGGGGAAGGTCTTAACAATGCTTTACTCTCATTGGCTAGTGAGATTTGAATAAACATCTTCCAGAAGTAGGCACAAGGGTATTTACTTACTACAAGTGGGTAATAACATTTAATTTCATTCGGTTTTCAATAACAATTACTTTCAATAACGATACCAGTAACAATGTTTTTGAAAGCTATCATTCTTATTTCGGCTTCTCCCATCAGGTGTCGCCACAGCGGATCATCCGTCTCTTTCAACCCAGCTACCTGCATGTCTTCCCTCACCACATCCATAAACCTCCTCCTTGGTCTTCCTCTTTTCCTCCTTCCTGATGGCTCAATCAACAGCATTCTCCTATCAATATACCCCATGTCCCTCCTCTGCAAATGTCCAAACCATCTCAATCTCGCCTCCCTCACCTTGTCTCCAAAACGTCCTAGATGTGCTGTCTCTCTACTAAACTTGTTTCTAATCCTGTCCATCGTCGTCACTCCTAACAAAAACCTCAACATATTCAACTCTGCTACCTCCAGCTCCACCTCCTCTCTGTTACTCAATACCACTGTTTCTAAACCATACAACATCGCAGGTCTCACCACAGTCCTATAAACTTTACCTTTCACTCTTGCAGATACTCTTCTATCACAAATCACTCCTGCCACTCTTCTCTTTACTTCTCTAACACACTCTCCATTACTTTGCACTGTTGACCCCAGGTACCTGAACTCCACCACCTTCTCCACCTCTTCTCCCTGCAACCGCACCACTCCACTGCCCTCCCTCTCATTTACACACATCCTCTGTGTTACTCCTACTGACTTTCATTCCCCTTCTCTCCAGTGCGTACCTTCACCTCTCCAGACGCTTCTCAACCTGCTCCCTACTCTCATCACAATATTATCTGAAAACATCATAGTCCACGGAGATTCCTGTCTGACCTCGTCCGTCAACCTGGCCATCACCACTGCAAACGGAAAAAGTTCAAATCCGATCCTTGATGCAGTCCAACCTTCACCTTGAACCACTCTGTCGTTCCTGCTGCACACTTCACTGCTGTCACATGTCCTGCACCACCCTCACATACTTCTGACACACCTGGCTTCCTCATACAATACCACAACTCCTCTCTCGGCACACTGTCGTACGCTTTCTCTAAATCCACAAACACACAATGCAACTCTTTCTGTATTCTCTATACTTCTCCATCAAAATTCTCAAAGCAAATAATGCTTTATATAAGTCTGTTTGCTCTTCCTCTACATGAAACCATACCGTTGCTCACAGATGGCCACCTCCTCTCTCAGCCTGGCTTCCACTACTTTTTCCCCATAACTTCATGGTGTGACTAATTAACTTTATTCCCCTGTAGTTACTGCAGGTCTGCACATCTTTCTTATTCTTAAATCTATCATTACTGATATTAAAAAGACTTCAAATTAATAGACTTGTCTTTCGTTATATTTATTAGAAAAAAGTTAAACAACTGCTCAACAATGCTGTCACAAAATCCATACTCAATCTATCATTACTGATATTAAAAAGACTTCAATTTAATAGACTTGTCTTTCGTTATATTTATTAGAAAAAAGTTAAACAACTGCTCAACAATGCTGTCACAAAATCCATACTCAATGTTTCTACATTACTTACTTTTATAGGTTTTTGTAAAGGAATAAGAAAAAGTTCACATTTTACCTTAAAGCCAGTTTCTTCACTGACTGATCAATTCTCATGCTTTAGTGAAAGTCTCTAAGAATGCTGGTGCAACGATTGTCCTGTGAGGCAGAATATATACAGATGTAAATGCAGTACAAGTTTTTATTATCTAAGTTTAGATCCAAATATAGGCAATGAGCCAAATAAACATCAGTGTTAGTTAGGGCAAACATGGACATAAATATGAAACAGAAACAAGATTGAAAATTGGAATAAAGGCTTGCACACATCCTTTATTGTATTTTGTATTCTGTTTTGGCAGTACCACAAATAAGACAAATAATTGTATTGAGGAAGAGCTTATTATAGAGTTCATTGATTTTTATTATTAAGCTCCTGAAAAGCCACACCACTGCTATTACACAAAATATGAAGGTTAAGAAAAATAATAGTCACTTATTTTATAAAAAAACTAAACAAAAACAAAATGCAAGTAGGATCGATAGTCTAATGTGAGAATTGATTCTCCTGATCCAACCTCATTATCCAAAGAATTGATTCATCCATCCCTAAAGATTTCTTATTTACTTGATATTTTAGTTCATAATTTAAGTCTGATTCAAAATTCCTCCTGGTTTCAAATAAATGAACCTCTTATCTCTGCTTCCGGGAGCTGCTCATTAAGTGGTTCAATTATTAATAAAAAGTAATGACCCAAACCGACCAGACAAATATACTGAGTACGCAAATCTTTTAGTAAATTATGTATTGATTTTTAGCTGTAACCAGGTTGAGTACAGACAAAAATGTCCAAAAATGACTTAAGAGCTTTTTATAAGATTCCAGTTGGAACAAATATATCACAGTATGTAAAGCTTAGACTCTGATTTCCATAAAACTTTTGTGATATGTTTTGTGACCGAAATTGTTTGCCAGTTATGAGCTATCAGGAATGAAAACTGAAATTCAGTTCTGATGTCAAAAGATAAAATATAAAACTTTTATCTTTTGACATCAGATTTCTTTTGCATGCAAAGATTTGTGCTTGTTGTTTCAACACTGGAGTGGAATGTATGTAAAAAAAAATATATATATACTGATTTATTAAAATGTTTTTATTTATTTTAATGTAAAATTACTAAATGCACAGTGTATTAGCCTAAAGGTACAGCATCACACATTCAAAAGTTACACTGATACTTGGCTGGCTTGTTATACCTAACTTCAATGCACCTGTGTAAGGCTCTCCAACTGTTGTCATGGGTGAGCATCACTATTCTATTTCTTTTAGATTTTGGGTGGACTACTCCCCTCATGTAGATACTGCTTACTAGACAGCACAGGGACAGATGTTACAGAATCTGCTTGAGCTGTTGTGTGTGATGAGGTACCAAAAGACATATTTTCTGGAGGGCTGAATTGAGAATGGGCATAATGAGCTTTTGGCATCCAAAAATTGCTCGCCTGATTTTGATGACTGTGTAAATAGCTATTGCAGACATTTCCTTGTGTGTGTCCATGGCTGGATGCAAATCTGGGCCCAGTATAATAGCCAGGGTTAGGTGAAGGTACTGTAAAGTTCTGTTGGATAATGGTGGAATGTGACCAACCATCTACACTGTTTAGAGCATTTCCTGCTGCCTGAGAAGCAAGCATAGATGCTGGAGCATAAGCCTGAACAGGGTATGAGCCGGGTGATGGGCTGCATCTGAAAGAGATGTCAACAGACTGATCAACATATTCTGCCATATCTAAACAGGCAGAAAGAATAACAACTTAGAGAAGAATTTAATTAATTATATTAATTAAACAGAATTCTATAAGAATTTCTCCAACAGTTTGGATCCACAGACACTCCTTTTCTGTAGGGGTTTCTGTTCCTCAAACCAGATCAGTACAGATTTGCCTTATATATTCACTATAAAAAATATTAGGCTTATTGTTTACATTTATTTGACTATATTTTTAAGGTATTCCTACATTTTCCATAGGCCAAACATTTATAGGCACTTCGATAAACAGATCAGTGCAGTAGTGAAGGCGAACTTTTACCAGCTAAGACTACTCAGCAAGGTCAAATAATTCTTGTCCCAAGCTGACCCTGAAAAAGCTATACATGCCTTCATCAGCTCGAGGATAGACTACTGTAATGCTCTCTACACTGGACTTAATCAATCACTTCTCAATCGGCTCAAAATGGTACAAAACGCAGCAGCACGTCTTCTCTTTAACACCTCCAAACGCTCACACATCACCCCTGTCCTCCGCTCGCTTAACTGGCCTCCGGTGCGGTTTAGGGTGGAGTATAAGGTCCTGCTGTTTGTGTTCAAGGCCTTTAATGGTCTGGCCCCGGCCTACCTCGCCAAATTAATAACGGTTTACCAACCAGCCAGAACTCTCCGCTCCTCTGGACATACCTCTCTGGTCATTCCCAACTACAAATATAAAAAGTTTGGAGGCCGGTCATTTGCCGTCCAGGGACCAAAGCTGTGGAACGCACTTCCAGCACACATACGATGCATCACTGTGCTGAGTGTTTTTAAATCGCAGTTGAAAACTCATTTATTCATAAAAGCTTTTAACATGTAGCCCCTGACTCAACTGCTATTTTATGTACATTGTGTTCTTATATTTTATTGTCCATTGTTGTTTTACTGGAAAGTGCCTTGTGCTCCTTTTGGTTGCTGCAAGGCGCTCTATAAATAAAATTTGATTTGATTTGATTTGATTTATAAAAACAAACCTTATACAGCTAATAACTGTGAGGACTCAATTCAAAATAGAATAACTCTGATAACAGTTTGGTGCAAAACCCTGTGTATGCTTCATATACCTAATTTTGAGAAACAGTGATAAAAATGAATGAATAAATAAAAAAAGAAATTATATATATATATATATATATATATATATATATATATATATATATATATATATATATATATATATATATACACACACCATACATACATATACATGTTTAAATAATAATAAAGAAAGAAAATGATGACTCACATAGTATGCAGGATTTTTTTACGCTCCCCTGCAGATGCCGGGACAAAATGCACACATGTTACTTTTTTCAGCAATCTGAATGGCATCATCTTCTCAAACATACAAGCTTTTGACTCAGACATCTGCAACATTGAAAACCATTTCATGCCATCTAATACAAATTGTTCAGTTAAGTATATAATGTGTGTAGTACATAAAAATACAGCTGCATTTATACATGTCTACCTTGACTAAAGAATTAACACAAATATATTTATATCTGACACATATCAATTGACTTATGTTTAAACATCAAATTGCATATTCTGATATTTTGGTTGTCAGAAATAGTAAATTAACATAATTACACATAATCCTGAAAAAAAAAAAGAAAAAGATATTTCACCAATTATTGAAGTAACAACCATTTTTACCGTCTATTTACTGGATGATTAAGATGCCAGTATGCCAAGTTTTAAAGCATAAGCCAACTGGATACAGATAAATGACAAGTCATACCCAACAGCACAATAATAAGGAAAAGGATACACATCTGTCCAGTGATTGCGGCCAGAGCATTGCATAATAATACCGTATTTGGGATAAAGAGATGAACAATGAGCAACAGAAGCCAAGGAAGAACTGCACTGGGCACAGTAAAGCCCAGCAGGAACGCCTTTCTCACACGGGAACTCATAGTCACCGTGCCCAACATAGCGAGAGATACTGGGATTAGACCTGAAACTGTGCTCCTAGTATATGGAGAAAATAACAACACCTCCAGAAGAACATGTATTAGGCCAACAGAAGTGACTAGAAAAAGCAAAAGGTGTAGGAATCGCACTGTACCAACTCCTCTCTCTAATCCACTGCAGAACGCCACAAGCAGAGTCGCACTGAAAAAGAGGTGTCCCACATCCTTATGGTAAAAGCAGTAGGTGAGAAGTTTGTGAACTAAGGGAAAAATAGTTCAATTTTATAATGGTTTTCAATACAAAATAAACTTTCAGCACAAGATGCCTTATTAAACATACATATCCTGCTAAAAGAGGATTACGTTATTGCACTGCAGTGGTTACCTTTGCACAATGCATTCATTACATGTGAAATAAAATTTTACCATGGCCATTGAGAACAACGCTGGATTCCAAACTTAATGCATGTGCAGAAATGTTGAAATGATTCGCGACGATGCTCAAGACACAAGATAGCGTGACTACAAACCCGACCCCGCTCGTAAACTCAAAAGCTGGCACAAAACTAGAAAACTTCCACAATATATTACGAAATCTGTCACACATTTTCACTGTAAATACTTTACCATAACGTTGATTAACCAAAACAAAATCAGACAAATCGAAAACCCTAATCCTGTATCAACTTCCGTGTTCGGGAAACATCAACGCGTCGTATTCGAGGCTGCTAAACTGCGCAATTTTTGCGCATTGCCGATAATCTTTTGTGTGAATCGCCAGGGTTCCTCGTCTGACTGCGCATACATTTAATAGCGTTATAGGACGCCTAGATATGTTTAACTATTTTAATTCATGGTGCGGATGCCGAATAGCCACCTGACACCTGACTGGGTTGTCTCGATAGAGTGTATTCAAAATCGTTTACGCATACCGAGTCTTGGCTTAGTCAGCGTGTACTATAACCATTAGCCAACGTTGGCAAATGACAACTGTAATTTATCTATAATTCTGCCAGCTCTAAATCCTACACATAGATAAATGTACTTGAATTAATTTGAATAAATTAGTGGAGTGGTGGCTCCAGCGGTTAAGGCGCTGGGTTGCCGATCGGAAGGTCTGGGGTTCAAGCCCCGGTATCACCAAGCTGCCACTCTTGGGCCCTTGAGCAAGGCCCTTAACCCTCTATGCTCCAGGGGTCCCTTACGAGAGAAATATCAAGGTCCGTGACGTGGGGCTGCCTTCCCGTGGGCTCACCACCTGCAGGAGGGACCGTAAGGGACGGTGCTGTGAGGATTGGGCAGCAGTCGAAGGCTGGGGCCTGCTTAGACTGCTGCCCCCGCGACCCGAATTACGGATAAGCGGGAGAAAATGAATGAATAATTTGAATAAATAGTTAATAAAGTGGAAGAGATGTGCATTTGGGAATTGCAAGCATCTGTGCCTCTACTAACAATGAAGCTGTTAGTGTTAGTTCCAAGATATCAAGTTCGTCAAATTCAACTTGTGCTTTGGCCTGGTGTTTGTTTAACAAAACATATTCAAGTTACTGTTAGATAATGAAGTGCACACTTAATGAAGTGTGCTGTTTCATGTACAGGTTTGAGCTATTCCTTTACTATTTTTTCATCAATTAATTAGGTAAAAAGTCTGAAGCTGTTGCTGTTAATCCACCTCATGTGGTTAATACAGATCTCAATGCAAGTAAAACAGACCATCAAATAGGAGTGGCCAAATAAAAACAGGTTTGTACATTCTAAGTTAAAATAATGAACTGGTCAGCTCAATAATATAAAAGGCCTAACAGTTCATTCAAGACAACAGTGGTAGATGATTTCATAACCTCTCCTTGGTTAGAAAAACAAACAAACCTTAAAAACATCCAAAACACACCCCAGGAGGTAAGCCACAATGAAGAGAAGACTTCACAAAAGCAAAATATAGAGGGTTTTCAAGGTGCAAACCACTGGCCTGACAGTATGGTGCAAACAGAATTGCCAGGGTAGAATTTGCCTCTAAATCTAAAAAAGTTCTGAAAACGTTCACACAGATTACTTTGGGCCAGGTGTTGGCTAGCCCACTTGTACAGAATAGCATAGTGGACACATGCAGCCTATAATAGGCACCAGTGGGTCTCACAGTATGCTCACAGTTTGGGGTCAGAACAGCCTTCCCACTGGGGACCTATTAATGGCATGAAACATTGCACACATTGGCATGTAGATTGAAAATGAGCATTGAATACAGAATGCTTTAATTAAACATAACTATGAAATAACCACATTTTATAAACACCAAAGTACCACATTAAAACACAACATATAGCAATCAGACTATTAAGGTGCATCATTAGACATCTGCTTTCTTTTGGTCAATCTGTTCCTTCCATATCTAACATTGTGGAACCAAATTATATTTGAAGCTTCCACTTTAAATGCTGGGGTCCATCTGTATTTGTCACAGCATCTAAAAAAGAGAAAAACAACTACAATTTTATTATTGAAAACAGAAACAACAACAACAAAAAAAGAGTTGTTCTAGTGCATAGCATAAACTTGTGTTTTTTCCTACTGTTACAACATTTCCACTTAATTATGTTTTTCTAATGCAAATAATCTTTTGAGTAACTGGAAACCCTGAAATAATATTTAATTCCTGCAGGATAGTTCAGGATAGTGCAGGAAGGTTTTATTCATTAGTGTTAAAAACAAACATATACTGCATAATAGTACCTGAATAATTTTCATACTCAGAGGGCAAACACCTTTATGTAGCTACACAAAAATTTTATTATTTAGCATCTATTATCAAAAAAGAAGAAGAATTAAGAAGAAGAGGCAGGTCATGTAAATTTTTAACCCCTCAAATTAGACTTTTTGTGCATGCCATGCAAACAATGCCATAAAAAATCCATCAAGATCAATTAAGCAGAATCAGTTGAAATCATCATTTAATTTTTTTGCATACAAGGTGGTCTAGCATAGAATGTAGATCAATGGTCATATGACTTTATATAGAAAAATGTATGTACCCTGCTATATAAATGTAATTAAGTCAAGTCAAGTCAAGTTTATTTGTATAGCGCTTTTCACAACAGACATTGTCTCAAAGCAGCTTTACAGAAAACAACAGTGAAGGTGAATGGTGTGCGTTTGTCCCTGATGAGCAAGCCGTGGCGACAGTGGCAAGGAGAAACTCCCTTAGATGATATGAGGAAGAAACCTTGAGAGGAACCAGACTCAAAGGGGAACCCATCCTCATATGGGTGACATCAAATGTTTGGTCATAAATCTTTCAACAATACAGAACAATTTGTGATCATCATAGATCCAGCATCAGCTTCTCCATGCCAGGGCCTTTAAACACTCGGCATCTACTTCTCCATGATCATCCATAGGTCCATAATCTTCACGAGGTGGGATGTGACTGGAGCTGGCCAAAGCTCAGGATGCCTTCGGGATGGGGAGAGAAAGAGAAGCAGTGGAGAGGAATTAGCGTAGCTGCTGTTCATGATATTAACAGCACATTGATAATGTGCATGTAATCATATATTCAATTAATTAGACCTAAAGAAAAACAAACCGGTGGTGAATATTAAAAGAATACCCAATCTGAGAGAGGTGGAGAAAGAGTGGCCATAGGTGAATTAGCAAGGGCTAATAGGTATAAACTGAAAAGAAATTTGTCGTTTGTAGGAACACAAAAAAGAGGCTTAATAGTAGCAAACATGTAATATTTCTTATTGCCAACTAGACCAGCTGTAGGAAGGCCCAACTATGTCAGTATTTTTTTAAAGTGGTAAAAAAAAAGTACCAAAAGCATGGCCACAGACTGGGTTGTAGGTTGGACATTTTATATGGAATCTTTTCCAATTAAAAAGGCAGCGTACTGTGGAAAAAACACAGAGATGATTGGGTGTCTCTACATTGAACTGTTATAAGCAAGTGGAATATATATTTTTTCCAGAAAGATACTGAGAACAGTAAGATGCAGTGAAAATCTGCTTAAATAAATACATGGAAGGGATATTGATATAGAAACAAAAAATTATTTAATTGTTGTTGAATAGAAATCTGATGGATAAAGCAGAGACAATAACACAGGGAGACTTAGAAATTAACATAAACTCTTAACCAATATGTTTCAGAGGCAGCATGTGCCTTGGGCTACACAAGATCTTTGTGAATTGTGTACCTTTCTAACATCCATGAGGGGACTGAGAATTGGATAACGGTGTTTGAGAAAGAAACTCTGGGGAAAGATCTTGGCTTCCAAGTCAAGTCAAGTCAAGAGGCTTTTATTGTCATTTCTACTATACACAGTGGTACACAGTACACAGTAAAAATGTGCTACACTAAACAACAACAACAAACAAAACAACATAGAGCTACAACACAAGCTACATAAAGTGCATCGAGTGCGACCTAGTGCAAACAGTGCAGACAGACAGTGCAGACAGACGACACAAGACAAGACACAAAACCCAATATAGCGCCGACCAGTAAACCTACTGTATACTTGATTATACAGTACTGTACAAGAAGACTGTAAAAACTATACAAACTAAAAACTATACCCCAGAAGTGAGTATAAACGGAACAATGTAGTGCAAAAAATACAGCAGCAGTCAAAGGTGCAAAAAACAGCATGTAAACAGTATAATACAGTGATAAATGATAATGTGCAAAAAACAGCAGTTAAGAGTGTGGTACAGTCAAGAATAATAATAAATAATAAATAAATGAATGGTGGTGGAATGGATTGAGATGAGTGATGAGTGTGTGTTTAGTGTTAAGTCCAGGAAAAATTTTACAGTTCGGTAACACACATTTGAGTGAGTGTGTGTGTGTGTGTGTATGTGTGAGAGCTCTGTTTCATTTCTGTGTATTGAGAAGCCTGATGGCTTGTGGAAAGAAACTGTTGCACAGTCTTGTTGTGGCGGCCCGAATGCTTCGGAACCGTTTTCCTGATGGCAGGAGGGTAAAAAGTGTGTGTGACAGGTGTGTGTGGTCGTCCACAATGCTGTGTGCTTTGCGGATGCAGCGTGTGGTGTAAATGTCCATGATAGAGGGGAGAGAGAGACTCCGATGATCTTCTCAGCTGTCCTCACTATCCTTTGTAGGGTCTTGCGGTCCGAGACGGTGCAGTTCCCAAACCAGGCAGTGATGCAGCTGCTCAAGATGCTCTCAATGGTCCCTCTGTAGAACATGGTCAGGATGGGGGGAGGGAGGTGGGTTTTCCTCAGCCTTCTCAGGAAGTAGAGATGCTGCTGGGCTTGCATGACTGGCTTGCAAAGGTTTGAAGGTTCTCCACAGGTTAATGGTGTTTCTTTGTCCAGGCTCTTACTGGGTAGTGTAGCACAATGAAATATAAGTACCCAATGGGCATCTGAAAGTAAATCCAATTGAAGAATATGAAATACAGATACAGATACTCTACAACTGGCACGGTGAAGACAGAAGACAGAAAAGGATGTGGTGCTGATCACATTGTGGACACAACAGACATAATTGGTTGTGCCAACAGCCTCTGACAGGAGAAGGGATGGATGATTGGCAACACCTCTATCAAGAGTCACTTACAAATTATACCTTTTACCTTTGCTTGAATGGAAAATTTGTGGATACAGTCAGATTCAAATGCAACTAATTCTTATGACAGCTCCAGTTTTTCTTTAGAGCAAAATTCATAGTTTAACAACACCCATTTAGATTTTAGAACAAATATATTTTAACTTATTAAGGCAAACTAAATTATGTAAAATGACACAAAAAATTGTGCTTCCTTGAAGAAGTATGTAGATTGTTGAAGAGCAAAACTACAGATGCTTGTATCAGAATGATGTGTACTGGTTAAGGCACTTTTTTTTTAAGTTGCCAAATTCTTTAAGGCACAATGAATTTGTAGGACATAAGTACGGTGGCCGAGAAGTCAAAAACAAATTAACAAATCCAGAAACAAATGAACAAATCCAAAAACAAATCAACAAATCGGAAAACAAATTAACAAATCCAAAAACAAATTAACAAATCCAAAAACAAATTAACAAATCCGAAAACAAATCAACAAATTCGAAAACAAATTAACAAATTAAAAAACAAAACAACAAATCCAAAAACACATTAACAAATCCGAAAACAAATGAACAAATCCAGAAACAAATGAACAAATCCAAAAACAAATCAACAAATCGGAAAACAAATCAACAAATCCAAAAACAAATTAACAAATCCAAAAACAAATTAACAAATCCAAAAACAAATCAACAAATTCGAAAACAAATTAACAAATTAAAAAACAAAACAACAAATCCAAAAACACATTAACAAATCCGAAAACAAATGAACAAATCAGAAAACACTAACAAATCCAAAAACAAAATAACAAATCCGAAAACAAATTAACAAATTCAAAAACACATTAACAAATCCAAAAAACACAACGACAAGCCAGACAAACCGGAAAAGGTAGGTATAGTTTGCGAATGGAAACTTACAGATCATTGGACGAGACACCTGTCATTCACCTGTATATCTTGACTGACAGGTGTCTTGTCCAATGATCTGTAAGTTTACGTTCACAAACTATACCTACCTTTTCCGGTTTGTCTGAATCGGTGCACGAAACACATTAACAAATCCAAAAAACACAACAAGTCAGACAAACCGGAAAAGGTAGGTATAGTTTGTGAATGGAAACTTACCGATGATTGGACGAGACACCTGTCATTCAAAATATACAGAAAGTACAAAATTTTTTATTTATTTATTTATTTATTTATTTATTTATTTATTTATTTATTTATTTATTTATGTTTTTATTAAGCAATTAACCATATACAAACAACATGGCAATAACGTACAATTTACATAACAATACACAGAACAGGTGCATGAAAATACAAATATATACACATACATAAATACAATTTATAATAATAATAATAATCAAATTAAAGTAAAAAAAAAGGATAAAAATAAACAGGGCTATGGTTTATTCTGTAAATCATATTTTTCTATAAAGGACAAAAGATTCATTGCATTTTTCTTTCTAATCACTTTTAGGGCTTTTGTGAACGAAATAAACTCATTATAAAATGCAAAAAAAAAAACCGTTGGTTTCAAGTATTTCGATTTTGTATATTAAATTTTCTCATCAGAAGTATATTATTAACAAGAAAGTCGTCTCTGTTATTGTTTATCACAGTTTGGGTTCCTTGGTGGTCTAGTGGTTAGGATTTGGTGCTCTCACCGCCGCGGCCCGGGTTTGATTCCCGGTCAGGGAACCGAAAATGGTGAAAAAATACAAACTCAGATGGTTGTTTCAGGAGATTGTATTGAATTATTGAAGGGAAAAAGAGAGGCAAGTTCCAACGTTGGTCCATACAAAACACAGATGTAAGTTTATTTAAATTAACCAGCTTTATTCGTTAAAATAAAGAATTCCATTTTTACCTAAAACAATAGGTTACTTTCGTAACCCCGGTTCTCTGAAACATGGAGTGAAGATCCACCTATGGGAAGGACATCCGTACCTGACCTTTGCAGAAGCATCCAATTGCACCAAGTCTGGCTTGACAGACAGGAGCGCGTGCCCAATGGCAGGTAAGGCAACGCCCCTTACGCGAGTGCATAAGGCACCTGCACGCGCTCCCTTCCCTCAGTGAGCATATTCGCTTCTCGTGCAGCAAGCGGGGCAAACTTGGTGGATCTCTCCACTCGATGTTTCAGAGAACCGGGGTTACGAAAGTAACCTATTGTTCTCTTTCACCATCTCGTGTTCGAGATCCACCTATGGGAGATATAGACAACTCCCTGGTTGCCCAATACACTCACAGCGAGTACAATAACAGAGGACGGCCAAACAGGTGGTGCACGGCACGTCACAAAGCAGCAGACTCAATATAATGCTCGGGATAAAAACCCAGCCATGGAAAGAAACACGACATGTGGTAACACGCATGTTAGAACCCCGATGATGAGCAACAAGCGGGCCGCCTGTAGGAAAGAGAACATGTCCATAGACATGTGAATGGACCAACCTGGGTCTCCAGAAAAAGGGGAACTGTACGCTTGAAATATATGTAACTAGGCCGGGCAGACGGAGTTGAAAAGGAGTGCAGGCCTAGTAGCATGTGGCTACGAAGAGCCCACACCAAGGCCGCCAGGAGGCTGCACGCCTCTCGATTCATACGCTAAGGAGAAGGCCGCTACCCGCCAACGAGAGAGGCATTGCTTAGAGATGGGATTCCCCATGTTTTCGGCGGGGCCCGATGAGGAGCTGGACGCTCTTTAGAAAGGAGTTTGTCCTGTCCAAGTAAACCTGTAGGGCACGCACAGGGCACAAAGCATTCAACCCCTGGTCCTCCGCAGAGAAAAATAGAGGAAGATGAGAGCGGGGAGCACAAACACCTCACCAGTGAAGGCTGGAAAGCATTTAGGCACAAAGGCCGGGTTAGGCCTAAGCAAAACACTATTTCCTTGAAAGAGAATTTGGAGCACGAGGAATGAACCGAGAGCGCATGCAAATGACTGACACGTTTGGCGGAAGCCAAAAACCAGAAACAGAGCCGTCCTGAAGGACGGAAGCCTGAGGGAGATATCCCAAGAACCCAATCCGGGACTACACCTTCGAAGACCGGGATGGAGCGCCGCCGCTGTAGTGGCGTGACCTGCAGCGATAGCCGCTAAATAGACCTTGATCGTCGAAAAAGGTCTGCCCCGATCGATTAGGTTTCCGCCAAAAACCCAGAATGTCAGCGACCGAGCACAGATATGAAACGAGCCGGTGTTTCTTGCACCATGCCTCAAACACACGCCACGTGCAATTGTAGAGAGAAAGCCACCCTGTCTGGGCGAGGATGATAGATTTTCCGGTCCGCTCGGGCCACGAGGTCCGTGCGCAATGGGAGGGGCCAAGGTTCCGCACAAAAAGTGCTTGGCCGAACCTCTTACATAGCAGCCTCCCTATTTGAGGGTGGAGCCGCCACTCTCCGTAGAGTGGGTTTCCCTTCGACAGAAGGTCTGCGCCCTTGTTTAAAACGCCCAGGATGTGCGTCGCCCGTAACGACAGGAAATGCCATGTGCTCCATACCAGCAACATGTAAGCTAGAACGTGAAGCTTGGGGGAGCGCATGCCGCCCTGACGGTAGATATGTGCTACAGCTGTCGTAATGTCACAGCGCACCAGCACATGATGCCCCTGCAGGCGAGGCAAAAAATGCTTCAGAGCTTTAAACACAGTGAGGAGCTCAAAATAATTAATATGGGCTGAATGGAGTGAGTTTGGCCATACACCGTTCACTGATCTGCCCTCCTGCGTGGCTCCTCACCCCGTAAAGAAGGCATCTGTCGTTACCACTTTCCGTAGCATGATCCCCCCGAGAGGGGTCTCATGCGAGTAAAATTCCGCATAGCTCCAGTGGCTCAGCGCGGCCATGCACGCGCGCGTGTCACAGTGACAGCGGCATTGATTACGCAACGGGGAAAAATCTCTCCCAGAAACGAATTCATTAGATTCGTATATATATATATATATATATTAGATATATATATAATTTTTTTTTTTTTCGTTTTATATGGAAAAACTAAGGCAGTGCCTTTATTAAATTTGTGAGAGGAGTGTAAAGGGGAGTGTTTGGTGACACCGCTTCTGCACTTAATCTCACATAATTCCCAACTGGAACAGGGAAACGCACTCTGGACGACAGGTATAGGTTGATAGGTTGACGGGTGTAGCCGGTGCCGCTTTAGAAAGCGCCATGAAAAAAGGTAAAAGTAGCAGGCGGGCAGCCTATAGGAAAAGAGTGCAAGCGTGGGCGGCTCGAGAAGCTAACCTGGCTGAGGACGTGCACGTCCTGCGGAGGCTGTTTAGAAGATATGTCCTCCTGAAGACAAAAAAAGTGCAGTCCAGGAACCAGGGAGCTGTGATGTCGGATAGCAGAAGTCGCAAGAAGCGAATGTTAACTGAGGAAAGGGAGCAAGCCAGACTTGGTGCAATTGGATGCTTCTGCAGAGGTTAGATACGGATGTCCTCCCCATAGGTGGATCTCGAACACGAGATGGTGAAAGAGAACTAAAGATGGTAGTAAAGACCCGGCCCTGCATCGGGCTGAACACAGACACGGGAACCCCAAATTGAGAGTAAAGTGTCTTTATTGGGGATTAAACTGAAAGTAAAAAGGTGGGGGGAAAGTATCCTGGGCACCAGAATGTTCTACAAGCAATACAAAATGTTTTACATTGTATTTTTTGTACAACATAATGGCAATAATAAAGTAGTGTGTTTGCAAATGTATCAAAAAATACAAATTAAGTCACATGTACGTAAGTATTCACAGCTTTTGTTCAATACTTTATTGAAGCAACTTTTGCACCAATTCTAGGTTTTTTTTTTTAGTATGGATGCTACAAGCTTGGCACACCTATTTTTGGTCAGTTTCTACCATTCTTCTGTGCAAAACCTCTCAAGCTCCATCAGGTTAGATGGGGAGTGTTCGTGCACAGGCATTTTCAGATCTCTCCAGAGATGTTCAATAGGGTTTAAGTCTGGGCTCTGACTGGGCTACTTAAGGACATTAACAGAGTTGTCCAGTAGCCACTCCTATGTTATCTTGGCTGTTTGCTTAGAGTCATTGTCCTGTTGGAACAGTAGTTTTCGAGTTCCTGCCACTGAAAAACATTCCCACAGCATGAAGCTGCCACCACAATGCTTCACTGTAGGGATGGTATTGGCCAGGTGATGAGCAGTGCCTGGTTTCCTCTAGACATGACGCTTGGCTTTCAGACCAAAGAGCCACTTTTACTGAGGAGTGGCTTCCGTCTGGCCACTCTAGCATACAGGCCTGATTGGTGAAGTGCTGCAGAGATAGTTGTACTTCAGGAAGGTTTTCCTCTTTTCACAGAAAAATTCGGAAGCTCTTTCAGAGTGGCCATCAGGTTCTTGGTCACCTCACTGATTAAGGCCCTTCTCCCCCAATTTCTCAGTTTGGCCGGGCGGCCTGCTCTAGGAAGAGTCCTGGTGGTTCCAACCTTATTCCATTTACGGATGATGGAGGCCAGTGTGCTCATCAGGACCTTCAATACTGTAGACAATTTTCTGTACCCTTCCCCAGATCTGTGCCTTGATACAATCCTGTATTAGAGGTCTACAGACAATCCCTTGGACTTCATGGCTTGGTTTGTTCTCTGACATGCACTGTGGGACCTTATATAGACAGGTGTGTGCCTTTCCAAATAATGTCCAATCAACTGAATTTCCCACAGGTGGACTCCAATCAAGTTTTAGAAACTTTTAAATGAGAATCAGTGGAAACAGGACGAACATGAGTTTGATTTTGAGTGTCATGGCAAAGGCTGTGAATACTTATATATGTATATATATATATATATATATATATATATATATATATATATATATATATATATATATATATATATATATATATATGTTTGTTTTTTTATTTTTAATACATTTGCAAAGACTTCAATCACACTTCTTTCACATTGTCATTACTTGAGATTGTTTGTAAAATTTTAATTTGATCAAATTTTGAATAAGGCTGTAACAACAAAATGTGGAAAAAGTAAAGCGCTGTCAATACTTTCAGGATGCACTGTAGTATTTCTGTATTTTACAGATAAAATTTTTTTTACTTGAATTTTTCACTGTTCAATTTGGAGAAGAATACAAACATATGTTTGCTACACATAGACATGAATGTAATGAGGCTCTAAACATTCACCTCATGTGTTCAATTAAATACTGAAAGGAACATATACTAGATAGTTTTAACAGGTTCCAGTGACCACTGTTCTCGCCCCTCTCCCCTTCGTGGATCTTCCCACTTCATCCAGGCCTGCCTCTGGATAGTGATCTCTTCGACTGAAGGCCACTCTGTGCAGCTTGGGACGGTTTCTCATCAACGCCTTGGGTGGTTCCATGAAATTCCGGAGTAAGAACGGGAGCTTTGAGGATGGATTGGACTATAGTAAATGTCAACAGTCTGCTACATTGACTCAGGACTACTTTTTGCTTCTGATCATCATCACTGTACCCTGCAACATCATATATCTGCTATAAATGGACATTCGGTGCAACCCAGATGAGGATGGGTTCCGTCTTGAGTCTGGTTCCTCTCAAGGTTTCTTCCTTATGCCATCTCGGGGAGTTTTTCCTTTCCACAGTCGCCACCGGCTTGCTCATCAGGGACAAACTTACTTATAAAGAACATATTCACTTTTAATCACCACATTATCTGTGTAAAGCTGCTTCAAGAAAATGTTCATTGTTAAAAGCGCTATACAAGTAAAAATGAATTGAATTGAACATATTTACTTAAGGGGGAGTGGTGGCTCCAGCGGTTAAGGCGCTGGGTTGCCGATCGGAAGGTCTGGGGTTCAAGCCCCGGTATCGCCAAGCTGCCACTCTTGGGCCCTTGACCAAGGCCCTTAACTGTCTATGCTCCGGGGGTCCCTTATGAGGGAAATATCAAGGTCCGTGACGTCGAAGTGATGTGGGGCTGCCTTCCCGTGGGCTCACCACCTGCAGGAGGGACCGTAAGGGACGGTGCTGTGAGGATTGGGCAGCAGTCGAAGGCGGGGGCCTGCTTAGACCCCAATTACGGATAAGCGGGAGAAAATGAATGACTAAATGAATATTTACTTAATATTTTTTTTATGATATTGGCCATGAAATATCTTAAAATAGCTACATATAGAACCTTAAGTATTTCATGAGGCAAAGCTAAACAAGTCTGGTCACATGCCTTTCTTCCTACCTAAGCACATAGGCACAACTTACCATGTACAGACAGACCTTTAACAATGCCACAGACATATTACATTCATCAAATTTTTTTGACTTTAATGTGTGAAAAGCTTTTATTGCCTCATGGCCAGCTGGATTCTCTTTTGATCCATGTTATGTAAGAACTCAAAATAAGCAGTATAGCAAAACGTTGTATTGTATTCAGTAAATGAAATTTGTAAATGTAAACTACCACCTTGTTTTATACCAAGATATGGCATGGGAATGTTACGCTATGTAATATTTGTAATGAATATACAACCAGTTATCACATTGCAACAGTAATATTCTAGAAATACTCTAGAAATAAATTTAGATAAATATAAATATATAAATATAAATACAATTCTATAAAATGTTATGGGGCTGACCCAGAGTAAAAGATGTGCAGGTATGATACAGGCATGGGCATGGCCGCAGGAAGTGGGGGTGCTGGCGAGAGAGAGATTTAAAAAAAAATGTAGGCCTATTACAAATATTTTGCACAATTTATAAATTCCTTATGAATATTTTAGGAAATGATTTTGACACACGTAGGCTATTAAGTGTATTTTGGATTTTAATTTAATTATTTTGAGGCCCAATCAACACAGGTTCGGAAGGTTCGCACCTATGATCTAGCTGAAGAAAGAAAGTGGATAGAAGGAAGAGACAAATGGATGTCGGCCACTATAAAAATGAAATAAATCAAATTCTTTTTAATAGCCTACAGTTTGTGCTTGTTATTAATTAGACATATGATAATTGGTAAGGCAAGTCAAGTTCATTTGTAAAGCGCGTTTCACACGCGCAGGTGATTTTAGTTTCGCTTTCTCTGGCAGCGCGCAAACATAGCCTAAATGCCTTGCCCTTGTGGAAGATAAAATTAGCTCTTCATACCTTTTACAACAACATGGAGATATCAGAAAAAGAGATCGGTGGTCTCTTTCCTGCTCGTGTTCCACATCCCTCTCAAAGCGCAGAGCGGTAGGCTATAACGCGTCTTTGTGTGGAAATATAAAACTGTTTTTTGTTTGTTTGTTTGTTTTTTAAAAATGGATTCAACTTTATTATATTATGTAAGTTACCAGTATTTACTGATATTTATTTCAATGCTTTACAGGCTTAAGTGTGTTGTTTCTTTGTTTTTGTTTTTTTTTTTATTTCAAAACAACCCCCCAACCACCGCAACACCGCCGGTATTTGGTCCATTACCACCGCGGTGGTAAAAAAAAACTGCCATCGTCACAGCCCTATGTATTTCATTAGGTACAGTGTTTGATGCGGAAGGTTTCGCCCATTAAAATAATAGCCATTATGTTTTTTTTTTTTTTTTTTTGTAACGACTGATAAAGGAGCAATCGTGTAACAGGGTGGGTCACATTTTCAGGAGAAAGAGGCGGGTTATACGCATAGTGTTGTACAGTCTTGTCTGCCTCAGCCTTAGGCAGGTTAGTTAACTCCGGTGTAGAAGCCAGCATTGACGCACGATATACTCGAGGGCACAAATGATTCACTGACCATTGTCGTTTCGTACAAGTAAAGAGACTGGATCCACACAAAGAGCTGAACCTGACGGTTGGGAAAAACCGACAATTTATAGACGGAAAACACAGCCCGTGCGTGGATGAAGGACACACCGGCTGCTCGTCGATGTCCAACTAGAAGGTACCGAATGCACACACACACACACCGTAGTTTATTACTAAAGTTGCTTCATTCTTATTACCAAGTTCTTTTATTCATGAGTTCAGTTTACTTTAATAAAATTTTATTTGTATATGACTTTTAAAAATGGACATTGTTCCAAAGCAAATTTATCCCTAATGTACAAGCCAGTATAAACAATGGCAACGAAAAACTTTTTAAAAGGAACCAGACTAAAATCTGATCCCATCCTCACCTGGGTGACACTACATTGATGTTCATTAGGGTTCCATCATTGCTGAGATTATTACCTGCTTACTGATCACTGGCAATGAGAGAAATTGGAACTGACAAACAAATCACTATCAGAAGCAATATAATAATTTATTATCCACATAGATGTGGACAAATTTAAAGGTACTCCTAGAAAACAAATATAAGCAATTATAATAATTTAGTGAGATTTAGTGCCCTGTTTCATAAATCACCACTCGTAGCTCATGGGTCCCCCAACAGGATAATGACCCAAAATATAAAGCTTAAAGCACCGAAGAATCACTAAGAACAATCTACTGTACTACTCTGAAAATGCTTTCCATGATTAATCACACTCCCCATCTCTGTTGTTGAAGGATGATGAGTACAAGCCTATTTGTGTTGCGTAGCAGGCCACAGAAGATTCTGGACCATGTTCTCTTCTCTGCGCTATTCCTGTTGTTTAACTTAGGTAAGACAAACCATTAAATATCAAGACTCCATAATGCTACACAGAGCACATTATATTATGCTGTATCATGTTGGTGTGAATGTAATCTTTTCATATTGGAGCAGCTTCAGTGCATGAATGGAAAGACACAAAATTGGACCCTTTTTGTCAAACGTCACATTGGAAAAAAAAATGATTTACATAGAAACATAGAAAAAATATTCTTATGTAAAATTGGTGTTATTAAGCAAGCTTATATTATAGCACTGCTGCTTTGTAAAAAAGTTTTATTCTTTTTTTATATTTGTTAAAGGTATTATATTGTTGATGTGGTTAAGTTGAATGTCATGTTTTTTTTAAGCAGGACACAAGTAAGAGGTGTAGTGCGTCAACATGATTTTCGATTAGCTTTTGTCCATATGCCTTTCAATTAGATTAAAACACAATGGTTCATATAACCTGAATATAACTTAGACAACCTGCTGGACTGGTTTTATACAGGAATAGTTTTTGACTTCTATCAGAAAAAAAAGAGAGTGAGGGAGGGGGAGAGAGAGAGAGAGACAGAGAGAGAGAGAGAGAGAGAGAGAGAGAGAGAGAGAGAGAGAGGGAGAGAGAGAGAACAACAGACAAAAACAACTATATAAAGAAAGAAAGAAAGAAAGAAAGAAAGAAAGAAAAAAAAAGAAAAAAAAGAAAGAAAGAAAGAAAGAAAAAAAGAAAGAAAGAAAGAAAGAAAGAAAGAAAGAAAGAAAGAAAGAAAAATTAGATTCATTATAGTTACTATCAGTAGTAAAGCAATCCACCCCCCTCTGGATGTATTGGAACAGCAAGGCCAGTTTTTTATTTTCCCTATACACTGACTAAACTTTTCACAACATTTTGTAATCCATACCACTCTATGATAAAGTAGGTCAGGATGCAGTGATGGAAACTTTTTAAGATCTGAGGTGACATTAACTTGAAGCTGGAGATGCATTATAACTCAGTCCTATTGATGTAGATAGGAGAGTGTCTGCTACGTTTTGATTTACATAAAATTATATCCAATGAGTTTTTTGTTTTTTTTTATCATTGAGGGTGATGTTGTTGGTGGAAAAACATGCTGACAGGTTTTAGATATCCTCTTTGTAGGATCTCATTATTGTTGCTGATGTGACTTTTATGGTATCTTTATTATACTTGATGTAGCGTCATGGTTAAATAGGGAATAGTGCCGCTAACTCAGCAACCCTGTGGGTCAGCAGTGTTCAGAATAAGGGTAGAAGACATATGATTGCCCAATCTCACAGTGTGACATCTGTTGGTTAGAAAGGCAGATTCTCAGATCACTAAGCTTAGTGAATCTTTTTTTATTAGGGATGTCAGTGTTCAGTGCAGAGCTAAAGTCAATGAACAGCACTTTTATTGTTGTTATCTAAGCAGGTGATGGAGAATTCAAGAGCAAAGGATATGGTATCTTCTGTTAATTTATGTATAAAAGTGTACTTACAAAATGCAAAAGCCACATATTAAGTTTATATTTAACATCTGTCTTAGACATTTTAAAGTTTATAGTGGCTGCTTGTGGAGAAGTTGGTTTAAAAGCATACACAGATATTTTGTTTATTTGTGAACATATAAATATATGAATATATAATTAATACAATTTTGTCTAATTATGAAAAGATATTTGCATAAATTAAATATACATTGAAAACAAGCATTTAAACGTAGTAAAGCCACAGTTAATCACGTTTGAAAACTGTTACTGTAGTAGACAAATGCTATAAAAAAGAGTGGAACGGAGAAACACATCAAACTTGATAAAAAAAAGAAAATAAATAAAAATGCATTTGTGTACATATGCATTCGCTGAAAATCTCAACAGTGACATTGAATTGAATTTATCTCTAGTGAGTGAGATGATTGCGCAACCTGATGCTTGCGAGTTGCGACAGAACAGATACAGTGCGACTTTCCCGAAGTTAGCAAACACAATAGCACAATACACAATAGCACTTCATTAAACTATACAATTTTCACATGGTGAAGATTATACAGTTTCTGCTTACCATTCTGATGTTTTGCCCTCATCCATGATACCAGTTTGTTTCCTTTTCATGTGTTAAAGCATCACTGTGATACTTCTATACCACACAAGCTCCACTTTGCATGACAGTTTTCTTTGTTGTGTTTGATATAAAAAGCTCCCATGTGCTTGTTTTAGCCATCTCTGCTGTTGGATGTAGATCTGCCAAATGCATAAATGTATAATAATCAAGATTACAATTAATAAATTGTTTGCTTGATTGCCACTAGATTTTTTCACACTATTAAATACATTTAAAATAACTTTACAATTATTGTTAATTTTGATGTTAATTCTTGCCACTAATTGAAATAAATATAAACAATTAAAATAATATATATTTAAAATGCTATAAAATGACTATTATTGTTTTAAATTACTCTTTCATAACATAAATGTAATGGATCTGACACCAAATTGATGATCAAATTGCATACACTATACTTGATATAGCCATAAAGCACAAATGTAGATATTGTCTGTGAGCCTTACAGTCGGCAAAAAAAAAAAAAGAATTGGCGGAACATTTCCTGCAACCGACTCAGCGACAAGGAAGATTTGGATGAAAAAAATGTGGAGATTTTACAAGGTAAGATATTTTCTATATTTATAAATGATTTACACTTAAACATCAACAATTGTTATGGTTTAATCAGTCTTGATTTAAAAAATAATAGTTTTGCAGAGACTGCAGTTATAGTCTAATTAACTCTTTCTCTAAAAAAAAATTTATTTTGACTAACTTTGTCATTTTAAGTTATACTGTTGACTGAATACATCCAACATGCTTTACAGATTGCGTGTTTATGTTTATTTAAACAGTGTTGACATCTTAACGTAAACCTTAGTTAATATGCTTACTCTTAAACAAAAACGTGATTATTAAACAAATCTGTTAGCAAACATTTGTCACATGAATCAATGTAAGATTGACCATTTGCATGATATTTAAGCAAACTACGTTTTACTTTGCTAGAAATATCCTTTACAAATATGCCAAAACATTGCACAAACACACTTAAATTGACTGTATATAAAAGTTGTCTACATATAAAGGTTAAATTGTTTACATGAAGTGAAATATGCATTTTCATGCTATGTTATCTATTTTTACTATTTCAGAAACCTCATTGGACATCATTCCGCATTTTTGACTCCGGTTTGGGCCATTCACTAAATTACAGGGTTTTTTCCTTTTATATTTTTATTTTTTTTTAAACTGAACTTTACTCGTGTAATTTCTTTGTTAAAGGGTTGATGTCTCTTGTTTGTTTTTCAGTTTTTGACTTTTACATATGTAAAAGTTTTAAGAGTGACATTATCCCAACATTTGAGACAATCACTCAAACGCAGTGTTTCAAGTTCCAGATCAGGTTATAGTGCAAAGTGATAACCATCTCATGCAATGATATCTTTAAAAATATGAAAATAATGTTTAATGATGCAATGTTACAGTTTTGTTACATTGTGATTAATGTTAGATTTGGTATCTTGGTAATCCCTGTTACTTGTTGGCACACAGGTTTTAAACAGTTGCTTAAATTCAAGTTCTGAATTATGTCCTGCTGCTTGCTTTTTTTGACTCCGAAAGCAACTGTAAACTATGGCACTCACAAAGAGAAAAAAAAAAATCACAGAAAGGATCTCATAATTATGGCTAACTATCTCATAATTATGACTTAGTATCTCATAACCATTAGATCCTGATCTTTATGACTTATTATCTCATAATTAATGACTTAGTATCTCATAATTATAAGATAAGTGGGGACATTCTTTGCTCTGAAGCGCCTTATTGCGCAACCATGGAGATGTAGCAGCTATCTTATGGTTTAGCTTGATGACTGTATATGTAAGTGGTTAGTAGATGGTTCTCACACTGGTTCTCTAAACACATTCCTATGTGTTCTGTTCAGTGTCTATAGGGTCTTTATGATGTGAGTATGTAAGGTATACAGGAAGTCTTTGTCTGGGCTCACACATTTCCAGTTATTATGTCTCCTTAACAAATCAGGAACAGTTTTAGCTCAGGTTTTTTCCAGTGTGTATATATACTTGTCTGTTATCTGCATTTAAATGAAGAAGAACATATGCACCATGCCGTGTGCTGTGTGCTGTGTGCTGTGTGATTCTTCCCTGATCAGAAAAGGCACCACGGCATCGTAGATTCTCTCCAAGAATGAAGTTGATAATAATCTAACAGTATATTAGTATAATTAGCTACTGGACATTTCCTCGCTGACTGCCCCTCCTGCTAATTAATTTAGTTACGGTAAGTCTTGCTTCAGTTAACAGATACGGGGCATTAACTATTATTATTATTATTATTATTATTATTATTATTATTATTATTATTATTATTATTATAATTTTTATTATATTTTAACATTGAATACTAATATATGTTAAACATTCTCACTGTCCACTTGATAAAAGTTTGGACTACATCTCCATAGTTGCGCAATGAGGCGATTCCGAGCAAAAAATGCAGTAACGTCAGATCCAGTGTTATGCGCTAAAATGCTCCCCTGCCACAGAGGAGTAGTCATATAAGTAATAATAAGTTATTGGAAAATAGTACATTTTATGCATTACACAAGCTTTACAGATCATCACTTTAATATATCACACATCAATATATGTGTATTATAAATACAAGGATAAAAATCATTTCCCCAAATATGAACATGTAATCTATATGCATATGTGCACTGTATTCTGTATGTGTAATTGAGAAAATATGTTACATACTTAAAATCGGCCATTTTTGTAATATTTTAAAATATATGACATATATATACAAGTATCTGACATATTTCTATATATCTGTGTAATCTAAACATGAATATATATATGCTTTGAATTTATTCATATATTGCCATATATCAGATTTCTGTATGGGATGGCATGAGGAAGAAACCTTGAGAGGAACTAGACTCGAAAGGGAATCCATCCTCATCTGGGTGTCACCGAATGACCGTTTATTACAGTTACATCAATGTCAAAGTGTGCTGTTCAGTGTAGGTGCTTAAATGCAGAAATGTTCATGCAACCTGTGGTCCTGAGCTATTGTAGTAGACTGTTGTTATTAATTACAGCCCATATCCATCCTCAGAGTTTTTGAGTTGCTTAGTAACTTAATGGGTTGTTGATGTGGAACCATTCCCAGCTGCTCAGAGTGGTCTCAAAGAGAATTCTATCCAGAGGTAACAAAGGGAAGGAAACACTGGTCACTGGTACCTTTGACAAACTTGACAAAAAGAGAGAAGGAGAAAGAAAGAAGAGGGGTGACAGGGAGAGAGGAATAAGGATTTTAAAGTTTGTTTTCATAAATGATTGAAAACACTGCACAAGTGTGATCAGGTGCAGGGAGGGACTGAGGCAAGACTAGTTATGGCAGCATAAATAAAACAGAGAGCCAAAACTTAACACACCACAAAGGATCTCTGGGATAAAAACATCCCCTACCACACCTTAACTGAAGCTAACTTATGTACTAATTAGAACATTTAGACAGTAAGGCATTACAATACTCCAATCAACAAAAGCATAGTTTTTCAACCAAATTATATCTATTAATTTAGCAAAATTTCTAAGATAAAAATAGGCTATTGTCAGGAATCCACCTGTCATGCCCCCTTCGGCGGCTGTCAAACCTCGGCATTCCCCGAAGCACCCTGCTTCTTTTCCCGTGCATGCCCCGCCCGCACGGAGCTCCTCGCCGTCATGCTAATTACACACATCTGACTCTCATTCACTCCGCTCATCACCAGCCCCTACATAAACCCCACATTCTCCCGCACTCTGTGTCCGTTATTGTTGGTTCATGTTGGTTCGTGTTGGTGGCGCGTATCTGTATACGGTCCTTCTGTTTCGGACTCCACAATCTCTCCATGGCTGCGCTTTCTTTCCAAAGCGCACCCCGGATTTACCCCTGCACTTACTTTCCGTTTCGGACTTCACACTCTCTCCACGGCGGCGCTTTCTTCCCAAAGCGCACCCTGGATTTATCCCTATCTTTCCGTGTGTTCGTCCCTGGACATTGTGGACCTCGCCCCTCCAGGGCGTACCACGGATATCTCCTTTGGGATTTATGCTGGACTGCTGTGTGCTTATGTTTGTGTTTTGAGTGGGAATCTGTGTTTTTCATTAAACCACTGCCAACTGTGCTCCGGCTTCCGCCTCCGTTTCGTTCGCCGCATAACAGACCCCTGAAAAGGAATATAAGGACAGAAAAGAAGGGGGAAAAAAAAAAAGAAAAGGACATGATCGGGTTACCGCCGTGTTCCCGGCGCGATCCGAACCTCGGAGGGAGGATTCGCTCCACCGCGATTAAGCGGCAGCCAAGCCCCGCCTCGGTAAAAACCTGGAAATCCGCTGCTGTTTCACGCGGATCATGCTCGGCAGCGCCACGCCCCCGTGTTGACGTCATGGATTTTCCGGCTTCTCCGGCGACAGGAGAGCTCAGCTCCGGTCCAGAGCTTTCCAGAGCACTCAACCCAGCTCCAGGATGGCGAAAGGGACACTAAACCTCTGTCTGGCCGCGAGAGGGAAGCTGAAGGGACGCTGAGGCGACGATTCGCCCCACAGTCTCCCTGAAGGCGACGACTCGCCCCACAGACTCCCTGGAGGCAACGGCTCACCACACAGTCCCCCTGAAAGCGGAGTCACGTCTCAGCGCTCCTCTCCAGGCGACGTCTCGTCCCAAAGCTCATCTGATGGTGACGCCTCATCCCAGAGCTCCTCCGAAGGCGACGTCTCGCTCCCGAGCTCCTCCCAAGACTTACAACTGTGTATGATTTAAGTCAAGTGGCTTTTATCATTTCTACTCTACACAGTGGTACACAGTAAAAACGAGACAATGTTCCTCCATAACCCTGGTGCTACACTAAACAACAGAGCTACAACACACAACATAAAGCTACATAAAGTGCAATCGAGTGCAAAAAGTGTAGACCAGGGGTTTTTAACTGGTTCTGTGCCAGGGACCACCATTCTGACTAACAAGTAATCTGCGGCCCACTATTGTGTGTGTGTGTTTGGTGGGGGGGGTGTTACTCCTTACCTGTTAGTGGGATTTCTGGGCGTGGTGACTTCCACACAGTCTGTCTATTCGTGGTGATATAGTCGTACATAGTAACAGCCTCATATCATTCTCTGGTTCTATCCTTGCCCTGTACTTGTTCTTTAGATATGCCAGTGTGAAAAAAAACGCTCACACAGGTATGTAGTTGGAAAGGGTAAAAGACACCTCAATGCTTTTACTGTAAGCTCTGGAAATTCTGTTTGCCAACTTATCCAGAACTTCATAAGGGGTTGTGTATCATACATATGCCTCCTGACAGAGTCTGTGGACATCACTATGAGCTGATCCTCTTCTACAGTAGTTAAGCGTTACCCTGCTGCTGCATAATCACTGAATGGGAGCAGGATCCATTTGCTGTCACAGCACCACTCATCAGGATCATTGAAGTACTTTTGTAATTGAACCACAAGCTTCCTCAAATGCTCACACACAATGTCTTTAATGTCAGTGCTGTCAGAATATTCCTCAACTGAAGGGAACATAGCCATGTTACCACTCTCCACTTGTTCTATCCATCTTGACATTTTTTTAACAAATGCCTCTAGTTTTTCGTAGAGCTGCAGGACGTTTGAATCTCTCCCTTGCGTTGAAGTGTTCAACTTGTTAAGCTCTGCAAAAACATCGGTGAGATACGCCAGCTTAGTTAACCAGTGGCTGTCGTTGAACATGTAAGCCAGTTCAGTGCACTCCTTCTCGCACAAGAAAGTATAGATAGCGTCACGGAGTTCAAAAACACGGGCGAGCACCGCGCCACGAGACAGCCATCTTACCTCTGAATGGTAAAGGAGAGAGGTGTGTTCACTTCCTAAGCCTTGACATAGGGATGCAAACAGTGAAAATTATGAAAACAAATGTGTTTTCTTAACTCCGAGATGCTGGTCTATTTCGCGCTCAAGATGAATGTGTACGTATATGACGCAAATGTTAGCAAAGCATAGGCCTGATAGGTGCAAGGCCAGCCTATCCTGTGTCAGTTTGAATATTTTAGATATTTTCATTAAATTCAGTTTTCCCACTAATGTGCAAATATTCTGGAAATGTTTGGAAAAATAAATTATGGAAAAAAGTGATTTTAATAGTGAAATTATGTAGGCTGTCACGGACCACATGCAATGCCACTGACCACTGGTTGAAAACCCCTGGTGTAGACAAGAGAGTACAGGCAGACAACACAAGACAGTGTGGGACAATACACATAACTCAAGATAGCACTGACCAGTTAACCTACTGTATTGTCTGAATATACAGAACTGTGCAAAGAGGACTAACGACTTTAACCAAGAGTATATGTAAAAAAAACACAATTTAGTGTAAAAACAGCAGTAGCAGCAGTCGAGAGGTGCAAAAAAACAGCATGTAAACGGTGTAATATGGTTAAGTACAAATAATAATAAATAAATGGTGGTGAAATGGATTGAGATGGGTAATGAGTGTGTTGAATTCAGGTTGTACAGTTCAGTAACACACAGTTGGGTGAGTGTGTGAGTTTCAGTTCAGTTCTGTGTGTTGAGGAGCCTGATGGCTTGCAGGAAAAATCTGTTACACAGTCTGGATGTGGCGACCTGAATGCCTTGGACCCACTTTCCTGATGGCAGGAGGGTGAAGATTGTGTGTGTAAGGGGTTGTGTGGGTTCGTCCACAGTGCTGTTGGCTTTGCATATGCAGTGTGTGGTTTAATGGTGTGATCTCCATGATAAAGGGGAGAGAGACTCAGATGATCTTCTCAGCTGTCCTCACTATCCTCTGTAGGGTCTTGCGATCCGAGACGGTGCAGTTCTTAAACCAGGCAGTGATGCAGCTTTTTAGGATGGTCTCAATGGTCCCTCTGTAGAACATGGTCAGTATGGGGGGAGGGAGATGAGCTTTCCTCAGCCTTCTCAGGAAGTAGAGACGCTGCTGGGCTTTCTTGGTGATGAAGCTGGTGTTGAGTGACCAGGTGAGGTTATCCGCCAGATAAACACCAAGGAATTTGGTGCTCTTGATGATCTCCACCGAGGATTCCTCGATGATCAGTAAAGAATGGTCGCTCTGTGCTCTCCTGAAGTCCATAACCATCTCTTTGGTTTTGTCAACGTTCAGAGACAGGTTGTTGGCTCCACACCAGGCTATTAATTGTTCCACCTCCTCTCTGTATGCTGACTTGTCATGCTTGCTGATGAAACCCACCATGGTCATGTCATCCGCGAACTTGACAATGTGGTTCGAGCTGTGCATTGCTACACAGTCGTGAGTCAGCATAGAATTGGAAGCTAATACCATGTTTATGAATAATTTCACCCAGTGGTAGCATATATAAAGAAAAAAGCAGTACAGTCTATCCCCTGCAGAGACTGTACTGCTCTAACCTGCTCAAGTCTGGATGTGCTCCTCTAATACCAGTCTCTTCTCTGTCAGAGAGCTAATCACTTTACACTTCTCACATATAAAATTATCACTAGAGACAGAGAAAAACTGACGATACATTCCACACTCCAAACTTTGAAAAAGCTGGATGCTCGCCATATTTGTAAAACTCCATCACATACTGTGGTTACTTTAGTGTGTGTGTTCTCAGCTCTGCTGGGAATGAAAGATTATTAATAGGACTAAGAGATAGAAAACTGTAAAATGTAAATGCCAAAACACACGGCAAACAAAACTTAAACAGTAAGCTACATCACACGGCTCAGCCATGCAGTATGAAATATACACATGACTTTTCTGAGTGAATAAACTACTAGTTTGCTACAGAGATTCTTGTTCATTTGCCCAGCAGATGCAACTTAGTGGTGGTGGGATTTGATCTCATGATCAGAAGTACATCTGAGCACTGAGCTACCCCTTTCCCATGTCAGCTATAAGGCCCTCTATAGAGAGGTGTGTGCCTTTTCAAAATCAATAAACTTTTTAATAAACCAATCAAGGTGTAGAAACATCTCAGCAGCAATCAAGAGAAATGGGGGCACCTGAGCTAATATTCAAGTGTTGTTGCAAAGGTCTGAATACATATGTACATGTGTCATTTCCGTTTTTTTATTTAAGAAAAATTAGAGATTTCTAGAATTCTGTCTTCTTATAATTGTTGTCATACAGTACTGCATGCAGATTTATGAGAGAAAAACATTAAAATTATTGTAGTATCAAGCATTGAAAAAAGTGAATGGGGTCTGAATAATTTATAAATTTACTGTATATGTAGGTTCTTTTCTTTTTTTTGGTTGTTCCTTATGTCGGACCTGATCTCTTTTATTGGAAGATCTAATATGCCAGACTTACCATTTTCTCTCGATCTTTATGGTGGTCTCATTATATTCTATTGTTCTAAAAGAGTTTTAATTTTCTTAGTTGAAAGCCTCTCATTTCTTTGTACCTAGTGACATACGGCTTGACAACAAATGCAATAACACCAGCACCAACAGAAGGGCAGCAAATGCTATCATCAACCAAAAATGAAACAATACAACCTTTTTCAGTTCCCCCAACTAATGTTATGAACACATCGTTCACAGCATACCAAGTTACATCTGGTAAGTAAAAGAAAAAAAGTTTGTTTGTAAATGTGTTTAGGTTTGATTCAAAGTGTTTGGTTAATGTAACCCACTAAAGCAGAGGTGCCAAATCTTTTCCTATTAGGGGCCAAAAATGATACTTGATTGCAGGTTGTGGGCCAAATGTAAATGTTGCATATTCTTGTCATATTTTTGATTTCTGCAGTAAAACATTTTATTTGCTTTAAATATGTATATATATTTTTATTAACTATATATTATTGTTGTTGTTGTTGTTATTGTTCAGCTTGGTCACAGCTATTGCTAACTATTCAATAAGTTGATGTACAATATGCTACTCTTGTATAAAATGTGTGTGTTTCTGTCTAAAACGTTTAGAGATCAACAATCTAACAACCACTTCAGAAGTAAACACAACCACCACACCTACTGTCACCCCCTTGGTCACAGATTTTGATGGTACAAATGGTAAATGAACCAAATCCATTTATGTTAGCATAGTTCTGTGTTAGTAGCCAAAGAAAACATGAACTTTTCTGAGTTACTGCACCATATGTGTCTTGTGGAAACTGTGTTTCTTTGCCTGTCTTGATGGTTCAGGAACCAAGAAACCAGAAAACATATCAGAATTGAATACTACCATCACGACTACTGTGACCCCACTGGTTTCAGCTGTCAATAATGCTACAAATGGTGGGTTAACCATATAGATTTATTTTACAATAAGCTTATATTTGTAATCTAAGACCATTGCAAAACTTGGTATTTCAAATTTTGTCTGTCTTCATATCCTGTAATTGTTCAGTCCCCACAGAGTCCTTAAGCTCATCAGGAGCATACTTCAACACTACTAACACAACTCTACCAGTGACAGTTAGCTTTAATGCTACAACAGGTGGGTTAAATCAATACAATGGCAATCAGATATATTACATAAAACTTGATTTGTTCATTTTTGGCTTGTGATTAACACAACAGGATGACTGTGCAGGCATAATGGTCAAAGGGGCAAACTTCTTAGACTTTTAGAAGGACACAGTGTGGATATACCTCTAGCTGGGTTTATAAATGTCAATAAATGACCTATAGGTGGATACAGGTTTTTAATCAACACATATGCAGATGAGATACGCTACAGGAAGAGGGCTTAGACATGCCATTTTAAATTATGTAATCTACCTCATTATATTATATTATTTGCTCATTGGAAGAAAGCTTCTGAATCCGTGATGCAAGGTTATAATAACTTGTCTCCCAGCACACCTTCACCTCCTAAATGTTGTTGTCTGGAGTTTAGAGTGCTGGCCAGAAAGATGGGATTACCGCAAACTGTGAGCTTGCCTAGATTCAAAGAATTTCACAAATATTGTGTAACGGACACATGGGAATAACAATTTTACACAGTCACTCTATTCTTTTTTTTTTTGTCACTTTACTTTCTTTATTATAGTTTCATTTATGTTCTATTTTAAGTTTTGCTTGTTCTGTTTTTTTGTTTTATCAATTCCATCAAAAACAAATTTGCTTTAAATATAATAATTGTTATATGAAAACTGAATACAATTATGCCACTTCAGAAGACATGATAACTCATAATTTCAACCAGATGCTACCCACAAATGCCACAAACTCTCATTGGAGTATTCCAATTCTAAACTAGCTAATTGCACAAAAATAACTGAAATCTAAATTTTAAAAAATGTTGGGAAAGAAAATGGGCCTAGGTTCACCAATTTTTATGGAACAATTCTGAGAAACAGCAAAATGTTTTCTGGAGGTTATAATTTTATTTTAAAAAATATCTGGTGTTCTGCCTTTTTAAATTTTTTTTTGTTTTTTGCACTTTTAAGATTGTCCTTTCAACATGTTTTAATATATTGATATAACTTGTAACATGTGTGAGCCAATTTTATTGACATTTTTAAAGTCTTATGAGCAAAGAGGCATTATGTTTGGAATGTGTTGTGCTATTTGGTCTTTTTTTTTTTTTTTTTTTTTTACAGATTCAGGGACCATGGCAGCAATGAACACATCAGCTGGCCCCAATTCTATTAATACAACTTTATCCATCACATCTAGCTTTAATGCTACGACAGGTGGGCTAAATCTGTTTATTGATTATAGGTGAATTTATACATAAAATATTTAAAAATGGTAATAGATCAAATGTGCGATTAAGTTGCAATTGTTATCGATTAAATACTTTAATTATTAAAGCCCTAATTTATATATATGAAAATGCTGTTATTCTTACACCAGTCACTTGATTTAGATAAATATAAATTAAAGCTGAAGGTCCTACCATTAATTATTTATTTTTATTACAGCTAAAATAAGAATAACTTACCAACATCCAAATATTAAATTGACTTCACTGTATGGATGTGTGTGTATATGAAATACATTTTAATGTCTGCTGAGTTTAAAATTTGAGAATTGCTAATAATTATTTTACTTATGATATAGCATCGTGGCCAGTGCATTGCAACTTTTTGCAAAACTGTGATAATAACTGTGAGTATAATTGCTTTAATAATGGTTAAAACGATCATTCTGAGTGATGCATTTATTCAGCTGTTTTTTATTAATTTTTTTAGCTGTGTACTACTGGATGACAATCAGTGTTGATGTTAATGGATCTGAGTCTAATGAGTCAGATATATCTGCATGGGTAGGTGCTAATGTAGCTCTTTTATTTAATTAAAAAAATATCGAAACAACGAAACAAAAACATAAAATGTACAGTGGGTACGGAAAGTATTCACACCCCCTTAAATGTTTCTCTCTGTTATATTGCAGCCATTTGCTAAAATCATTAAGGTTCATTCTTCTTCCTCATGAATGTACACACAGCACCCCATACTGACAGAAAAACACAGAATTGTTGACATTGTTGCAGATTTATTAAAAAAGAAAAACTGAAATATCACATGGTCCTAAGTATTCAGACCCTTTGCTCAGTATTTAGTAGAAGCCCCCTTTTGATCTAATACAGCCAGGAGTCTTTTTGGGAAAGATGCAACAAGTCTTTCACACCTGGATTTGGGGATCCTCTGCCATTCCTCCTTGCAGATCCTCTCCAGTTCTGTCAGGTTGGATGGTAAACGTTGATGGACAGCCATTTTTAGGTCTCTCCAGAGATGCTCAATTGGGTTTAAGTCAGGGCTCTGGCTGGGCCATTCAAGAACAGTCACGGAGTTGTTCAAGAACACTCCTTCGTTATTTTAGCTGTGTGCTTAGGGTCATTGTCTTGTTGGAAGGTAAACCTTCGGCCCAGTCTGAGGTCCAGAGCACTCTGAAAAAGGTTTTTGTCCAGGATATCCCCCGACTTGGCCGCATTCATCTTTCCCTCGATTGCAACCAGTCGTCCTGTCCCTGCAGCTGAAAAACACCCCCACAGCATGATGCTGCCACCACCATGCTTCACTGTTGGGACTGTATTGGACAGGTGATGAGCAGTGCCTGGTTTTCTCCACACATACTGCTTAGAATTAAGGCCAAAAAGTTCTATTTTGGTCTCATCAGACCAGAGAATCTTATGTCTCACCATCTTGGAGTCCTTCGGGTGTTTTTTAGCAAACTCCATGCAGGCTTTTATGTGTCTTACACTGGGGAGAGGCTTCCGTCGGGCCACTCTACCATAAGCAGAAATCTTTTTGTAACCTTGGCCAGATCTGTGCCTTGCCACAATTATGTCTCTGAGCTCTTCAGGCAGTTCCTTTGACCTCATGATTCTCATTTGCTCTGACATGCATTGTGCTCTGGAAGGTCTTATATAGACAGGTGTGTGGCTTTTCTAATCAAGCCCAATCAGTATAATCAAACACAGCTGGACTCTACATGAAGGTGTAGAACCATCTCAAGGATGATCAGAAGAAATGAAAAGCACCTGAGTAAAATATGAGCGTCACAGCAAAGGGTCTGAATACTTAGGACCATGTGATATTTCAGTTTTTCTTTTTTAATAAATCTGCAACAATGTCAACAATTCTGTGTTTTTCTGTCAATATGGGGAGCTGTGTGTACATTCATGAGGAAGAAGAATGAACTTAAATGATTTTAGCAAATGGCTGCAATATAAGAGTGAAAAATTTAAGGGGGTCTGAATACTTTCCGTACCCACTGTATATACAAGGCACTGAACACACAAACAAGTGATGACTATGATAGTACTTATGAAGTACAAAATATATTTTTTTACTGTTAGTGACAAAATATATTTTGATCATTGATCCATGTGTGAATTATTTTTGTAAATGTGTCTATCTCTACATTAACAAAATATTTCATAACACTTAGAGTGGACATGTCAACCCTATAGTTACAATTAGCTCTGCCTGTCTGATAAAATGTTTCCAGCTTCAAAAACTGTTCCAAAATCAAACTGAATGTAGTCCAACTCCTACTGTTTCACCATTAAAAATCAATACCACATCACTTAGTGGAATAAGAAATGACACCACCAACAGCACAGTATCTGCACCAGCTACCACTGCCACCATTACAAAAAATGGCAGCTCGGATACTACAGGTCAATATTATAATGGAACACTTGGAAACAACAGGTAATGTAAATGCAGTTTTTTTTCTTTTTGAAAAAAAATCCAAATATGTAGTACATTGTTATAGCCTCAACACAATACTATCAAATCATTATTTTAATCTGTATTATGCTAAAAAATACATGCATTTGTTATAATTGGGCTGTATTTCTCATTAGCCTACAATCTATGATAAAAAAAAAAAATGTTGCATTTATATGAATACATTGGTCATGATGTCTCAGCTTTTAAAACATACAAGCTTAACTGTATGATAAATGCCTTTTTGTCATTGACTGTTTGCAGTATGTCAAATGAAAGTGAAACTACAACAAACATATTTAAGGTAAGCATTATTTTTTAGAGAGCCCCAATATCTCTAAATTACTGCATTTCAAGGAGTGTTTCAAAAGTATGTTTTGTTTGAATGTGTATATTAGGATGAATATGTCTGAAAATAAATGAATACATGTGTAAAATAAAAGTTAGTTTGTTATTTATGTATGTTTTTAGGATGTGACAGTCATGTGTGCCAATAAAACTGCAATAAGGTTTGTTATGCAAAGTTTTTTTTTACTGCTATTTTCCTGCAAAATCCTTATGCAAAAATAATATAATGTTGTTAATCGGCTAACATTTCTGGTCTAGGCAGACTACATGCACTGTGTTGTTGCAGTTAACACAGCCAACCACTAAATGCTGCATTATACAAACTTTAAGCACGGTACAGAATAAATCTTTCATCCGGGCCTATGTGGTTGGAAATGGTGTAGAGCAAGTAGGTGAGTGCTCTTAATTTACAGACAAGAACCATAAAAGACTGATACTGTTAAAATGCTTATTTTGCATGCAACCTCGCTGAAACTTGGATGCTGGTTCTTTTCATTTCTGATGTATATTTGTTCTTGTAGAAATAAAATAAAATGTATTCATAATAAGGCAACATGCCACAATGTTGTAGCATTACAGAAAATAGATCCTACACCATATAGAAGACAAGTAACCTAATTAGATTTTAACCTTGCAGTAAAAGGGATTTGCCACAGCAGTGCTGCAGGACCACCAGTTGGAAGCTTTGAGAAGTGCAAAGGTTCTCTTAGCCCTGACATTCCCTGCAATTCAAATGCCACAGTTAATGTGTTATGGTAAGAAACATGGTTAAGCACTAATGGGTTTTACATGTAAAGAAAAGGTGAAAATGGCTTTCCGAACAGAATAGATCAGAATTTCAGCTTTTTACATCTAGATCACAATAATGAGTCAAACAAGCACCAACCTGGTACCTTTAGGGGAAGACCACCCTATTGAATGTGAGCAAATGTCATAAGGGATCAGCTCCTGTGTGAATACTTATGTACGTCATTTTAATTTTTAATTTATTTATTTTTAATTTGCAAAGATTCCTAGGAAAATTGAGTTTAATTAATTTTGGAATAAGGCTATAACATAACAAATTTTGTGGAAAAAGTGAAGCGCTGTGAACACTTTCCAGATGCACTGTATACTTGAAATGGTAGAACTGGTGAACAAACACCTTATGGGCACAGAGTGGTAAATGGTAGAAGTGGTAAATGGTAGAAGTATTTCTTTAGTAAAAAAACTGTTTACAGCCGTTGGCCTCCAAGAGGTCAAAATCAACAATCAAAAGAAGACTAGAACAATCGCAATAGGAAATATATATAATTTACCACAAAATTCAAATGACTGGTCAGCTTAAAAATCACAGTTTGTCCAAAACAACTATAAAATCTTATTGTTAATCCATAAAATGTCATTTCTAGAACAACATTTAATTATTAGATGAGACAAAGATGAACTTCTATCAGAATTGTGTGAAAAAGACTATAGATAGAAAAGGAACTGCTTATATATCTCTTATGTTGTGGGCTGCCAATGGAATGTTTTGACGATGTGGCTGCTGACAAAAATATGTAAAATTTGGAAGTTTACAGGCTATATTATATGTTTAAAGAAATTCTTTAAATGTCTGATGGTTTATAGTGTGGATGAGCAATGATCTGAGCACAACCAGGTATTTTAAAATGACTGTTAGTTTGACCAAATACGTTTTGTGCCTGTAAATAAAAAAAAGTGTTGGGGTAAGTACATATGAATATGCTGTAATTCTTACACCAGTCACTTGATTTAGATGTAAATACAAATTAAAGCTGAAGGTCTGCATGTTGTCCTACCATTAATTATTTATTTTCATTACAGATAAAATAACAACTTACCAATGTCCAAATATTCAATTGACTTCACTGTATGGATGTAAAATAAGATATACCTTTATTCATCCCACAGTGGGGAAATTTCTCTGTTACAGCAGCAAAGAAAAAGAAAGGTGCAAATATGTAAAAACAAGGAGAAACATAATACGGTATATAGTATATACACAACACAATGTATAAATACAAAAGAAGGAAAAAGAGACCGAGTAAGTAGTTACGCTATTTAACATATTGCACATAGGTAATATTGCGTGATTTTAAATTATTGTTATTGCACATCTTCTTCTTCTTCTTCTTTCGGCTGCTCCCATTAGGGGTCGCCACAGCGGTTCATCCGTTTTCATACCACCCTGTCCTCCACATCTGCCTCTTTCACACCAACTACCTGCATGTCTTCCCTCACCACATCCAAGAACCTCCTCCTTGGCCTTCCTCCTTTCCTCCTTCCTGGTGGCTCCATCCTCAGCATTCTCCTAACAATATAACTCATGTCCCTCCTCTGCACATGTCCAAACCATATCTATCTAACCTCCTCACCTTGTCTCCAAAACATCCAACATGCGCCGTCCCTCTAATAAACTAATTTCTAATCATGTCCATCGTCGTCACTCCCAACGAAAACCTTAACATCTTCGGCTCTGCTACCTCCAGCTCCGCCTCCTGTCTTTTACTCAATGCCACTGTCTCTAATCCATACAACATTGCAGGTCTCACCACAGTCCTATAAACTTTCCCTTTCATTCTTGCAGATACCCTACTATCACAAGTCATTCCTGTCACTCCACCCTGCCTGCACCCTTTTCTTCACTTCCCTAACACACTCTCCATTACTTTGCACTGTTGACCTCAGGTACCTGAACTCCACGACCTTCTCCACCTATTCTCCCTGCAACCGCACCACTCCACTGCCCTCCCTCTTATTTACGCACATGTACTCTGTCTTACTCCTACTGATTTTCATTCCCCTTCTCTCCAGCGCATACCTCCACCTCTCCAGGCTCTTCTTAACCTGCTGACTACGCTCACCACAAATCACAATATCATCCGCGAACATCATAGTCCAGGGAGACTCCTGTCTGACCTCGTCTGTCAACCTGTCCACCACTGCAAACAGGAAAGGGCTCAGAGCCGATCCTTAATGCAATCCAACCTTCACCTTGAACCAGTCTGTCGTTCCTACTGCACACTTCACTGCTGTCACACTGTCCTCATACAAGTCCTGCACCACCCTCAGATACTTCTGACACACCTGACTTCCTTATACAATACCACAACTCCTCTCTTGGCACTCTGTCGTACGCTTTCTCTAAATCCACAAATACACAATGCAATTCTTTCTGTCCTTCTTTATACTTCTTCATCAACATTCTCAAAGCAAATAAGGCATTTGTGGTGCTCTTCCTCGGCATGAAACCATACTGTTGCTCACAGATGGTCACCTCTTCTGTCAGCCTGGCTTCCACTACTCTTTCCCATAACTTCATGGTGTGACTGATCAACTTAATTCCCCTGTAGTTACTGCAGGTCTGTACATCACCCTTATGCTTAAAGAGCCAGCACACTCCTTCTCTATTCCTCAGGCATCCTCTCACCTTCCAGAATCTTGTTAAACAATCTCGTTAAAAACTCCACCGCCATCTCTCCTAAACATCTCCCTTCTTTTACCGGTATGTCATCTGGTCCAACAGACTTTCCACTCTTCATCCTCTTAATCGCTGCTCTCACTTCCTCCTTACTAATCCTATCCACTTCCTGCTTTACTAACTCCACATCATCCAACCTTCTCTCTCTCTCTCTCTCTCTCTCTCTCTCTCTCTCTCATTTCCCTTGTTCATCAGCTGCTCAAAATACTCCCTCCACCTTCTCAACACACTCTCCTCACTAGTCAACACATTTCCATCTCCATCCTTTATTGCTCTAACTTGCAACACATCCTTCCCAGCTCGGTCCCTCTGCCTGGCCAATCGGTACAAATCCTTTTCTCCTTCCTTAGTGTTCAACCTCTCATACAGCTCCTCGTATGCCTTTTCCTTGGCTTTTGCCACATCCCTTTTCACTTGCTGCCGCATCTCCTTGTACTCCTGCTTACTTTTCTCATTACCCTGTCAATCCCACTTCTGTTTTGTTAACCTCTTTCCCCTTATGCTCTCCTGCACTTCCTCATTTCACCACCACGTCTCTTTGTCTTCCTTTCTATTTCCAGATGTCCACCACCGAGCACCTGTCTGACCTCTTCCCTGAACCTCACACTACACTCTTCCTCCTTTAGTTTCCACCATCTTATTCTTCTGTCAGTCCTCACTCTTCTCCTCTTCTTCGTTTCCAAAACCATCCTACAGACCACCATCCGATGCTGTCTAGCTACACTGTCCCCTGCCAACACCATTGCCTCCAATCTCCTTCAGGTTGCATCTCCTACATAGAACATAATCCACCTGTGTGCACCTACCTCCACTCTTATACGTCACCCTATGATCCTCCTTCTTCTTAAAATAAGTATTCACCACTGCCATTTCCATCCTTTTAGCAAAATCTACCACCATCTGCCCTTCCACATTCCTCTCCTTTAGGCCATACCTACCAAGCACCTCCTCATCACCTCTGTTCCCTTCACCTACATGTCCATTAAAGTCTGCCCCAATCACCAATTGTTCATTCCTAGGTACACCATTTACCACTTCATCTAATTCACTCCAGAATTTTTTCTTCTCCTCCATCTCACAGCCGACTTGTGGAGCATAGGCACTGATGACATTCATCATCATCCCTTTAACTTCCAGCTTCACGTTCATCACCCTATCAAAAACTCTCTTTACCTCCACTACACTCTTACTGTTCTTTTCCTTCAGAATCACCACTACACCATTTCTCTTTCCATTCACACCATGATGGAACAGTTTAAACCCACCTCAAATGTTCCTGGCCTTACTCCCTCTCCACTTGGTCTCCTGAACACACAACATATCTACCTTTTCCCTCTCCATCATATCAGCTATCTCTCTCCCTTTACCAGTCATAGTACCAACCCTAACCTCCACTCTCTTACACTTCTCCTTTTCCTGCTGTCTCTGTAGATGTTTTCCTCCTCTCCTTCTCCTCCTTTGGCCAACAGTAGCCCAATTTCCACCGGTACCTTGTTTGGTAACGATACCTATGGCTGTTGGTAACCCGGGCCTCGACCGATCCGGTATGAAATTCTTAATCGTGACCCGCATATTCGATTTGGCACATGTTTTACGCTAGATGCCCTTCCTAACGCAACCCTCCCCATTTATCCGGGCTTGGGACCGGCACTAAGAGTGCATTGGCTTGTGCCTCTCTAATGGCTGGGTTAAATTATTGTTATTGCACAGTTAAACAGTAATACCAGTGTATATTTTGGTGACTGGTTGACTGGGAGCAGCTCTGATTGTCAAGTCTAATAGCAGCAGGGAGAAAAGACTGTCTGTATCACTCTTTCAGACACTTAGGATGTACCAGTCTGTCACTGAAGGAGCTGCTCAAAGATGAAACTGTTTCATACAGGGGTGAGAGTTGTTCTGCAGTAATGATAGTTTAGCTACCATCCTCCTTTATCCCACTTCTTGTACAGTGTCCAGGGAATTCACCAGGACCGAGCTGGCCTTCCTGATCAGCTTGTCCAGTCTCTTCCTGTCTGCAGTAGAGATGCTGCTGCACCAGCAGACCTCACCATAGAATTTTGCTGAGGCCACCATAGAGTTAAAAAAGGTCTTCAGTAGCTCTCCCTGCACTCCAAAAGACCTCTGCTCTGTCCTTTCTTACAAGTTGCCTCAGTATTATCTGTCTAGTCCAGTTTGCTGTTCAGATGAACACCTAGGTATTTGTAAGAGTCCACTCTCACAATGTCCTTTCCCTGAATGTTCACTGGTGATAATGAAGTTTGTTTGTGCCTACGGAAATCCACCACCAGTTCTTTGGTTCTCCCCGTGTTTATCTGGAGGCTGCTCCAGCTCCACAAAGTTCTGGATCAGTCCTCTGTACTCCCTGGCATCATCATCTGTGATCAGACCAACGATGGCAGTCATCAGAGAACTTCTGCAGGTGACAGGTTTCTGAGATGAACAGGAAGTCTGGAGGTGAAGAGGAACGGGGCCAGAACCATTCCCTGCGGGGCTCCAGTGTTGCAGACAACCATGTCAGACTCAGTCAAGAGTCATCACATACTGTGGTCGGTCAGTGAGGTAGTCCAATATCCAGTTAGACAGATGATGGTCTACTCCCATGTACGCCATCTTATCCCTCTGCAGCGCAGGTTGGATTGTGTTAAAAGCACTAGAGAAGTCAACAAACATGACGCTCACTGTGCCCCTAGCCTTTTTCAGGTGTGAAATAGCCAGATTTAGGAGGAAGATGATAGCGTCTTCCACTCCAATGCCAGGTTGGTAGGCAAACTGAAATGGATCCATTGATGGACTCACCAAAGGTTGAAGATGAGTAAGCTTCAGCCTCTCCAATGTCTTCATCAGATCAGGTCAGTGCTACTGGTTGGTAGTACCCAAAGTATTTTGGGCGTGTCGTTTTATGGTACAGGTACCATGCAGGATGTTTTCCATAGCTGTGGCACCTTCACCAGGTTTAGGTTCACCAGCTGATCAAATCCATTAAAGAAAAGATTCAGATAATTCACCCACTTCTGGTCACCCTCAGCTTGAGAGCTCCTTATAACCAGGGATGGTTTTGAGTCCCTTCCACACACCACTGACGTTGTTCTGCTGCAGCTGATCCTCCATCTTCCTCCTGTAGCATGCTTTTCTTTCACTGATCTTCTTTCTAGGTTATCTCTGGAGAGTTTTTAGCTCTTCCTTGTTTCCTGATTTAAAAACCCTCTTCTCTTGAAGGAGAGTCTTTTACATCAGGGTTAATCCATGGCTTGCTATTGGATAAACACTGTAAAGTCCTTGTGGGTATAGTATTCTCCACACAGAAGATGATAGTCCCTAATACAGTCTGTTAGATTGTCAATATCTTTCCCATCCAACAGGATATTGACAATCTAACACACTGTATTATGGACTATATATAAATTTATATACAGTGAGGAAAATAAGTATTTGAACACCCTGCTATTTTGCCAGTTCTCCCACTTAGAAATCATGGAGGGGTCTGAAATTGTCATCGTAGGTGCATGTCCACTGTGAGAGACATAATCTAAAAAAAAAATCCAGAAATCACAATGTATGATTTTTTTAACTATTTATTTGTATGATACAGCTGCAAATAAGTATTTGAACACCTGAGAAAGTCAATGTTAATATTTGGTACAGTAGGCTTTGTTTGCAATTACAGAGGTCAAACGTTTCCTGTAGTTTTTCACCAGGTTTGCACACACTGCAGGAGGGATTTTGGCCCATTCCTCAACACAGATCTGGCCTGTCGCTGAGAAACACGGAGTTTGAGCTCCCTCCAAAGATTCTCTATTGGGTTTAGGTCTGGGGACTGGCTAGGCCACGCCAGAACCTTGAAATGCTTCTTACAGAGCCACTCCTTGGTTATCCTGGCTGTGTGCTTCGGGTCATTGTCATGTTGGAAGACCCAGCCTCGACCCATCTTCAATGCTCTAACTGAGGGAAGGAGGTTGTTCCCCAAAATCTCGCAATACATGGCCCTGGTCATCCTCTCCTTAATACAGTGCAGTCGCCCTGTCTCATGTGCAGAAAAACACCTTCAAACATGATGCTACCACACCCATGCTTCACAGTAGGGATGGTGTTCTTGGGATGGTACTCATCATAATTCTTCCTCCAAACACGTTTAGTGGAATTATGACCCAAAAGTTCTATTTTGCCTGGACATGTGCTGGTTTAAGCAGGGGAACCTTCCGTGCCATGCATGATTTCAAACCATGACGTCTTAGTGTATTACCAACAGTAACCTTGGAAACGGTGGTCCCAGCTCCTCCCGAGTAGTTCTGGGCTGATTTCTCACCTTCCTTAGGATCATTGAGACCCCACGAGGTAAGATCTTGCATGGAGCCCCAGTCCGAGGGAGATTGACAGTCATGTTTAGCTTCTTCCATTTTATAAGGATTGCTCCAACAGTGGACCTTTTTTCACCAAGCTGCTTGCCAATTTCCCGTAGCCCTTTCCAGCCTTGTGAAGGTGTACAATTTTGTCTCTAGTGTCTTTGGACAGCTCTTTGGTCTTGGCCATGTTAGTAGTTGGATTTTAACTGATTGTATGGGGTGGACAGGTGTCTTTATGCAGCTAACGACCTCAAATAGGTGCATCTAATTTAGGATAATAAATGTAGTGGAGGTGGATATTTTAAAGGCAGACTAACAGGTCTTTGAGGGTCAGAATTCTAGCTGATAGACAGGTGTTCAAATACTTATTTGCAGCTGTATCATACAAATAAATAGTTTAAAAATCATATATTGTGATTTCTGGATTTTGCAACAACAAAAAAAAGAACTTGCAAAATAGCAGGGTGTTCAAATACTTATTTTCCTCAGTGTGTGTATGTGTATATATATATATTACAGTGCATTTGGAAATTCACTTCACTTTTTTATGTTGTAGTCTGATACAGATTTTTTATTTCATTAATCTACACTTAGTACTATAATGGCAAAGTGAAAACAGACTTCTATAAATGCTGGCACATTTTTTTAAATAAAAAAACTCTAAAATATTACAGTACTTAGTTGACCTTTTTCAGCAATTACAGCCTCAAGTCCTTTTGGGTATGATGCAACAAGCTTTGCACACCTGAATTGTGGGATATTATGTCTCAAAATTGGGGGAGTTTTAAATCCTGTGAAGCAGGGTCAGTTTTGATTTGGACCGTCAGTAGACAGCCATTTTCAGATCTCTCCAGAGATGTTCAATAGGGTTCAAGTTGGGCTCTGGCTGGGTCACTCTAACACATTCACATGTTCATATACCATTTCTGTGTTGTCTTTGTTGTGTGCTTAGGTTTGATGTCATGTAGGACGGTGAACCTTTTGCCCAGACTGAGATACTGAGTACTGTGGAACAGGTTTTTATTGAAAATATTTCTGTACCTTACTTAATTCAGCTTTCACTCAACCCTGACCAGTTGCCCAGTCCCTGCTGCAGGAAAACACCCACATAGCATGCTACTGCCATACTTGATGTTATGAATGGTTTTTGGCAGGTGATGTGCAGTGCCCTATTTCCTCAACACATAACATTTAGAATTGAGACCAGACAGTTCAATCTTAGTTTATCAGAATAGAGAATCTTATTCCACAAAGTCTGAGAGTCAGGTGCAAATTGCCAAACTCCAAGCAGGCTGTCATGTGTTTTGCACTAAGGAAAGGCTTCAGTTTGGCCCAGATAGGCAGTGATGTTTGTCCTTCTGGAACTTTGTCCCATCTGCACAAAGGATCTATATGAGAATTGTGGAGTTTGAGAAAAAGCTTAATGGACCAAATTAAAGAGATATCCTCAATCAGAACCTGTTCCACATTGTTTAGGACCTCAGACTGTGACGGCGGTTCACCTACCAACATGACAACCCTAATCATACAGCAAAGACAACACAGAAGTGGCTTATAGACATTAAAGTAACTTGAACCCTATTGAACATCTCTGAAGAGACCTGAAAATGGCAGTTCCGCATCCAGCCTGGCTCAGCTTTAGTGCATTTGCAAAAAAAATGGCAGAAACTGTCATGTCTTTATTTCATGTCTTTCATATTCCATTCAATTGGTACACAACTTTTAACGTGTAAAAGATCTAAGTTCCCTCAGAAGCGTATTATATGGTGGGTCACAAGGTTGTTTAGTTTCCGCCTCGCACTTGAGGCACTTTTTTTTTTTTTAGGGGTTTAAGTATGTAGTACAGAAGACGTATGGTAATTGTAGGGAAATTTAGGGGTTTAAGCACATATTGCTGAAATCCTATTGTTTTTATAGGAATTATTATTATTATTATAACGCTCAAAAAAAAAAAAGTTGGAGTTTCGACTCACTTTTGCAGAGGCTTGCCAAAACATTCAAAATAGGCAGGGCCACTTTTACTAAAATGGCTATAACGTATGCATTGAATCAAATATGTTGGTAGACAAGTGTATGAGCGCAATCTTTGGTCAAATTAAAAATATTATGTAGCTTTGCCACTTGGTGGCGCTAAATGCCTATAACTATCCAACCGTTTGTCCAATCGACCTGAAATTTTCCAATGTACCACAAGGCCAATCGGAACAAAATTCAGTTGCCATGTTCAACCCATGAACCTAAAGGTTTGTATAAAAAAAAAAAAAAAAAAAGGTGGCTAGTGGCTAACGCTAGCGCTAGGGATTTTTTTAGCATTTTATGTCCAGCTTTAAGAATTTCTCGCAAAAACGAGAAAATCCAGACATATCCAGTAAGTGAGTGAATAAAGGATAAAAGTAAGGAATGAACACATTTCTTGAAGTATGCTAAAATATGTAGAACAGTTAAGGTAGAATATATCTTTAGAAAATTAAATATTAAATGTAAAACACACACATCTGTATTACCGAAATGAGGTCTAACAAATGTAAACAATTTCATTGCATTTTTCATTTAATTTTATTTGATAAATTCAATTTGTCAATTTAATTGATTACTCAATGCAATCATTATACTTAAAGTGTATTGCATTATTTATATTTATATTTTATATTTATCAAATTTTATAAAATATCATTTTATATATTATTTATCCAAACAGGCATTTCATTTAAAATTGTTTTAAAAATGTAACGGGTACACCCCTAAAATAAATATATATATATGGTGATGATGATGATGATAAACGAGCACCATATGTGCGCGATTGAAGCTGGGAGCTTCAGAGAAAGCGGCCGAGAAAACACCTGACATGCCGAAGGGGGCGTGGCAGGTGGAGTCCTGACAGTTAACAAACATGTATGTACATTTTTATGCCTTCATCAAACACATCGCGGCAACGCTGTTGTGTAAAAAAAAAAAACTCCAAAAACACGTTCATGCACATTCTCATTTATTAACGCACATCATGTACATAAAGAAAATTCAAGCACGTTAATATATGATCGAGATAAACGAAAATATGATATATTTTACCCCAGATATATATATATATATCTGTGTACATATATAAATGTATTTTGACTTACGGTGGGGTCTACCTATCAAAATATATTTTTCAGCAATGGGAACAGTGAAGCAGCATATGTTTCACTCGCCATTCCAGACCAAACTAACTGCACCTTTGGTATGTACAGCAAATTGATTAGCAATATATGCTTCACAACATATTGTTTATTAGTTGTTTATTGTTTATATAGCTCATTAGTTCCTTAATCATTACTATAGCCTTTTTATTATGCATTATATTATTCATTGTTCAAATAAAAAAGTAGATCAAATATGTATACACTTAAACAATGGGCTCACAATATTATGAATCTCTTTAGACATAATGACTGTCAAGATTTTCTATAGCATCTGAAGTAATTTAGTAATTACTAATAAAATTACCATTATAGAAATTATAGGATGCTATCATATTTTAAACCTATTTCTGTTATTTTACTCCTCAGAAAACCAAATAAATTATTGTAACTGCTCCTTCAATTGCAACAGGACTGGTAAGAGAATAATAAAATTAATATTCAAATTGATTTGGTTAATTTTAACTCAAGCTAAAATTCTTTTTGTTCTTTTTATAGCTCCCTATTATAGTTTCAACACTGAAACTGCAGACTTCAATTTCAACATGACGCAAGTCAGTTTTCTGATAAATTTATTGTGTGCCTTAAACAGTACATTTTATTTTGTTTGCAATAAAATAAAGTCTACAAGCTTATATTTGAAGTACCATACAACTAATCATTTTTTTACTCCACAGATATTAACAAATTCCAATTGCAACATCACAAAGTAGGTTTACAGGTTTACTATCTATCTATCTATCTATCTATCTATCTATCTATCTATCTATCTATCTATCTATCTATCTATCTATCTATCTATCTATCTATCTATCTACAGAAGTACATATACTGTATAAATGTGTGTGTGTGTGTTTTATTTAGTCCTAGTTGCCAGGCTTTGAAGAATATTTCACAAATCTATGAAGTAAGTATTTTGTGTTTAAAGTAACAGCAGTTTTGTTTTTAATATATTTGTTTACAATGGTATACAATTTTCATTCAGAATTCTACTGTGATATGTGATGTAAGGTAAGTTTACTTAATGATTTAATTTGTCTGCATAGACTAACTGTTGCATTGACTATTCGCTTTTATCTACAACAATTCAGATTTAGGGAAAAATACAATAAGGAATCAAGAGCTAAAAACATTGCATCAAATGTTCCAGAATAAAGTCTGAACTACTATGTTTAATTATGCTTATACTGCTTGTTTTGTCTGATAACAAAAGAAATGTACAAATACCACAAAGTTTTTTGTTTGAATAACTACTCATTATTTACTTGCCTGCAAAGATGCACCGTTATTGTGAAACTGAGCAAAGCCATAGATGTGTGTATAATCAGCTCAGCATTACTGGGCGCATTCCAAAACCAGAGCACCACTGTCACTGATGGCACTGTCACTAGACTGGGTATGTACATTAATCTTTCAGCTTGAACACTTGAAGTTAAACTGTAATAAATGTACATTTCCTCATGCATCGCCAATTTTCAGGATGTATTTCACTGTATGGACTGTATATTAGTGTCAGGTTCAAATTACATTTCATTGTTTATGCAGGGAAAGGAAGGCTTTCTCTATGTACAGTCAGATTATATTAAAAGGGTTCAGAGTGGATTTTTCTTTAAGACTAAAACAAAACACCACCACCAGTTGTCATATGAAAAATACAAAAATAGTATAAGGAAATAAGGCTGGGCTGATTTCTTTCTGTCCCAGAATGTAGATTTTTGGATCTGATCAGTGACTAATTTCATCTTATTACAGAAGGACAGAAGTATCAGTACATTATTTTTTGGTGCAGAATAAATTAAGTATAATAAACAGTTTGCATAAGTTTCCATATCTCAAAACTACACTGTAAAAAATTAAGCCAGTACAACAACAAAAAAAATCTTAGTACCAATTTCCTTCTGCTTTTTTTGTTGACTCAACTTTTGTAAATAAGTTATACTGACTGAAATTAATTTGTCAGTCATACAAAAAATATTTAATTACGTCAACTTAAGATTGTTAGTGTTATGGAGAGGTGCAACTATTTAACAAACCATTTTAAGTTGTGCCAATTCAACATTTTTGGTCTGTAGAACTCAATGTCTGAAGTTGAGGGAACAAAAAAAATCCTATTGGAAATTGGTACTAAGTAATATGTTACGACTGGAAACTACAATAACATTGCCCAAGTCAAAAACTGAAAACAGTGAGTCAATGTTAACAAAACATTTATTTTTGTTGGAGGCAAAAGTTGGTTGGTAAGAGTAATTTGCAACACTGCAAATTGAAATACTGCAATACAGTAACAGTTTTACAAAACACTGCCAATGCACATGAGAAACACAAACTTAAACAAATACTTTTCAAATTTAAAAGAGCATCTATCTACAAAGTAATGGTGCACCTAAACATAAAACATTTAAATATCAATTGAATAAAAAAATATCAAGAAAACGAATAAGCATTTGGTTTTTTAGATAATTCAACCCAGTACAAGTCTTAAAAATTCAAAATATTTAAGCCAAAGTGATTCAACAATGAAAATTGAAATACTACAATACTGCAAGTAAAACTAAACACTGCTGTTAAAACAGTATTACAAAGCATTAACACTATGTAATATGTATATGATATCTTGATAAACAGTAGCAAATGTAAACATAAGCATTTTACTTTTAGAGAATTCAAGGCTAACTTTTAAACTACACTAAAAGCATCTTAAACTGCCTATACAGTAACTCTGTGGGATTGGGTGAAAAGTGCACCAACAAAGATGTTCTGCACTTCCTCAAATGTGTATTTTAGTTCTTTTTAATACTCAATGTTCAGTGCATAGAGAAGTCCAAAGAGTACCATGAAAGCAGTAGGAAAGTCAGGTAGGTCCTGCATGACCACAGTTTCCTCCAGAATGATGCCGAAGTTTAGACATGTCTTTGTTGTCTAAGATATTGTCCTCCATGACTTCAAGGAAGCACAGTTTTACTCCTCTTGTGTAGGTCTCCTCCAAATCACTGTCCTAAGAATTATACAAATTTCATGGAAAATTGTTGTGCATATGTACAAATATAAAAAAATAAATCAAAGCTCAAACTCTAGCAAAAAAAAACAAAAAAACAATCACGCCACCGGCCTTGCACCATTCTCACGGCTCTCAGCTGCTTGCCACAGGCACAGTACGTGTTAACCTGATGTAAATACTTGATGAAAACAAGCCACATGGAAACTGTCAGCACCTTTATTAAATATAACCACACATTTCATAAAATAAGTGATCAATGAAAATATGACATGAACAAAAGCTAAAAAATGTCTTTCTTCTGCTGAACAGAAAGGAAGATATTTAGAAGAATGTCAGTAACTAGACAGTTTTTGGTACCATTGACTTCCATAGTAAGAAAAAATATATACTGGAAGTCAATGGGACCCAGAAACTGTCTGGTTACTGACATTCTTCTAAATATCTCCCTTTCTGTTCAGCAGAAGAAAGAAATTCATACAGGTTTGAAACATGAGGGTGAGTATAATGACAGAATTTTCATTTTAAAGTGGAGTATCATGGGGCTCAGGGAAAAATAATCTAAAAAAATTGACAACAAAAATGTAATCTATACTTCCACTATCTTTTGAAATTAGTGGTTATATATTTAAATCGTTAAAATTAATGTGACAGTTTTGTCAATTTAATATTTTTGAGAACCCAAAGATGATTACAACTGATGAACTATAATCACTTATTTTGCATTTTTGGTGATGTTTGAACTTGTGGCTATGAAATGTTATATAGACATTAGTTTTAAATTACAGTGCAAAAATGGGCATTGCACTGTCTCATTCCTTTTCAGATGTGTACCCAGATGCCTGAAGTTTTTTTCAGTACAAACATTGTGATAATCACATAGGTCCCATTTAAATGTAGCTTGTACTGTTGTTTTTAATCAGAATTTGTGTGGACCCTATATAAATGAGTTTTCAACCCACCTGGTGTTTTGAAAGAGCAGACACACTCAGGGTACAGGCACAACAATGGTTCACGTAGGCCTGGGCGCCAGTGCTTTAGCCTGTAGTCTCTCAGCAGCAGATTTTGACTGGCACAATTGTATTTACAGTATCTACACTGCATGAAGTTTGCTCTCAAGGTAGATCTGTTTAAGAAAAAAAAGAACACAAAGTGAATGATCAGTTTCATAAAAGGCAAATAAATGAATAGACAATGAATTTTTACTTGTGCTTTTTATTTTTTAGTGTATGACAACTGCTGCACAGAGATTTTCAAAAATCATTATCTCTTCAGAACGTTATCAATTAATCTAACTTACTACTGTTGTAGCAATTAATCGGAATTCTTAGCTGCCCTTCAGTACTGTAACGTTATTAGCAGATGGAGAACCATGTAGCCTTATATGGCTGAAGTCAACAGAATGTGCACGACTTCAAAAATATTACTGTGGAGCAGAATCCATCGCAACAAAAGATAAAAACTTAAATATTTCACGTAACGTTGAAATGATTAAAAAATAAAGCTAATTTAAACATTCAGTAAAGTTTATAACTTGTAAAGTTAGCTGCTAGTGGTGTTTCTATTTTTCCAATTAACTAATATCAACTAATTCAAAAGTAAAGTACAACAAAAACAAAATAAAATCACTCACCATATATATTCCTCTGGATTATTATCGCCACGTGCTGCCTTGTCTTTAATAAAGATTTTTCTCCGACCGTTTGATGAACACGCCTTGTCTTAAGTTGTTTCTCCCGCTTAAAAAAGTGACCGTTGACGTTGACTCACATCTAGGTTGTGCAAAAGGTCACGTACTGAGGGGCGTGACCTTCTGGCCCGGGAGAAAAAGATCATTTTTATCGTAAAACATGCTGCTAAACATTTTTAAATGTATGTTTTATTCGAATGTAACATTACAATAAAAAAAGAACTCCTAATTAGGCTAATTGTGTTCTGTTCAGTCTTTGAGGGTATTATGCAAAATAGTGAGATGAGGCGCCCACTAACGAACTTCACAGTAAAAGTCTTCCTCCGCCAATTTAATGCTGCCTCACTTAAATTTCCTCCCGCTTTTGAAAGACTTGAGTTCAATTTTGACGTGTGTGGGGGTGTGTGTGGGGGTGTGTGTGGGGGTGGAAACTAGTAGTTATCAGAATTACAATAGCACGTAAAGGGAACATAATTTCCTGAGTTCACAATATACTGCTGTGCACAATATAGGCTACTATACTATTACTTCTAATAATAAAAATAATACTTATAATACATTATCTGTACAATATATTATAATTTATACAGTGTGCATGATTTAATTTATTAATACTATTATTCACTAATACTTTATTTCCAGACTAAAAAAAAATAAAAAATAAAAAATAAAATATATATATATATATATATATATATATATATATATATATATATATATATATATATATATATATATATATATATATATATATATATATATATATATATATATATAATTACTATTAATAACACTATTACATTTGGCACAATAAAGTTATTAAAAAAAAATAACCAAACAACCATTTTTCTTCAATGTCCCATGAACAAATGGTATTAGTATTTGCTAGTGGGAGGGCAGTTCCTAACTTAACTTAAGTTGGCCTCTGAGCTCGCTGACTCATGGTGGACAGTCAACAGGTTCACAAGCAAAAAAAGGCTTATTTCTGTCACAATCATGCTTTTGGGTTTACTTTTACTTTTCAGTTTTTAAAATATACAGACATATGCAACACATTCAGCTAGCCATCTCTCTTGGTTCGTTTCCCTTTTTAATCCTGTTCTTCTGGATACAAAGAACATTGATTAGTTTTACAAACCTGCACTTGTGCATGGACCCATTGTCATATACTCCCACCGCCCAACACTTGCCTGCTGCTGACTTTTAAACGCACTGTACAGTGTTTTCACTGTTTTCTTATTCTCTTGTTCCTCTATTTTTCATTGTTCATTGTCTTCTGTGTTTACCTGTTTAAAGCGGCCCAGAGTTTAGTGGATAGTGCACTATTTTTTTTGTATTCAAATTACTTGAGTTACTTGAGGAATCATTTCAGCCCTACATGAAGGCCTGCTTGTGTGACTGGTGCTGGTAAGCGAGATCTGGTGCTCTCTTTTTAGTAAGAGTAGGCAGAGGGCTGATAAAATCCGAATAATTTATAGATGTTGTAGCAATAATCATTAATCAATAATAAATATATTGTAGCAACAAACCTTGAAAGCCCCAGAAATTGTCCCACCTCGTTTTTGGTCTTAAGTCTTTGGCAGGGTTGAAATTGCATTTGTCTTTTTCAATTTATCAATTTGGGGACTCGCGTGCTCATTACCCAAGCCCAGATACCGTACAGCCACACAGCCAATTGTAATTTTTCTTTTCGGTTTGTTGTGAGCCGCCCTCCTCAGGGTTCTCAGGACCATCCTTAGGTGTTGGGTGTTGTACATGCTGCTGCTGCCAGGCATTACTATAAATGATTGTCATCCAAGTAGGCAGTGGCATATGCATTGTGAGGGTGGAGGATTCGGTCCATGAAAAGTTGCTGGGGCTCTGAACAACCCAAACAGAAGTGTGATGAACTGGTGTAAACCAAACAGTTGAAAAGGCCATTTTTTCCATTAGACATTAGAGTCAGGCTGACATTAGAGTCTGCCAATATCTCTTGTTTCAATACAGTGCCAAATAAAAGCATGCTACACCTAGCCGATTGAGCAGTTTTTTGAGGCATTGGATAATTGTCAAATTTAGACACCACTTCGATAGTGAATGCAAAACTAGACTAACTGGATTGGACTGCTGGAAGCTAGTCCATGCATTCATGACCTCCAGACTGGACTATTGTCATACATTACTAGGTGGTTGTCCTGCATCATTAATAAAAAAGCTACAGTTATTCAAGAATGCAGAGCCAGATATAACCTCAATCCTATCATCCCTACACTTCTTGACAGTGTTCAGGGCTCAGACACACATTCCCAATTTAAGCGCAGATTAAAGACATATCTTTTTAGCAAGTCCTACAAATAACACATCACATATCATAACCTTGTGCTCCAGTACATCTGATTACATGCACATTATCAACTTGTGCTTGTTAATATTATGAACAGCGGCTATGCAAATTTCTCCCCACTGCTTCTCTCTTTTACCCATTCTGAGGTTGTGCCAGCCTCATAAAGATTATGGACCTTCAAAGAGTAGATTAGATTAGATTAAAATTTCATTCAACTTTATTTAAATTGTGTAAGGTACATGTACAGAGCCAATGAAATACAGTTAGCATCTAATCGGAAGTGCATAAGTGGCCTTTTTACAATAAATAGCAGTAAGATAAATAGGGTATGAGGTCCATATATACAGGGATGAGGGTGAATAATGTACAGAAGGTGCAGAAGGTAATAATATATGGTATATGCAGTAATATACAATATACTTTGCAAAGATTATGCATAGATGGACATGTCAGAAGATAATATACAAAAATGACAGGATAGAGCAGGGGTTGGCAAACTTTTTGCCTCACGGACCACAATGGGTTCTAAAATTTGACAGAGTGGAATATAGTGTGTGTGTGTGTGTGTGTGTGTGTATATATGTGTGTATATATGTGTATATATATATATATATATATATATATATATATATATATATATATATATATATATATATATATATATATATATATATATATATATATATATATAATCACATTACATTAGAGCTGAACTTCTCCTTTAAGACGGAGTCAGACTGAAGATCGATCAGTTCCAATTGCACTTCTTGTGGTGCGGTTTAGGGGTCTTGTGACAGGGAACAGGGGAAAGAACACCAGCAGAGTGCAAAGTGACGGCTGATATTGTACTCTTTAAAAACACTTTTCTATGATAAGCTCATTTTTGCAGAAGGGCTCATAAGGGAATAAGAGAGTACCGGTAATACACGCGAACAAGGTCAAGGTATCTGAAGTGCGACATCTTTAGGGGAAACGTGGGTATTACAGGGGAAAGGTAAATTGAACAATGTTTACCCGTACCTATTTTAATATAATTTGGTCACGTTCGGTGGGCCGGATTAATAAACCCGTAGTTTGCCCATGTCTGGGATAGTTATGTACAGGTATGAATGTACAGGTGCATTTCAATAATTTAGAATATCATTAAAAATTTCATTTATTTTAGTAATTCAATAAAAAAAAGTAAAAGGCATATTATATAGATTCATCATCACACAGTCTAATATATTTTAAGTGTTTATTTCTTTTAATTTTGATGATTTTGGCTTACATTTAACAAAAACCCACCAATTCATCCAAGAAAATTGGAATACTTCATAAGACCAATCAAAAAAACATTTTATTAAATTGTTGGCCTTCTGGAAAGTATGTTAATTTACTGTAATTTACTCAATATTTGGTGTGGCATGGAGATTAGTCTGTGGCACTGCTGAGGTGGTATGGAAGCCCAGGTTTATTTGACAGTGTCCTTCAGCTCATTTGCATGTTTTGGTCTCTTGTTTCTAAATTTTCTCTTGACAATACCCTATAGATTCTCTATGGGGTTCAGATCTGGTGAGTTTGCTGGCCAGTCAAGCACACCAACACCATGGTCATTCAACCAACTTTTGGTGCTTTTGGCAGTGTGGGCAGGTGCCAAATCCTGCTGGAAAATGAAATCGGCATCTCCATAAAGCTGGTCAGCAGAGGGCAGCATGAAGTGCTCTAAAACTTTCTGGTAGATGGCTGTGCTGACCTTGTACTTGATAAAACACACTACCAGCAGATGACATGACTCACCAATCCACCACTGACTATGCACATTTTACACTGGACCTACACTGGACTGCAACTTGGATTATTTGCCTCTCCTCTCTTCTTCCAGACTCTGGGACCTTGATTTCCAAATAAAATGCAAAAGTTTCCTTCCTTTCATCTGAAAAAACAACGTTGGCCCACTGAGCAACAGTCCAGTCCTTTTTGTCCTTTGCCCAGGTAAGACACCTCTGACATTGTCTCTGGTTCAGGAGTTGTTTGACACAAGAAATGCACCATTTGACTACAGCTGCAGTCCACGTGTTTGTCAAATTCTTGAATGGGTTTCGTTCCCCCTTTTTCTACCATTTTCTTTACTTCCATTCAACTTTCCATTTATTTGCTTGGATACAGCACTCGGTGAACAGCCAGCTTCTTTAGCGATGACATTTTGTGTCTTACCCTCCTTGTGCAGGGTGTCCATGATCTTCTTCTGGACATGATTGTGTGGCCTGAACACAATTTAAAGGCTCAGGAAACCTTTGCAGGTGTTTGGATTTTATTAGCTGATTAGAGTGAGACACCACAAGTCTCCAATATTTAACTTTAACTCACAATTAAAAGAAATTAACACTTGAAATATATCAGTCTGTGTGTGATGAATCAATATAATATGACTTTTTCTATTAATTACTAAAATAAATCCACTTTTTAATGATATTCTAATTTATTAAGATGCACCTGTATGTATGTATGATACAGAATATACAGAATAAATGTGTGGAATATACAGTAGTGCTATTATGAACATGAGCTCTGGATGGTGCAAAAATGCGTAGTGGATATGCGGTGCAAAATACACAGAAAACAAAAAATAAAGCAGAAAGTCACAATGCAGTATTGAATTGTTAACATTGTATGATGATCAGCTGTTCAGTGCAGTAACAGCCACAGGAAAAAAGCTATACTTAAGTCTGTTTGTGCGGGCTCCAAGGCACTTGTAGCGTATACCCGATGGGAGAATGGTGAATAGTCCATGGTCGGGGTGAGAGGTATCTTTGATAATGCGCCTCGCCCTTTACTGACAGAGTTTTTTGTGAATGGTCTCCAAGTTGGGAAGCTAAGTGCTGATGATTCGCTAGGCAGTTTTCACCACCCTCTGAAGGGCTTTATGATCCGACGTAATGCAGCTGCTGTACCACAATGAGATGCAGTTAGTGAGGATGCTCTAAATGGCACAGTGGTAAAAGTTCTCAAGTATTCTGTAGCACAGGTGAAACCTTAAGTTTTCTCAGAAAAAACAGGCACTGTTGTTTTCCTGATAAGGATAAAAGAGTTCAGAGACCATGTGAGATCCTGGGAGATTTGGACTCCACGGAACTTAAAGCTGGGTACAGGCTTAACAGCAGCTCTGTTGATGTGAATTGGAGCGTGATTGTGATTGCCAGCTCTTCTAAAATCCACAATTTGTCTTCTTGGTGTTGAGTTCCACACCATGCTACTAGATGCTCCTCCCTGTAAGCCGTCTCATTGTTACCTCTGATTAGGTTCTCTGAGGAACCCCAGGGCTGAGAGTAAGACTGAAGGAGGTGACGGTGTTCAGACGAACAGACTATGGTCTGTTCATAAGGATGTCCAGGGTCCAGTTACAGAGATGTGTGCTGATGCAGCTAAAGCTGTTTTAGCTTCAAGATTAGCTTGTAAGGGTTAACTGTGTTAAAAGCTGAGCTGAAATCAACAAACAACATCCTCTCAAGTGTTGTGGTTATCCAGGTAAAATGAGGCAGTGGCTTCCTTGGTTGAACTATTCGGGCGATAAGCAAATTGGTATGGGTCCAGAGTGGGTGCCACAAGTGCGACGGGAAGAAAGTTACCAAGTTCTGTTGCAGCGGAGTGCTTTGGCACTGGCACGATGGTAGCAGACTTAAAGCAGATGGAAACAGTTGCCTGGCCCTAGGACAGATTGAAGATTTTTGTGAAGACCTTAGCCAGCTGAGAACTGCTCTGAGAACACAGCCAGGGATGCCATCAGGGCCGGCTGCTGAGCTTTTACCATTGTGAAGGATCCTTCTTACACCTCCCACAGACTGTTCATGACCCTGCCATCAGGAAAGAAGTTCCGATGTATCAAAACCCTCACAAAAGGTTCTGCAACAACTTCTTCCGCAAAGCTGTCAAAGCTCTAAACATCCTGGTGCCACCCATGACCTTGCTTCCTCCTCCTTAATTGTGCACTATGGATATTAATGCACACTCACATTCTACATAGCTACATAGTTACTGTGATGATATTAATAGTCTTCGTAGCCAATTTAATGTGTAAGCTTGTATGTCTGAGGCCTGAATATGTATCAATATTTGTACCAGGCAATATAAAACATTTATATGATAATCATATAACATTCTAATGATTTATGACATAGATGAATAAGCATGTAATATGTATTACTGCATAAAATAATACCTCAATATTGTTTTGAGACTCAAGCTTTTGCCTTTCAGCTATATGTAGCTGGGAAGATGGCCTAAATGCAAATCTTTTGCATCCAAACATACTGCCAGTTTCTGTGCTTCTTGATGGCTGCCCATATGGACACTTGTACAATGCATTTAATTACTGGTCAGTGTACAAATTTAAATTTTCTTAAGTTTAAATGATTAATATATGATTTACAAAAAACTTGTTTTGAAACTTGTTTTTCAAAAATGTACATTTTGATTATATTGTCTCTCTTTCTACATTTTGTATTACAGTGAAAAAGGAACAATTATAGCTGTGCCTCTGATGGAGTGTAACAAAAACACCATGACACCTGCTTACACCAAAATGCCAACATCTACAGTTAACATCGCAACTGCCAACAGTTCTGCCAACAATGCTGCAAACATCACAACTACAGCCTTATCAACAAACACTTCAGCAGCTATCTTGGACACAACAGGTAGAGAACCCATTCTTATGTCTCATGCCTCATGTGTTTGACGTGAAATTATTCACTACCCAACTGTTCTGTATATACAGGATAGACATGCTTGGGGTTAAAAGTTATACCTATACAGTGGTACCTCGACATACGAGTTTAATTCGTTCCGTAACCTTGCTCGTATGTCAAATTGCTTGTATTTCAAAGCAAATTTCCCCACTGAAATTAATTGAAATGCCATTAATCCTTTCCAGCCCCCAAAATGCCACCCCAGTTGTTTTTGTTACGTGTTTTTGAATAGGAAAAATTTATTTATAAATGACAAATATTGTATAAAAACATAATAAAAGAGAATGTAAAGATATAATAAGATTTTGAATAAAATACAATGATTTGTATTTTTCTTGGAGATGAGACGACTTGAGCTAACGAAAACGCTGGTGGGGTGTGTGTGAGTGTGTGGAGGCGGAGGGAAAACTCGTTTTTTACTATCACTCCTGCACACTACATATCCCTACACCTTAAAATGTTTACTTTTTCTTTTTTGCTTATCTTAATTTTCGTCACAATCTTCACTTTCTGGCTTCAATTCGCCATCTAGCAGCGGCGTCTCGAGCTCGTAACTCAAGTTTTTGCTCGCGTATCAAAGCAAAAAATCGACAGAGTGACCGCTCGTATCTCAAAAAACACGTATGTTAGAGCACTCGTATGTCGAGGTACCACTGTACCTATAGTTATACTTATAACTGTGATCTTTAATCACATTTTTTTTGTAATACTATAAGTCTCTAAAATAGCAATTGTAATAATTTGGAGTTAAATGAGAGTGCACATCTGGCTGTCTTTAGAGACAGTGCCCTTTCTTAGATGAAACCCTGAGAAAATCCAAGTTAAATCAAATCTAACAATTTCTTTAATGAATGTTAAATGTCTGGCTTGCATACAAATTACTGATTTATGAATTAAAATTTTTAATTTAATATTTAACAGTATATATGCATTAGTTTCTTTCTGCATAAGGTAACACCTTAGCAACAAAGGGAAATTACATGCCACCTGATTGCACACTAATATTTTGTGCTTACAGCTTTGTAGCAACAGTTTTTGGAAGGTCAAAACCTATGCATAAAATTATGTAAAATTGGAAAAATGTGTATTTTGTAATGTTACCAAATTCTGCTACATATAGTCACCACAGACTCATCAACCAATGCGGAAGCGACAACTGAAAGTCTTCTGAATCTAAGCAGGAATGCATCTTCTCTGAACTCCACACAAATAGAGCAGATTGTATCTCTGCTAGAGACACTTCTTTCTGTGGCCAATGTTAGCTTGGCTCTGGGAAACATGTCTATCAACATTGTCAGCAATCTTATAGATGCTCCTCCTAATATGCTGGCATCCAGTTCAAGCAGGTAAAAATGAACAGACTGACATGCAGCTCTTGAATAGATTTGACTAAACCATATTTATTTTCATTTAGCATTATCAGTTACAAACATAGCTTATATATGATGCACAAACTGGCTTCTTTAAGAATATCGTTCCCTGATTTTGTAGACTTATTTTCCCAACTTTAAATATGGTCTTTAAATAAAGTGTTACACTCAACCCCTCAAAATATATCCCTAAAACATTGTGTGGTTAAGTTTAAATGATCGGACTACCAGTTAAAATACACAATTTTTGTACGTTTTTACACTCTGCACTCATTTCATTATATATACTGTGCATAAAATAAACATTATACATTTTCTGATTTGATAAGGATCATTGGTATTGTGGATACTGTTGGCTTGAAGGTGATTGTTCAGGGACAGAGTCAAAGTATTCTCTCCCCATCTGTGGCTTTGGCAGTGAAACTGGTGGATGGGGCTCTTTTTCAGGAGACCACATTCACTATTACAAACCCCGTCAACCTACAGGTAACACATCTGTAACAGATCCTCACACTGTTCACGAAAAATAAATATCTTTGCTTATCGCTTTATCAATTATGTAATTAGCCATATATACAGTGGAACCTCAGTTTGCAACTGCAATTCGTTCCAGATAAGTAAACTCAAACCAAATAATACGTATAACGAAGCGAATTTCCCCATGAGAAATCATGTAAATTCACATCATGCCTTCCAGGACCCGAAAATAAATAAATAAATATATATATATATATATATATATATATATATATATATATATATATATATATATATATATATATATATATATATATATATATATATATATATATATATACAGTGAGGAAAATAAGTATTTGAACACCCTGCTATTTTGCAAGTTCTCCCACTTAGAAATCATGGAGGGGTCTGAAATTGTCATCGTAGGTGCATGTCCACTGTGAGAGACATAATCTAAAAAAAAAAAATCCAGAAATCACAATATATGATTTTTAAACTATTTATTTGTATGATACAGCTGCAAATAAGTATTTGAACACCTGTCTATCAGCTAGAATTCTGACCCTCAAAGACCTGTTAGTCCGCCTTTAAAATGTCCACCTCCACTACATTTATTATCCTAAATTAGATGCACCTGTTTGAGGTCGTTAGCTGCATAAAGACACCTGTCCACCCCATACAATCAGTAAGAATCCAACCACTAACATGGCCAAGACCAAAGGGCTGTCCAAAGACACTAGAGACAAAATTGTACACATCCAAAAGGCTGGAAAGGGCTACGGGGAAATTGCCAAGCAGCTTGGTGAAAAAAGGTCCACTGTTGGAGCAATCATTAGAAAATGGAAGAAGCTAAACATGACTGTCAATCGCCCTCGGACTGGGGCTCCATGCAAGATCTCACCTCGTGGCGTCTCAATGATCCTAAGGAAGGTGAGAAATCAGCCCAGAACTACACGGGAGGAGCTGGTCAATGACCTGAAAAGAGCTGGGACCACCGTTTCCAAGGTTACTGTTGGTAATACACTAAGACGTCATGGTTTGAAATCATGCATGGCACGGAAGGTTCCCCTGCTTAAACCAGCACATGTCCAGGCACGTCTTAAGTTTGCCAATGATTATTTGGATGATCCAGAGGAGTCATGGGAGAAAGTCATGTGGTCAGATGAGACCAAAATAGAACTTTTGGGTCATAATTCCACTAAACGTGTTTGGAGGAAGAAGAAGGATGAGTAGCTTCCCAAGAACACCAACCCTACTGTGAAGCATGGGGGTGGTAGCATCATGCTTTGGGGGTGTTTTTCTGCACATGGGACAGGGTGACTGCACTGTATTAAGGAGAGGATGACCCGGGCCATGTATTGCGAGATTTCGGGGAACAACCTCCTTCCCTCAGTTAGAGCATTGAAGATGGGTCGAGGCTGGGTCTTCCAACATGACAACGACCCGAAGCACACAGCCAGGATAACTAAGGAGTGGCTCTGTAAGAAGCATATCAAGGTTCTGGCATGGCCTAGCCAGTCTCCAGACCTAAACCCAATAGAGAATCTTTGGAGGGAGCTCAAACTCCGTGTTTCTCAGCGACAGGCCAGAAACCTGACTGATCTAGAGAAGATCTGTGTGGAGGAGTGGGCCAAAATCCCTCCTGCAGTGTGTGCAAACCTGGTGAAAAACTACAGGAAACGTCTGACCTCTGTAATTGCAAACAAAGGCTCCTGTACCAAATATTAACATTGACTTTCTCAGGTGTTTAAATACTTATTTGCAGCTGTATCATACAAATAGTTAAAAAATCATATATTGTGATTTCTGGATTTATTTTTTTAGATTATGTCTCTCACAGTGGACATGCACCTACGATGACAATTTCAGACCCCTCCATGATTTCTAAGTGGGAGAACTTGCAAAATAGCAGGGTGTTCAAATACTTATTTTCCTCACTGTATATATATATATATATATATATATATATATATATTATATATAATATATAAAATAAAAAAAACATTACAATATACAGTAATATAGTATAATACATGTATAAGTGATATTTGTTATTACTGTAACTATAATAGTCTTAAATTAAAAGAAAAGAAACAATGTTTACCTTGCTAGTGTGAGGGAGAAGAGGCAGAGTGAAGGATAAGGGTTACTGCTGGGAAGGAGGAGAATCACCTTCCATTATGATGTCGGGAAGGCCCTTCACTATACTTTAATATCTTTTTTTTTTTTTTTTTTTTTACTTTTACTAAAAACAGATCTAATGAAACATCTTGGCTGTTGTCGCTGAGTTAGGAAGCATTTGCAAAGAACCAACATGCCAGCACGATGTTCGTATAACAAAGCTTCATACGTATAACGAGAGAAAAAAAACCCTCGCTAATTCCCACAAATTATAAAATAATCCGCAACTTGAACCGCAAATTATCAGGAGTTGACTGTACTTTTAAAATGTCACTTTTTATATTCTTACCTTTTTTTCTTTTATTTAGATTAGCTCCAAGAAGACTGAACTCAACTCTCCTCAGGGTTCCATAACTCTCCCTGCTTCCCTCACAGGGAACCTTTCTCCTCAGCAGCAGCAACTGGCCTCTAGAGTACAGTTTAATTTCTACCAGAAGACCACTCTTTTCCAGGTGCGTTTACTTCTCAGTGTACTATACACATATTTTTAATTGCTTAGTTCACAATACCTGGCTGCACAATGACAGGTGTAGGGGTTCAATGATAAACCTGTCAAATACAGATTAGTGTGTGTGTGTGTGTGTGTGTGTGTGTGTGTGTGTGTGTGTGTGTGTGTGTGTGTGTGTGTGTGTGTGTGTGTGTGTGTGTGTGTGTGTGTGTGTGTGTGTGTGTGTATACACATGTGTATGTGCACCTGTGCGTGTGTACATGTGTTTTTCATTTCCATCAACCTGATATGCATGCTTTGTCATGCCAATCTGTAGGACCAATTATTAAACTCAAACAGGAGCAGGCTGATCAGCGGGGTTCTTGGCTCCAGTGTGGCTAATTTATCTATCTCTAACCTGAGAGATCAAATAGTTTTTATCCTGAAGAACACAGAAACTGTTGAGGTCAGTAAAAGAAGGCTGTTAAACTCTAAAATGCATTTTTATTTTGATTGCATGGTACACAGATCATCAATATAAAAAAAATAATTTATATTTTCACTCTTAATTTCCACAGGTTAATGTTTCACGTTCATGTGTGTTTTGGAAATTCAACTTAAACGGTGAGGGGTATAAATAATGAGAATAATAGAAATGTGTGATATGTATGGTATAAAATAAACATACTATTACATATTACACACATTATTTCATGGTGTAATAACCAGTAGAGCTGAAAAAGAAACCTGTGAAACATATCTGGCAGAAGCACTTAACATATCATGCAGTGACACCTCCCACTTTTTGTACTTGGGTTAATTTTATCATCAAAATTTAGATATATCATTAAATCAGTTTAAACAACAAAAAAATTTATCACTGTTCTATATTTTTTTTATTATGTGTTGTTCAAATGTAAGACAAGTTGAGTTGTTTGTTTTTAGGTGGTTCTGGGGGCTGGAGCACTGAGGGCTGCACTGTGCTAAACTTTTCTGAAACAGAAACAATTTGTGGCTGTAACCATCTGACCAGCTTTGGCGTGCTCTTGGTAAGAGAAAAATTTACCTCCCATTGCCTCTCTAGTGAAAATATTATGCACTTAGTACTTTATTTAACAATACAGATACATTATTGCAATTGGGCTGTTAATGATTTCAAGAGTTATCATTATTACTTAAGATAGGGATATAGATATGTTTATCTTTAAACAAAATTAAATAGGTTTAATGCAGTAGGCCTTCTCAGCCTAAACCTTATGAAAAACATTAAGCTTGTTATTTATTAGGGACAAAATAAGTTGTGGATAGGAAATGGATGAAAAAAAATGTATCCATTTAAAAGGCCATTATATTTTGAGTAGCAAAGGCAGAAGATGTAAGTTACTGGTTTCTTTCATAGTACTTTTTCAGTGTATATTCACAAATCTATATTTCCATGAGGATGTTAGACGGTGGCTTTTTTGTCATGCAATAACTTGTGCTACTACTCAAAAAATGTATTGACCTTGTCATAATTTATTCTTTGTGCCTTTATAAAAGATTTTTGGGGTAGATGATCATTTTTAGGCTAGTATTGTTAGCTTAATTAGGAGAAACGTCTGTCATTTTTTTTTGTTCTATTGCATATAATTATTTGACTTGTACATTCCATATTAGATCTTTCTGTACATTTTCATTATAGGACCTTTCAAGAGAAGGGATAAACAATCGTTTGCAGGCTACCATTCTAACCTATATCACATACATTGGCTGTGGCATCTCTGCCATTTTCCTTTCTGTTACCTTGATGACCTATCTGACTTTTGAGTGAGTTTTGCACCAATCACCCATCACAAAGGCATTATACAATATATACCATAATTTCCGGGACTATAAAGCGCATATATAACCATATATAAGCCGCACCAACTGAATTTGACAAAGATTTTTCTTTTGAACATAAATAAGCCGCACCTGACCCGTAACGCTGTTGCCAAGAAAAATAAAAAAGCACAAGTTTTGGAAACCTGTCTGTGCTTTCTGTTGCAAATGGAGTTAGGGAGCTATCCTTGACCCAGACTCATCGTTACAACGGAATTGTATCTAAACAGTAGCCTACCAAGAAAGTCATTGTTCCCTGTCTTCCTCCTTCCTTTCACAACTATTTCTCTCGAGAGTTTATCTTTTGGCATTGTCGTGCGTTTAAAAAAAAAACTTTTTTTCTCCCGATGCTGTGCTGCTTAGAACACAGGTGAGGTGCGTTTTTTCGTTTCCATTCGGAAATTTCATTGATCTAATGTTATGGGGCTCAGTTTTTTGGCTTGAAGTTTGTGAAACCAGGAAAAACCCAGGAAAAATCCATAAATAGGCCGCTTCATTGTTTAAGCCTCGGGGTTCAAAACCTGGGAAAAAAGTAGTGGCTTATAGTCTGAAAAATGCGGTAATTTGTGTTGAAATAGGAAATTCAGAAACATTGAAGAAGGGAAAAGTATTGTATGCCCTGTTGGACAATGAAAATAAATTAAAGGTTAATAATTTATTTAAGAACTGTATTTCTATCTTCTAGGACACTGCGTAAGGACATCCCATCAAAAATCGTGATCCAGCTGTGTTTGGCTTTGCTTCTTTTAAACCTGACATTTCTATTGGATGCTTGGCTCGCTCTGTACTCCAACGTTGTGGGTCTCTGCATCTCTACTGCCTTCTTCTTGCACTACTTCCTGTTGGCATCTTTTACCTGGATGGCCATGGAGGCTGTCCATATGTATATTGCCCTTGTTAAAGTTTTTAATACTTATGTGTCCCGCATTATGGTCAAATTTGGACTCGCTGGCTGGGGTATGTGGAGTGTTTCACATAATGGTTTCTATTTGACGTGTCATGTTTGGGTCTATTGTAATAGTAATAGTTTTGAATAATTTGTTATTTATTTCTTTGCATTAAGGTATTCCTCTAATTGTGGTCATCATTGTTATAGCCATTGATAAAAACAATTATGGACTAGTGTCTTATGGGAAGTTTGAAAATGGAACCTCAGATCAATTGTAAGAGCATCAAATAATTTTTTAATGAATTACATTGAAGAATATCTGATGTGTAAATGTGTGATGTCCTCTTTCCATGCAGTTGCTGGCTGAAGAATGATATCGCCTACTATGTTGCAGTGGTGGCGTACTTCTGTGTTGTCTTTGTGCTTAACTTTGGCATGTTTATTGTGGTAATGGTTCAGCTTTTTCGCATAAAGAGGCAAAATCCCCATAACCTACAGCATCGCAGTGTCCTACAAGACATGCGAAGTGGAGCAGGGATTACTGTTCTCCTTGGCCTTACCTGGGGATTTGCCTTTTTTGCATGGGGTGCTGTCAACCTCCCCTTTATGTACCTGTTTGCCATCTTTAATTCACTACAAGGTATTCATTTAAGCACTGACTGTACATATTCTGATATATTTTCAAGCATGTAATGCAGTTTTTTTTTGTTTTTTGTTTTTCTCAGAGTGCAAGTTAATATATTTTCATTGTAGTATTAAGTAGTCTTATAACACAAATATATTTTAGTACTTAGCATCATCTTCCATATTCATAATCAATTCTTATTAATAATAACATTATTTATTACTAGTCACTTGGCATATGACATACTTGTATATACAGTGTCAGTTTTGAAAGGTCTAAATATCCCTGTTAAAGTTGTTTTTTGTAATGTAAAACAAGTTAAACCAAAATAAAATGTCACTACTTTTTCCCCCATTTAATGTAATGCTGCAACTAAATAGAACTGGATAGAACTTTCTAAAAACAAACAGAACTATTTTATAGGAGAAAAAACGAGTAAGAAGAAAAATGCCATAACATGGTTACAGAAGTGTACTTTTAAAAACATCTTTTGTTTATGTAATAAAGCATAATTACATTGGTCTTGAAACTTGTGGGATTTACATTCTAAGCAAGTTCAGAAAATCTGTGAATATTGGACGCACCTCCGCAGCCCATATGGTATCTTAGTAAATTCATCTAGACATTTTGTCACTTTAATACAATAGTGTTTTTAAAAAATTTATGAAATTTGTTAGGAATAACTTTTTACAATATATTTTCACTAACGTTCTAGAACATTCGGTCCTGCTGCAAATTCCCGAAAATTTTAAGATAACCCGCAACTTGCGGTAAGTTAGGTACGCGTGAATTACCTGGGGTTGACTGTACATTGCTTTAACTATTATAATACTTTTAATTACCATGTTTCATATTGTGAAATTGTTGTCACATGCAGGTAATGAACTGTACTTGCTACATATTTCTTTGCCATATGTCTCTGGTATGTCATACTTGCCTATAACTTTTGGAGCCCATGAATTCAGTGATCAGATTTCAATAAATTAGAGTCCAAGACAATAGTTTATATATATATATATATATATATATATATATATATATATATATATATATATATATATATATATATACATATATATACTGTATATTTAGAGTTGAATCGAATGTTTTACAAGTACACATTTGTGCAACCAGGTTATTGTCATTTATTGTTCTTTTTGTATCTCTTAAAACTACCTTCATTAACTTGAAATCTGTAGGCTGCTATTACACTTTAAAGTTGTTAAAATAACTTACGTGAATTATTCCATTTTTTACATCAAAAATGTACATTTTATCTGGTATGTGTAGATGTGTATACAGGTATGTAACACTTTGTGAAGATGCAGCTGTATTTTTCCTTTGCAGGTTTTTTTATTTTTGTGTTCCACTGTGCTGTGAAGGAGAATGTCAGAAGACAATGGAGAATACACCTATGCTGTGGAAACTTTAGGCTTGCTGAAAACTCAGGTCTGTTTATTCTTTTCATAAAATGTTTAGCATGTCATGGCAATGATTAGCTGTGCAAAATAAAGCTTTTACTTTCATTTATTTCAGTTATGGTGGATGTACTATTTTTATTTTGTATAACTGTATCCAAAATTCTACACAATATTCAATGTAATTACAATTATATATAAACAATATTCTTGCATTTGGATTACAGACTGGAGTCACACTGTTACACAGAGGACCAAAAAATCCACTGTAAATAGAGTTTCCTCTTCATTCAAATCAATTAAATCATCCAAATCCAACAACTCATCCAGGTTCTCCTTGGTCAGTGATAGCTATGGGTCAGACAGATCAATGGGCATCGGTAAGTGTTGCCCAATCATTCAGTCTATCAATAACAAGCTATGCAATTCTATTTAAACTAAATCTCCACCTCTAACACATTGCAAATTATATTTAGGATAAAAAAAAAGCATATTTTGGCAAGGATATGCTTGTAATTGCCAGCCCACTGTCTGCTGTATTTTCTGCAATTACAGGTAGTCCATTAGATGACTGTGCAATCACAGAGCAGGAGGATCCCAGCTCAGATGTAGTCCTGAATGAGATTAACCACAGGTACAGGAGCAGAAGATCTTTCTGACCTGAATGACAACACTCATATCTGTCTTATAATGCCGTGGTTATGTTTCATGTTTGCATGTATGTTGTAAAAAATAAACCTACATTTGAAATGTTATGTTTTTTTTGTAGCATATACACCAACCAGGCATAACATTTTGACCACCTGCCTAATATTGTGCTGCCAAAACAGTCCTGACCTGTCAAGCATTAATATAATTAACTCCTTTATCAATTTGAGCTATAGTAGTTTATCTGTTGGATTGGACCAAACGGGCCAGCCTTCGCTTCCCATGTGCATCACATGGCCAGTGTTTACACTATACAGTGATTAAAGCAATTTGTAAAGTAGCACTTGCATAAAGAAATAATCTGACATTATCCTTGACTGCTGTTTAATGAGATTTCTTTTACAAGATTAAATAATTTACTATTTAATTAGCTATTAACTAGGATTTTATCAGGATACTCAAGTTTATCAGGATCAGTACTCAAATGGCCTCAACAGTCACCAGATCTCAGTCCAATAGAGCACCTTTGGGATGTGGTGGAACGGGAGATTCGCATAATGTATGTGCAGCCAACAAATCTGCAGCAACTGATGATGCTATCATGTCAATATGGACCAAAATCTCTGAGGAATGTTTCCAATACCTTGTTGATTCTATGCAACGAAGGATTAAGTCAGTTCTGAAGGCAAAAGGGGGTCCAACCCGGTACTAGTAAGGTGTACCTAATAAAGTGGCCGGTGAGTGTATGTACAGTGAGGAAAATAAGTATTTGAACACACTGCTATTTTGCAAGTTCTCCCACTTAGAAATCATGGAGGGGTCTGAAATTGTCATCGTAGGTTCATGTCCACTGTGAGAGACATAATCTAAAAAAAAAATCCAGAAATCACAATGTAGGATTTTTTTAACTATTTATTTGTATGATACAGCTGCAAATACGTATTTGAACACCTGAGAAAGTCAATGTTAATATTTGGTACAGTAGCCTTTGTTTGCAATTACAGAGGTCAAATGTTACCTGTAGTTTTTCACCAGGTTTGCACACACTGCAGGAGGGATTTTGGCCCACTCCTCCACACAGATCTTCTATAGATCAGTCAGGTTTCTGGCCTGTCGCTGAGAAACACGGAGTTTGAGCTCCCTCCAAAGATTCTTTATTGGGTTTAGGTCTGGAGACCCTCTCCTTGAACTGCCACCTTAACGTGGTGGAGGGGTTTGAGTACTCGAATGACCCTAGGAGCTATGTTGTCCGGGGCTATATGCCCCTGGTAGGGTCTCCCAAGGCAAACAGGTCCTGGGCGACGGGTCAGACTAAGAGCGGTTCAAAACCCCTTATGAGAGATACTACATCAGGGACCGTGACGTCGCCCGGTATGGCGCAGCCGGGGCCCCACCCTGGAGCCAGGCCCGGGGTTGGGGCTCGTATGCGAGCGCCTGGTGGCCGGGCCTTCCCCCACAGGGTCCGGCCGGGCTCAGCCCGAAGGAGCGACGTGGGGCCGCCTTCCAGTGGGCTCACCACCTGCAGGAGGGACCGTAAGAGGCCGGTGCTAAGAGGATCGGGCAGCAGTCGAAGGTGGAGGCCTCGACAACCCGATCCCTGGACACGGAAGCTAGCTCTAGGGACGTGGAATGTCACCTCGCTGGCGGGGAAGGAGCCTGAGATTGTGCGTGAGGTTGAGAGGTTCCGACTAGAGATAGTCGGGATCACCTCTACGCACGGCCTGGGCTCTGGAACCACACTCCTCGAGAGAGGATGGACTCTTTACAACTCTGGAGCTGCCCATGGTGAAAGGCGTCGGGCTGGTGTGGGTTTGCTTATAGCCCCCCAGCTCAGCCGCCATGTGTTGGAGTTTACCCCGGTGAACGAGAGGGTCGTTTCCCTGCGCCTACGGGTCGGGGATAGGTCTCTCACTGTCGTGTGTGCCTACGGGCCAAACGGCAGTATAGAGTACCCGGCCTTCTTGGGGTCTCTGGGAGGGGTGCTGGACAGTGCTCCGACTGGGGACTCCGTCGTTCTACTAGGAGACTTCAATGCACACGTGGGCAGCGACAGTGACACCTGGAGGGGCGTGATTGGGAGGAACGGCCCCCCTGATCTGAACCCGAGCGGTGTTCAGTTATTGGACTTCTGTGCTAGTTACAGTTTGTCCATAACGAACACCATGTTCAAGCATAAGGGTGTCCATCAGTACACGTGGCACCAGGACACCCTAGGCCGCAGGTCGATGATCGACTTTGTGGTCGTTTCATCTGACCTGCGGCCGTATGTCTTGGACACTCGGGTAAAGAGAGGGGCGGAGCTGTCAACTGATCACCACCTGGTGGTGAGTTGGATCCGATGGTGGGGGAGGAAGCTGGACAGACTCGGCAGACCCAAGCGTACTGTGAGGGTCTGCTGGGAACGTTTGGCCGAGCCTCCTGTCAGAGAGATCTTCAACTCCCACCTCCGGCAGAGCTTTGACCAGATCCCGAGGGAGGCCGGAGATATTGAGTCCGAGTGGACCATGTTCTCCACCTCCATTGTCGAAGCGGCCGCTCGGAGCTGTGGCAGTAAGGTCTCCGGTGCCTGTCGAGGCGGCAATCCCCGAACCCGGTGGTGGAAACCGGAAGTAAGGGATGCCGTCAAGCTGAAGAAGGAGTCCTACCTGGCCTGGTTGGCTTGTGGGACTCCTGAGGCAGCTGACGGGTACCGGCAGGCCAAGCGAACTGCAGCCCGGGTGGTTATCGAGGCAAAAACTCGGGCCTGGGAGGAGCTCGGTGAGGCCATGGAGAAGGACTATCGGCTGGCCTCGAAGAGATTCTGGCAAACCGTCCGGCGCCTCAGGAGGGGAAAGCAGTGCCCCACCAATGCTGTTTACAGTAGAGGTGGGGAGCTGTTGACCTCAACTGGGGATGTCGTTGGACGGTGGAAGGAATACTTCGAGGATCTCCTCAATCCCGCCGTCACGTCTTCCATTGAGGAAGCAGAGGCTGAGGGCTCAGAGGCGGACTCGTCCATCACCCAAGCTGAAGTCACCGAGGTAGTAAAGAAACTCCTCGGTGGCAGGGCACCGGGGGTGGATGAGATCCGCCCTGAGTACCTCAAGTCTCTGGATGTTGTGGGGCTGTCTTGGCTGACACGCCTCTGCAGCATCGCGTGGCGGTCGGGGACAGTGCCTCTGGAATGGCAGACCGGGGTGGTGGTCCCTCTTTTTAAGAAGGGGGACCGGAGGGTGTGTTCCAACTATAGGGGGATCACACTTCTCAGCCTACCTGGGAAAGTCTATGCCAGGGTACTGGAGAGGAGAATACGGCCGATAGTAGAACCTCGGATTCAGGAGGAACAATGTGGTTTTCGTCCAGGCCGTGGAACACTGGACCAGCTCTATACCCTCTACAGGGTGCTGGAGGGTTCATGGGAGTTTGCCCAACCAGTCCACATGTGCTTTGTGGATTTGGAAAAGGCATTCGACTGTGTCCCTCGCGGCGGCCTGTGGAGGGTGCTCCGGGAGTATGGGGTCGGGGGCCCTTTACTAAGGGCTGTCCGGTCCCTGTATGACCGAAGCAGGAGCTTGGTTCGCATTGCCGGCAGTAAGTCAGACTTGTTCCCGGTGCATGTTGGACTCCGGCAGGGCTGCCCTTTGTCACCGGTTCTGTTCATAATTTTTATGGACAGAATTTCTAGGCGCAGCCAGGGGTCGGAGGGTGTCCGGTTTGGTGACGACACGATTTCGTCTTTGCTCTTTGCAGATGATGTTGTCGTGTTGGCTTCATCAGACCAGGACCTTCAGCATGCACTGGGACGGTTTGCAGCCGAGTGTGAAGCGGCTGGGATGAGAATCAGCACCTCCAAATCCGAGGCCATGGTCCTCAGTCGGAAAAGGGTGGCTTGCCCACTTCAGGTTGGTGGGGAGTTCCTGCCGCAAGTGGAGGAGTTTAAGTATCTTGGGGTTTTGTTCACGAGTGAGGGAAGGGTGGAACGGGAGATTGACAGACGGATCGGTGCAGCTTCTGCAGTAATGCGGTCGATGTACCGGTCTGTCGTGGTGAAGAAGGAGCTGAGCCGCAAGGCGAAACTTTCGATTTACCGGTCAATCTACGTTCCTACTCTCACCTATGGTCATGAGCTCTGGGTCATGACCGAAAGGACAAGATCCCGGATACAGGCGGCCGAAATGTGCTTCCTCCGCAGGGTGGCTGGGCGATCCCTTAGAGATAGGGTGAGAAGCTTAGTCACTCGGGAGGAGCTCGGAGTAGATCCGCTGCTCCTCCACATCGAGAGGGGTCAGCTGAGGTGGCTCGGGCATCTGTTCCGGATGCCTCCTGGACGCCTTCCTGGGAAGGTGTTCCGGGCGCGTCCCACTGGGAGGAGACCCCGGGGAAGACCTAGGACACGCTGGAGAGACTATGTCTCCCGGCTGGCCTGGGAACGCCTTGGTGTCCCCCCGGAAGAGCTGGAAGAAGTGTCTAGGGAGAGGGAAGTCTGGGCATCTTTGCTTAGACTGCTGCCCCCGCGACCCGGCATCGGATAAGCGGGAGAAGATGGATGGATGGAGGTCTGGAGACTGGCTAGGCCACGCCAGAACCTTGATATGCTTCTTACAAAGCCACTCCTTGGTTATCCTGGCTGTGTGCTTCGGGTCATTGTCATGTTGGAAGACCCAGCCTCGACCCATCTTCAATGCTCTAACTGAGGGAAGGAGGTTGTTCCCCAAAATCTCGCAATACATGGCCCCGGTCATGCTCTCCTTAATACGGTGCAGTCGCCCTGTCCCATGTGCAGGAAAACACCCCCAAAGCATGATGCTACCACCCCCATGCTTCACAGTGGGGATGGTGTTCTTGGGATAGTACTCATCATTCTTCTTCCTCCAAACACGTTTAGTGGAATTATGACCCAAAAGTTCTATTTTGGTCTCATCTGACCACATGACTTTCTCCCATGACTCCTCTGGATCATCCAAATGGTCATTGGCAAACTTAAGACGTGCCTGGACATGTGCTGGTTTAAGCAGGGAAACCTTCCGTGCCATGCATGATTTCAAACCATGACGTCTTAGTGTATTACCAACGGTAACCTTGGAAACGGTGGTCCCAGCTCTTTTCAGGTCATTGACCAGCTTCTCCTGTGTAGTTCTGGGCTGATTTCTCACCTTCCTTAGGATCATTGAGACCCCACGAGGTGAGATCTTGCATGGAGCCCCAGTCCGAGGGCGATTGACAGTCATGTTTAGCTTCTTCCATTTTCTAATGATTGCTCCAACAGTGGACCTTTTTTCACCAAGCTGCTTGGCAATTTCGCCGTAGCCCTTTCCAGCCTTGTGGAGGTGTACAATTTTGTCTCTAGTGTCTTTGGACAGCTCTTTGGTCTTGGCCATGTTAGTAGTTGGATTCTTACTGATTGTATGGGGTGGACAGGTGTCTTTATGCAGCTAACGACCTCAAACAGGTGCATCTAATTTAGGATAATAAATGTAGTGGAGGTAGACATTTTAAAGGCAGACTAACAGGTCTTTGGGGGTCAGAATTCTAGCTGATAGACAGGTGTTCAAATAAAAAAAAAAAAATTTATTGCAGCTGTATCATATATTATCTATTTCTAATAGGTCATCCTTCCAACCCCTCTCAAAGACATCCAGACTTGGAGAAGCAACAAACACCTAGAGATCATAGGTTTCCATTAATATTGACCAGTCAACCAGAACACACAATTAACCATAAATTCAATAACCAACTCTATTCTATCCCTATCCTAACAGATCTCAGACAAGCCCCCACTTGTTGCGTTCCTACCTTAGCTAGGCTTAAGGGAGTGTGGGAACAATAACAATTTACAAAATAGTAGAATAAGAGTTTAGAGTAGTTATTGCTTTTAATAGTCAATTGTAGTGGTGTAACAAGCAGAAATTTCAATGTGTTCAAAGGTGTCAAGAAGTCTACACTGACACAGGCAAAATAACATGGACAGTGCCAAAGAAATGAACATAGAAAAAGGTCTACTCTAGGCTGTATTTTGGAAGCTGAAACTGCCTAGCGAACAGCAACAGATTAAATTAGGCTAGTCTAGTCCATGTTATTTATATATTTATATACATATATATACATATATATACATACATACATACATACATACACACAGTGGAACCTCGGGTTACGAATTTAATTCGTTCCGGTACTTTATTCGTAACCTGAAAAGTTGGTATCCCGATACGAATTTCCCCATAAGAATGAACAGAAACTTCGGTAATTCGTTCTGGACAACCAAAAATATTACTTTAAAAATAAAGCCAATATTCACTAATATTATTATATAGTATAATATTATTATACTAATATTTATTTTATTATTAAAAGAGGAAATCATTATCTTAACTGGGTACTTTACCTTTGAGAAGACTCGCTGCTGGCATGATGGAGACGACATTCGTAGAAGGGGGAGGAGGGAGAGTTATTGTTTGGAAGAAGAATCGTATTATATTATTTATGTATTATTATATATTATATTATAGAATATTAATGAATATTAACGAAATAAGGACACAGTGTTAACACGCACGCTGAGACAATGCTCTCGCTAGGTACACAGGACGCTAACTGATGCGACGAGCTGTGTGGGAGAGCGTGGGTGGCGATACGAAAAGAACCAACTTGCCTGCGATTTTTTTGGTGCGCGACGTTTGTATCCCGAAATTTTGTTCGTAACCAGGGGCAAAAATTTTGATGAACTGCGATTCGTAACCTGAATTATACGTATGCCGGGGCGTTCATAACCCGAGGTTCCACTGTATATATAATAATATAATATAATATAATATAATATAATATATTATATATAATATAATATATTATATATATATATATATATAATATATAATATTATATATATATATATATATATATATATATATATATATATATATATATATATATTTGCTTTATAATATTTGCTTTGAGAAAGTTCTTAGAGAAGTATACAGAAGTTTAGAAAGAGTTGCATTGTGTGTTTGTGGATTTAGAGAAATCGTACGACAGGGTGCTGAGAAAGAATTGTGGTATTGTATGAGTCACGTGTGTCAGAGAAGTATGTAAGGACATGTATGAGGACAGTGTGACAGCAGTGAAGTGTGCAGTAGGAACAACAGACTGGTTCAAGGTGAAGGTTGGATTGCATCAAGAATCAGCTCTAAGCCCTTTCCTGTTTGCAGTGGTGATGGACAGGTTGACAGATGAGGACAGATAGGAGTCTCCATGGACTATGATGTTTGCAGATGATATTGTGATTTGTGGTGAGAGTAGGGTGCAGGTTGAGAAGAACCTGTAGAGGTGGAGGTATGTGCTGGAGAGAAGGGGAATAAAATTCAGTAGGAGTAAGACATATATGTGTGTAAATGAAAGGGAGGGCAGTGGATTGGTGTGGTTGCAGGGAGATAAGGCGGTGAAGGTGGAGGAGTTTAGGTACCTGGGGTCAACAGTGCAAAGTAATGGAGAGTTTGTTAGAGACATGAAAAAAAGAGTGCAAGCAGGTTGGAGTGGGTGAGAGAAGAAGAGTGGCAGGAGAGATTTGTGATAGAAGGATATCTGCAAAAATAAAAGGGAAAGATTATAGGACGGTGGTGAGAATTACTAAATGTTATAGAGACAGTGTGATTTTCTGGATTTTTTTTCTAATTTTATCTCTCATAGTTGAAGTGTACCTATGATAAAAAAAATACAGGCCTCTCTCATCTTTTTAAGTGGGAGAACTTGCACAATTGGTGGCTGACTAAATACTTTTTTGCCCCACTGTATGTCTGTATAAGTTCTGTTGTTCCAAATTACACTTATGGGTTCCTTGAATTTCACAGTTTCTTCTTCTGTCACCAAACTAAGTTCTACACCTAAAGACGTTTATAGGATTTAATCTTTAAATTTTTGCATGATTGTGGAAAAAAAAACAATTAGTTTGCATCGAATTTATCTGTTTCTCTGCATCACCTTGTGTTTCACTAAAACATCTCCACTCTCTGCTTAGATCATGTCCAAGATGACATCCAGCTTGACTTTTGCTAAGCTCTGCTGACAAACTTAAAAAATAACATAAAAAACGCACTTTGAAGCTTCTTGTGTGTGTAATACTGCTTACAACTACCTCACAGCTTAAATTAAGACTTAAAATATTAAGTCAACCTCTGACAAAAGGAAAGATATGTTGTGAGTTTTACGGCTGTCTGACACAATGGACTTTCAAAATTATGTATATATGCTGGGGTAAAAATTCCACTTGCAGATAGCCCAGCCAAACAAATTAAAAAAGGGTAAGACAAATTATGATATTTCCTTTGTCATCTCAATGCTGTCTCAATTGATTATCGTCCATTCTAAAATAGTGAGTGAAAAGGCTTGAAAAAACCTCAACTTTATATGTACTGAATAAAATAACATTAAAGGGAAAGGAAAGAGAGTAGAGTAAAAGAGTAAAACCCATCGGCATCTGTAAAGGTGCATTCCTGGTTGGTGGATGCAATATACAGTAGCAGATAAAATAGACACAGTTTTCTGTAATGGAAGGAGGCTGTAGTATAGTTGATTGAAGGCTCTTTTGTTCGCTTAAGGAGAAAATGGTTAGAGGCAAATAAGAGCTCTCAGTATTTTATATGTTTATTTTTAGAATTAGTTGAAATCTTAGTACAGATTCATTGAAAAATAGACATATTGACAAAAAATCTAATATACAGTAAATGGCCTCATTCTATGGTAAAGCTCATTTAAAACTTTATAATACCAATTACTATGAGAATTTAGCATCTCTTATCTTTCAGTTTTTAAAGGAGGTTTAAACAATATTTTAAGATGAGCAGATGAGTTTTTTTTGTTTTGGAAAGGTATTCAGTGAGAGTACTCTGTCTCGAAGTTTAACACAATAGCTAAAAACTTTGAAACCTAAAAGAAAATTTTTCAATAGATAATTAAAGGCTTACTACAGGTAAGCTTCTAATTATCTATTGAAAAAATTATTAATTCTCAATAATAATGACATAATATTAGCTTGGATTTTGGCCAAAAGACCAGTGTGTGTGATCAGGTCTTATCTGACTGTTTATATTAGTTTGGTGTTCTGCAAAAATCTGTTTTCAGCTTAATATTTTTGAGGAATGTATAAAGGACATTAGACAGTGGATGCTTGTTAACTTCCTTTTGCTTACTAAGATCACATGCAGCTAAAAGTAAACTTTCTGTTTTAATAGTATTTCTGGATGGTCCTTTTGTCTCTGCATGTACATCAATTAAAGATCTGGTGTGATTATTGACTCTACTCTTTTCTTTAACGCTAATTTGGATAACATTACCAGGATAGCCCTCTTTCCTCTTAGAAATATTACTTTAATAAGAAATATTATGTGTATTCCTACTTACAAAACACAAAATTGTTTAGCTCTTAATTATATTTACAGGCTTCTAACACGCTACAATCCATCATGCTCACTGAGATCTCAAATCTCTGAACTTCTAGTAGTTGCTAAGTAGTTAGCAAAGTCCACTAAAGGCAGTAGTGCATTTTTACATTTAGCTCCTAAACTTTGGTATAGTCTTCCTAAAAGTGTTCGGTGCTCATACACACTTCCCCAGTTTAAGTGCAGATTAAAAATTTATCTATTTAGCAAAGCCTACACAGAACACAATTCACATCATAACCGTATGCTCCAGTACATCTGATCACATGCACATTATCAACTTGTGGTGTTAATATCATGAACAGCATCTACGCTAATTCCATTCCACTGCTTCTTTCTCTACCCATTCTGAGGCATCCTGAGGTTGCTCCAGCCCCAGTCATGTCCCACCTTATGAAGATTGTGGACCTTTAAAGAAGTAGATGCCGATGCAAACATCCCGAACCATCTAGAGATGTACCAGCACCAATTGGATCCCACTTCATGTGTAGTTTGGACACTGGACCTCCTTGGGTGTTTGATCCAACACCAGCTTCTCCATGCCAGAGCCTTCAATGATGATCGCAAATGTTGAGGTATTTTATGAGTTGCTCAGTAGCTCCTAGTGTAGTGTGTATAACCACAAATGACTGTAAAAGACTGTAGAAAGAACAATACTCATAATTACATTTCAGTGCTCATGTTAGTTCACTCTCCAGTGTTCTGTATTGTTTAAAGATTTATGATCACACTCTTGATATTACACAAATGAGGATGGGTTCCCCTTTTGAGTCTGGTTTCTCTCAAGGTTTCTTCCTTATAACATCGAAGGGAGTTTTTCCTTGCCACAGTCACCATGGCTTGCTCATCAGGGATAAATACACATCGTTCACCTTCAATTCAATTCAATTCAATTCAATTCATTTTTATTTGAATAGCGCTTTTAACAATAAACATTGTCTGAAAGTAGCTTTACACAGATAATGTGTTGATAAAAAATGAATATGTTTTTTTTAAGTAAGTTTGTCCCTGATGAGCAAGCCGGTGGCGACTGTGGCAAGGAAAAACTCCCAGAGATGGAAAAGAAAGAAACCTTGAGAGGGAACCAATTCTCATCTGGGTTGCACCAAATGTCCATTTATTGCAGATATACAATGTTGCGGGGTACAGTGATGGTGATCAGGAGCAAACTGTAGTCCTGAGTCAATATAGCAGACTGTTGACATTAACTACAGTCCAAATCCATTCTCAAAGCTCCCATTCGTACTCCGGAATTTCATGGATCCACCCAAGGCATTGATGAGAAACCATCCCCAGCTGCACAAAGTGGCCGCCAAATGAAGAAAACACTATCCAGAGGCAGGCCTGGACAAAGTGGAAAGATCCACAGAGGGAAGAGGGGCAGGAACTGTGGTCACTGGAACCTTAGGAGCATGTTTATCTCGACCAAAGGGGATAGAGAGAGAGAGAGAGAGAGAGAGAGAGAGAGAGAGAGAGAAGAGGGGTGACAGGAAGAGAAGGATATGGATTATCATGTCATTGTTGTATGAAAGTTACTGTCACTGTGCAGATTGGATTTCGGGCAGGACTTGCTATGGCAGCATTACTAAAAAGGAAAACCAGAAGGTAACACAGACATGAGGAATCTCTGGGATAAGAGACGAACCGCCACACCACCATCAACAAACCTATGTAAAGGGGATGACAGCATACAAATATCCCAGTTCACCAAACACTCTATATCCATGATCCTCACTTGACTAAATAAATACATTTTTAACCTCGACTTGGGGCCTTATAAGAGAAAGATCTGCCCCTGCTTTAGTCTTCATTATTTGAGGTACCAACAAATAGCCTGCACCTTTTAATCCAAGTAGGCGTGGAGGATCATACTGGTACATAAGTTCACTCAGACCGTTAAGTGCTTTATAGGTCAGTAGTAGTATTTTATAATCAATGCGAGATTTGATTGGGAGCCAGTGTAGACTGATTAAAACAGGGTGATGTGGTCATATTTTCTAGATCTAGTGAGGACTCTTGCTGCTGCATTCTGAACTAACTGAAGCTTATTTATGCACTTATTGAACACCCAGACAGTAAAGCATTACAAAAGTCTAATATAGATGTAACAAAAGCATAAACTAGTTTTTCTGCATCCTATCCTATCCTATTTATCCTATCCTATAACGACATCATATTTTTAATTTTAGCAATATTTCTAAGGTGAAAGAAGGTGATCCTGGTAATATTATTCATGTGAGCCTCAAAGGAAAGACTAGGGTCAATAATCACACCAAGATCTTTGACAGCCATACACACTGAAACAGAAACACCATCCAGAGATGCTACGTAATCGGAAAGTTTGCTTCAGCTGCATGTGGTCCTAGTAAAAGTACTTCCGTGTTATCTGAGTTGAGCAGAAGAAAGTTATCAAGCATCCACTGTCTAATGTCCTTTACACACTCCTCAACATTGTTAAGCTAATCTCTCTCATCTGACTTTACTGAAATATACAGCTGTGTATCATCAGCATGCAATGGAAGCGAATACCATGTTTATCTATAATTTCACCCAGAGGCAGCATATATAAAGAGAAAAGCAGTGGGCCTAAGACAGATCCATGCGGAACACCAAACTTTACCTCAGAGAGTGTGGAGAACTCACCATTTACATCAACAAACTGAAAGCGATCAGTCAAATAAGACCTAAGCCAGGAGAGAGCTGTTCCCTTTATTCCAACAACTTTCTTAAGTCTAGCAAGCAGTATAGTATGGTGTCAAAAGCTGCACTTAGGTCGAGCAAAACAAGTAAAGAGACAAAACTCGATCAGAGGCCAATAACAAGTCATTTACCACCTTAACTAGCACCATATCTGTGCCAAGATGAGGCCTAAATCCTGACTGTCCGGACTGAAGTTATTCCTAAGGAAATGTGAGCATAACTGCTGTCCTACAACCTTTTTAAAAAATTTGGATATAAAGGGAGGTTTGATATTGGCCTGTAGTTGGACAGCTAACATGGGTCAAGGTCAGGTTGCTTAATTAAGGGGTTGATAACTGCCAGTTTAAAGTATTTAGGTACATAACCAGTGCTAATGGAAGAGTTTATTATTTTTAATTAATAATAAATTTTTATACAGTACATCATCTTTAATTATAAAAGTTTTTTTTTCTGTGAAGTCTGTGAACAAGTCTCTATTACTCTCTAACTTCACACATCTAGACCTTGGAATTTTATCCCACTCTACAATCCCACAAAAAAGTTCAAGCTTTCTCAAATTGCAAGGGAAACTCCTGTGTACATCTATTTTTAGGTCATTCATGGTCAAAAAGGTTCAAACCTTTGTCTTGTCTAACCAAAACACATTTTCCCACATGGTTTGGGGTGACTGAATGAATCTTTTGGCATAATTCATATGGGCTTGCATATTCCTCTTTGCAAGAAACCACTTCTTTTTTGCCACTCTTCCCCACAGCAGAGACTTACTATAGAATACAAAGATGGTAGTCACATGCAAGAATTAAACAGTACCTGACAGAAATTCCTGTAGTTCCTTCAGTGTTGCTGTTGGCCTCTTGGTAGCTTTTCTGGTAAGTTTTCTCTTCATCCTTTCATCAACATTGGAGGTTCATCCTGATCTTTGCAATGTCTCTGTGGTGCCACTTTTTGATGATGGTTTTGTGTTCCATGGTACAGTCAGATATTCTTTTATATCCCTCTCCTGATTGCACATTTTTTGAACATAGAGCATTTAATGAATGAGTCCACGCAACATAGAACTTAACTACACAAACATACAGTGCTTTGCGAAAGTATTCGGCCCCCTTGAACTTGGCGACCTTTTGCCACATTTCAGGCTTCAAACATAAAGATATAAAACTGTAATTTTTTGTGAAGAACCAACAACAAGTGGGACACAATCATGAAGTGGAACAAAATTTTTTGGATATTTCAAACTTTTTTAACAAATAAAAAACTGAAAAATTGGGCGTGCAAAATTATTCAGCCCCCTTAATTTAATACTTTGTAGCGCCACCTTTTGCTGCGATTACCGCTGTAAGTCGCTTGGGGTATGTCTCTATCAGTTTTGCACATCGAGAGACTGAAATCTTTGCCCATTCCTCCTTGCAAAACAGTTTGAGCTCAGTGAGGTTGGATGGAGAGCATTTGTAAACAGCAGTTTTCAGTTCTTTCCACAGATTCTCGATTGGATTCAGGTCTGGACTTTGACTCAGGTCTGGACTTTGACTTGGCCATTCTAACACCTGGATATGTTTATTTGTGAATCATTCCATTGAAGATTTTGCTTTATGTTTTGGATCATTGTCTTGTTGAAAGACAAATCTCCGTCCCAGGTCTTTTGCAGACTCCATCAGGTTTTCTTCCAGAATGGTCCTGTATTTGGCTCCATCCATCTTCCCATCAATTTTAACCATCTTCCCTGTCCCTGCTGAAGAAAAGCAGGCCCAAACCATGATGCTGCCACCACCATGTTTGACAGTGGGGATGGTGTGTTCAGGGTGATGAGCTGTGTTGCTTTTACGCCAAACATAACGTTTTGCATTGTTGCCAAAAAGTTCGCTTTTGGTTTCATCTGACCAGAGAACCTTCTTCCACATGTTTGGTGTGTTTTCCAGGTGGCTTGTGGCAAACTTTAAACAACACTTTTTATGGATATCTTTAAGTAATGGCTTTCTTCTTGCCACTCTTCCATAAAGGCCAGATTTGTGCAGTATACGACTGATTGTTGTCCTATGGACAGAGTCTCCCACCTCAGCTGTAGATCTCTGCAGTTCATCCAGAGTGATCATGGGCCTCTTGGCTGCATCTCTGATCAGTCTTCTCCTTGTATGAGCTGAAAGTTTAGAGGGACGGCCAGGTCTTGGCAGATTTGCAGTGGTCTGATACTCCTTCCATTTCAATATTATCGCTTGCACAGTGCTCCTTGGGATGTTTAAAACTTGGGAAATCTTTTTGTATCCAAATCCGGCTTTAAACTTCTCCACAACAGTATCTCGGACCTGCCTGGTGTGTTCCTTGTTCTTCATGATGCTCTCTGCCCTTTAAACGGACCTCTGAGACTATCACAGTGCAGGTGCATTTATACGGAGACTTGATTACACACAGGTGGATTCTATTTATCATCATTAGTCATTTCGGTCAACATTGGATCATTCAGAGATCCTCACTGAACTTCTGGAGAGAGTTTGCTGCACTGAAAGTAAAGGGGCTGAATAATTTTGCACGCCCAATTTTTCAGTTTTTTATTTGTTAAAAAAGTTTGAGATATCCAATAAATTTCATTGCACTTCATGATTGTGTCCCACTTGTTGTCGATTCTTCACGAAAAATTACAGTTTTATATCTTTATGTTTGAAGCCTGAAATGTGGCAAAAGGTCGCAAAGTTCAAGGGGGCCGAATACTTTCGCAAGGCACTGTACATAAAAAGAAAGAGAAATTAAGAATATGTAGAGGGAGGAAGAGAAGGAAAAAGAAGAAAGAGAGAGAAAGGAAGAAAAGGAATGGCAAGTTTAACTTCAAATTGACCACAACCTAAATGAGAATAATCAAGAAATTTAAATTCACCTTAATAAAGCAACAACATTGAGAGCGTCCTGATGGGTAGCATCACTTCCTGGTTAGGGAACAGCACTATGCAGGACGGGCAAGCCCTCTAGAGGGTGGTGCGGTCAGCTGAACATACCATCCACACTGAGCTCCCTGAACGGCAGGACATCTACAGCGCGTGTTGCCGGACCAGGGCCAGGAAGATTGTGAATGACCTCAGCCATCGCAGCAATGGACTCTTTTCTCTGTTGAGTTTAGGAAGTGCTTCCGCTCCTCAAAAGCAAACACAGAGAGAATGAGAAGGAGCTTCTTCCTGCAGGCCATTTGTTGTCTAAAGCAGGAGACACCCAGAAACTAGTACCTGGAATTCTCTATCTCCATCTCACTTTTCTTTCGCTGCACAATTCTTTTTGCACTATTGTATATGTTACCTTAACTCTGGACTGTCACAGCACAGTGTCACTTTATGCCACCTTATACCAGCACACTGGATACTTTAATCTGTACTTCTGTCAATATCTGTCATGCACATATCCATCCCTTTCTGTGCAATTTATGTGTATATAAATTTATTAGCAAATTTAGCTCGCAAAAAGGGAAAATATTTGTGAGTCAGTATTATGGGTTATTATTAACCATAAATATTTCAATTAAGTTTTAGAATTGCCGGTAATTAAATTAATGTTGCAATAATTTGGTTTGTTTGTCCACCAAACAGACAGTATTAATCTTTATAGTTTATATATATATATATATATATATATATATATATATATATATATATATATATATATATATATATATATATAAACTATTCTGTGTGTATATATATATATATATATATATATATATATATAAACTATTCTGTGTGTATATATATATATATATATATATATATATATATATATATATATATATATATACACACAGAATAGTTTATATATATATATATATATATATATATATATATATATATATATATATATATATATACAGAATAGTTTATATATATATATATATATATATATATATATATATATATATATATATATATATATACAGAATAGTTTATATATATATATATATATATACAGAATAGTTTATATATATATATATATACAGAATAGTTTATATATATATATATATATATATATATATATATATATATATATCTATATATATATATATATATATACACAGAATAGTTTATATTTTATATATATATATATATATATATATATATATATATATATATATATATATATATATACAGAATAGTTTATATATATATATATATATATATATATATATATATATATATATATATATATACAGAATAGTTTATATATATATATATATATATATACAGAATAGTTTAT